>NC_089749.1:31952312-32042312 GCF_040412425.1 Macrobrachium rosenbergii | reverse complement strand
TTTTGGCCTGTAGGAGAAACGCCTAAGCCAGATTACTTTTGCCTCGAAGGAAAGATCTTTATCAAAAATGGGAGCGCCTTTAATCTTTTAAACCCTGTTTTTAAGTCGATAGACAGATGGTCTATCGATCGGCCGGCTGGCAGTAAATGAAACACGACAGAACAACCAACAACAACAAAGGGGGGGGAAGGGAGGCAATTTGCTAGCGAATTCTTGCTAATCATAAAACCTCCCCATACAAGATGATGTACATACCTCCTTCGGGTGTGTACATCGATATTCAAAATGAGCGGCAAATGCTTTACGTTACTCTACATTCTGCCTTGCAATGAACTTTACTCCTAAGGGTTTTATGAAGCTGTGACGTTACTTTTAATAACACATTGGGACAATTTTCGTTAACAGAACGCAAAGTGATTTAAACACTTGCAAAAGAATAATTACTTTAGATTTGGTTACCCACTGGTAACTTTATAATGTGACTCGAACAATTGTGAATTAATTAAGATTATAGGACCACGTATATGAGGCTATGGCCAACAAATGAAAAGAAAGGTTATTGTTCAAGAATTAAAATACACGGTTACTTAATTTTAGATAAAATGCATGCGGTTAGTACAATCTGCCTTGAAGAGGCTGTGTAAATGAAAAACAGCGTTTACTTTTGTAAATGACATCCCCTTTTACGCGATACTGTAATGGCTATACATATTCGCATTGATAATATATCTTCGTTTTAACGTACTTTGCTTAGCCGGCCCCACACGGATTTTGACAGCCGTATGCGGGCGAGAGTATTCGCGAGGTTTTAATTCGCTAACCTTAAACTACGCTAATTTTATCGCCCCACTGCCTACTCAATGTTATGACGGGGCGAGCAGACAAAAGATGTGGGGTAGGACAAACAGAGATCTTGGAAGGAATGGAAGGGGGAAAAGGGATAATAATAACAAAAGGATAATTACCAAGACGTTACGAATGAAAACTTGACCGCATATGAACGGCGGGACACGTCCCTCAGAGCTTACGAAAGGGGCATTTAAATCACAAGGGCAAGAGTTTATGACTCGCGATTCATTAAAATAAAGATAACTAAATGACTAAAAGAAAGTAAATGATATTGGCAGAAGAGCTAAGGGAAAAAAGAGTGAGGGTTTTATTGTGTTAGGCGGGAATTTATCGTCCTACGCCTATAAATTACAGCCTGGACTATCACTTCAGTCCCAGGGCGAGGAAAGTGCACCAAGGGCGCGACTCCTTCAGGAGGGGGGCTGACACGCACGCCGGTGCCAAGGTATGGGCGCAAGGGCGTGCCACTTCTCACTCTGTTATTCTTAATGATTTATACATTGTGTGGGGAATGGTATCCCGTATTTAATTGCCTCTTGTGGTGATAATTTAAGGGAAGATTAATAGACGGTGATAAGAGATAGAAGTTCCTGAGGAACGGAGGAAGATAGAGGAGGGCCTGACATCCCCTTCTGGATTAGGGGTGCCAAGACCTTCGAAAAATGAAATGGCGGCACAGGTGCCATGGGAGCTCTAGAGCTCTTTGTAAATTACCTGGAATGTCCCACGCCCGTGGTAATTTCGCCTCGAGTCTTTCTTAATGGGACAGTCGTCCTCGGCCGGGGAAGCGGAGGGCCCGCGATCGGAGGGGC
Source organism: Macrobrachium rosenbergii (assembly GCF_040412425.1). NCBI lineage: Eukaryota > Metazoa > Arthropoda > Malacostraca > Decapoda > Palaemonidae > Macrobrachium > Macrobrachium rosenbergii. The sequence goes on along the minus strand of NC_089749.1, from coordinate 32,040,651 downwards.
GGCACGGAGTACCACCTGGGCCTGCTGATGCGACAGCTGACGCAGGAGTGTTCCGTGCGGGTTCTACCATGATCCGTCGCGGCTCTTGTAGTTCATCGCCAAGTGAGATATGGCAGAATCCTGACTTGCAATTGCGTCGGCGACGGACTGAGGCAGAGAGGAGGCGGTCGGGGTGGCGTGAGCGGCTCGCAGGTATCGATGACCAGCTCAGGCACGGGTTGCGAGGCCGCACCTGCAGGTGAGCTTCCGCGGTGGTCGGGAGGAACCGTCTCTCTGACCGACGCTGGTAGCGGTGCCAGGCCGGGGAAGAGAGGGGTCCTGAGTTGGATCCCGCGAATGGAGATCGGCGTGGCGCTCTGGCGCTGGCACTGGGGCAGAGTCAGGCGCTATCAGAGGTTTCTTGGGCTCGTCGGTCAGGACGGACGAAGCTTGGCCCTGCTCGGGGCATGCAAGTGGCACCGGCAGGAATTTGGCATCTCCTGAAGGGAGATCTGATTGGGGCCCTGGCACTGGCACTGAGGCAGGGCCGGGCACTTGAAGTGGATCGGGAACCGATCGAGGGGGCACTGTACATCGTACTCAGGTGGCACTGGTGGGGACTGCACGTCCTTCTGGTACCCAGGGGCGCCAGTCTTGGCTGAGGAGAAGCGGGGAGGATTACTCGCGTCCGCGGAATGATTCGGGAATGTGGACCCCTAGATTGTCGTGATTTCGGTGGGGACTGAAAGTCCTGTCCCAGGATGACGCATAGCCTCCGGGGAGATGGCTTGCTACTGCAAGAGTGCAAATTTTGGATTGGTGAGGTCTTGTGACTCTCAATTGGACCGTAGGGAGTATCATTTTAAACTGATTTATTCCCTCGATCGTGACGAGTTTTCGTCTATTGATGATAGCTCCGTAGGGAACTCTGTCCCTTCGGATGAGGGAGATTTGGCGCGCCCGAGTCCTCGAAAGCAGTGACTGGCGCGCTGGCTCGCTACCCTCGCGGAGGGGCCACGTGATACGGGCCCTTCGGCGGGAGGGCCTAATGACTGGGGATCTGTGACAGCCAAGGCGACGGTGGGAGTAGTTGATTTATTATTGCATGGGCATTTCGCCCATGCGGGAGAATGGCCATAGACCTTGCACGCCGTGCAAAAGGTCTGGCTAAAGTCTTTCCGCGCTGCCCCTGTGGAGGGAGCTGGCGAGTTATTTGTCGGTTTTCCGGGAGAGAGAGGAGCGGTTTCTTGTTCCGCACTGTTCGGAGGAATGCCCGTTTTCTTGCAATAATGGCAAGTTAGGGGCTTGCCCAGTTCCCATTTTTGTGGGAATTTGAACCTCCGAGGAGGGACGGGGATTTATTTTCCGCCCCATGGATCCTTCTTGAGGGTGGTGAGTTTCCCACATATCTGCTATTCGCAACACTCGGTGAGTGTTGCTGGGGCTTTTTCCACTATATGAGTGGCGAGGGCAGGAGGGGCGTGGCGCAGGAAATGCTCGACTTAAACCGCTCGAGTACCTCGGCGGTGTTAGTGGCGCCTTCGAATCGAGCCATTTTGTCAACGCCCGCTCCGAATGGTACGCCCAATCGGACCAAGTCTGGCCTGCTTCTCTGGGCTGCTCTCTCAACGTCTCCTCCACCGCTCGGGGTAATCTCGTCGCCAGAACTCGCTTGGCGTGACGGCTTCCCAGTTTCCCGATCGTCTCGCGGGAAGGGCGTGGTAGGCAACGAGGGCCTTTCCGCCCAGGAATTTAGTGAGAACAAGGGAGTTCCGCGGGGAGAGATCGCAGCACTCCAGGACTCGTTCGGCCCTTTCAAGCCATACTTCGGGTTCGGACTCGGTCCATTTTGGCATGAACGAGTGAGCTTGGCTGAGGGCACTCATCCCCGCGGCAGGGGGCGGGGGGGTGGCGGGCTGTCGTTCTAGCATCTGGAGCTCGTGGGCGCGTTCTCTCTCTCTCTCCTGCTCTTGGGCAATTCTGTCTCTCTCTCTTTCCTCACGTTCTCTTGCTCTCTCAGCCTTGGCATCGTCCACTCGCTCTTGAACCCATGCTCTCAGATCTTGCCCCGATAGTCCCATGTCCTTCCCAGCGGACATGTAGAATTTGAAATCCTCGTTTTGTTGGGCTCTGGTATTAGCCATCTTGAAATAATGGGTATATGATATGTCTGAGAAGACTCAGGTTGTCTGAAAAGACTCAATTGCAGGAATCTGAAACACTCAATTGTTCAGACTGCAGGAGAATGGATCTGTCCGAATAAGACAGTTGATTAGTAAGTCTGAGGAGACTTTTTGTTAAAATTGGATGTGTCTTGGAAAGACGTGGTTGTTCTTGGCGAATGAATTCTAATATGTGTCTCGGAAGACGTAGTTGGATTTTGTCACGCTCGGACTTGGCCGGCTGTAGCGTGAAGTTAAGGAGTTGTTCTAACGAACTAGACTGATCAGTCCCTTAAGGGCTTAGATGTGTGAACTACACTATATAATGTCTCAAAAGGACTTAATTTTGGGTTCCACGCAGGAATGAGAAATTCTCGCCACGTGAGACGAAATTTTTGTATGAGTCTCTGAGGACTGGAATTTGGAGAAATTCTCGCCACGTGCGACGTAGAATTTTAGGAGTCTCTAAGGACTGGAATTTGGAGAAATTCTCGCCACGTGCATTTACGAGAATTTTAGGAGTCTCTGAGGACTGGAATTTGGAGAAATTCTCGCCACATACGACGTAGAATTTTTGTATGAGTCTCTGAGGACTGGAATTTGGAGAAATTCTCGCCACGTGCGACGTAGAATTTTAGGAGTCTCTGAGGACTGGAATTGGGAGAAATTCTCGCCACGTGCGACGTAGAATTTTAGGAGTCTCTAAGGACTGGAATTTGGAGAAATTCTCACACGTCGACGTAGAATTTTAGGAGTCTCTGAGGACTGGAATTTGGAGAAATTCTCGCCACGTGCGACGAGAATTTTAGGAGTCACGCGTGAGGACTTGGAATTTGTGGAATTTGGAGGAATTCTTGCCACGTCTGACGTAGAATTTTAGGAGTCACTTAGGACTTGAATTACGATTCGTCCCTTTAGGACTTAGAAATTACTAACGGGAAACCCAAAGAAAAATGTATGCTGGGAAATGAATGGGGAAAAAAAAAAAAAAATGCTACACACGCGGGCACTGGCGGGGGGGGGGCGGTGAAGGTCGTTTGGCCAACACCGGAGGTATTTTTAGATTCTGGGTGAATGAACCCAGATATTTATATACCGTCTGGGATTCCAGGGAATTTCCCAGTCGTCTGAGAGGATAACAGTACAACGGCCTAGTAATTTTCCCTATAAGCGGAGTTTAAATTTCGCTTTCCTAGCACCTAACTCGAATTCTAACTACACTGAGAGAATTTCAGCAATGCAAGCTGACTTCGTCGTGTCCCACGTGGGAATTTATTCGCGCCTAAATAACAGTTCGCTAATTCAAATGCTAAGTAAAATTTATCACAGAGGAATTTCTTTCGCACTATTCCTCAAGCAAGAATATGGCAAGGATTTTAACACAGAGGAATTTCGCACTATTCCTCGAAGCAAAAGATATGGCAAAGATTTTAACACAGAGGAATTTCAAGACTATTCCTCGAAGCAAGGATGGTTAGCACTGGTTATTTCCTAACTACCTATCCTGAAAGGCATGCATTAACGAACCTAATACGGCGGTTCTTTTCTCTCAGTGAATACATGCGTCCCTATTTCTAATTCCTAGAACAGTCACGATTGTAAAAGGTTTTGCTAAGATTAACACATTACTTACGTGGAATTTTCTGGATCTGTGTGCTGGTTTTACACATAAGGTTCTGTAATTGTCTCGTACCCAGCTTAGCTTTGCTAATAGCTGATCTGGCAAGTTGCAAATGCAATAAAGCAACGGTAGGGGAACTGCAACTGCAAAACGAGATCTATGGCCAGGTCGCCATTTTTACGTTTTTCCGTGGTTTTAGTTTGAAATATGCTCTGTGAGACAGGTAGCAACACTTTAAGTTAATTTAGCCTTGTGATTCTGACTTCGTGGGTACGGGAAAACGTAAAAAGAGGAAAACAAAGGAGAATTTCATATGAGCTTAGGGCTCTTGTTACTGAGGGAAATATTACGTAAAACACGTGGGCCAATTTAAAGGAGTGTATTTACATAAATGATATCAGTACGGGAAAGAGGAACTCAAGTAGATTACTATCCTGAAGGAGATTCCTACGGGATTGAATGAAACTGGGGATTCCAGACACGATCCGAGAAGCTTCCACGAAATAGGATCCCTCTGAAATGAGAGATATGCACATTATACGCCAGTAATGAAAATAGACAAAAGAATAATGAATTGAAGCTGCACTGAGGGTGCCAAAGGAGTAATAAAGAATTAATACTGCCGATGCAAGAGGCGCACGGACATTAGACAAGGGAGATTTCTGGCTTTCTCTTTAAGAAAATATTACGAGACAAAAGCGTGACTGAAATGGGGCTCTTCCAGGGCACTTTACCTTAGCAGATTTTCCGAGGGCGCGTGAAAGCGGTCCGTGGATGACTTGCGATTTCGAGGACGAGTTTCTTCCACGTGGTGAGATGCAAGGGCTTCCGTAAAGGGGCAAGGCGATGGGGACTCCTCGAAACTCCAAGCAATGGCGTGTGGGCTCGAGGAATACGGTCGAAGGGCACGAGGAAAAGTATACTTTGAAAGGGCCACGTGGTTAGGATGCAAGGGCATCGATGGGGCCAGGTGTTGGGGACGTCTTCACAAGTTCACTCCATATCTTCCAGCCCGTGTGTGAGAGACCTCGTGGGCTTTTGCTTTTATCCCCTCCTTTGGGGCAGGGGGGGTGCGCCCAACACAGATGCTTTGACTCATTGCACCTGCTGCCCGCAGGGGAGGTTTTGGCCTGTAGGAGAAACGCCCAAGCCAGATTACTTTTGCCTCGAAGGAAAGATCTTTATCAAAAATGGGAGCGCCTTTAATCTTTTAAACCCCTGTTTTTAAGTCGATAGACAGATGGTCTATCGATCGGCCGGCTGGCAGTAAATGAAACACGACAGAACAACCAACAACAACAAAGGAGGGGGGGGGAGGCAATTTGCTAGCGAATTCTTGCTAATCATAATAATATATATATATATATATATATATATATATATATATATATATATTGTGTAGAATACACTGGTCACTTTTACCAGACACATATATAATTCTAATAGCCACAAATGCCCTCTTAACTTCTTGAATTCTTCGCTCACAACATATATATTGTGTGTGTGTGTATATATATAAGAAATCACTCTGCAATCTGCAAAACGCAGATTGATATGAAAAAATTTTCGAAATAATAGCCTCAGCCCAACACGAGGACGAGCTTTTACGACTTTAGAGTCAATTTTCATTAAAGCACTGCCCTCGTTAAATGCCCAGACGTCCTCAACACCCTTGTTTATTTTGTGATCTCTCTGCTGTTCTCTTTGTTTTCGAGTAGTTTTACCTTCTTCTGTTTAGTCACTTTTTAGCCATGTACTGGGTAGGTTTGTTTTAAGATATTTTAAGAAATGTATGTACATTTTTATTTTATTTTATTTTTTTTATCTTTATAATTTTATATAGTGACGTCCCTTTTTATTAAACAAAATTGTGTCATTGCAGCCTTGAAAATGCAATGGATTATTGCAAACGCTGGTCAATGGCACAATAAAAACTGTAGATTGTTAGTGTGCCTCTCCATCTGCCCTTGGTCTCCAGTATATATATATATATATATATATATATATATATATATATATATATATATATATATATATATATATATATATATATATATATATATATATATATATATATATATATATATATATTACTAATGGGACCTCATTGAGACTGGATGGTATCTAGCAGAGATATTTATTCAGTAAAAGTTACAAGCTTTCCAGGACTAACAGCCCTCATTGTCAAGTATCCATCAAATGATTGGGCACATAGTCCAGCTGTATTGATATGTGTGGAGTAGTGGATTAAAGCCCCTTCTTCGTGTGATTATTCTCCTTCTCCTGTGTGGCCCGCCCTTGTGATCTTGGCCTTTCTCTGCGCACAGTTCTTTCCAGATGTGTATTTTCCATGTGGTTTCTTGTGTTTTTGCATTTCTTTTCTGTTGTAGAGTGTATGATTTTTCTTGCTAGACTGTCTTCAAATCTGTTTACAGTGTTGCCTGCCATTACATGTTTTGCGCAAGTTATGAAGGCATTGTCTACAATCAGTCTGGCTGTTTTGTTTGTGTTCCTGTACTCTCCTCACATGTTTATTACATGTGAGGAGTGTAAAGATTGGGACGAAAGGCAGTGGAAGTTATTGAAATCTCACTTAGAAAAACTAGATAGAGATAAGAAAAGGAAGGCAGCCTCTAGAGCCGAAATTAGGGCTTGTAGTTTAGAACCCACTCCTAAATCTGGTGTATTAGATGAGCGTGCTGTTCCTTCTTCCCCTGCTCTTGCCTTGTCCCCCATCTTCAGTTCCCCTAATATTGTTCCATCCACTCCCGCGCCTAGCTCCCATGCTTCTGACCGCGATCCCATGGTCAGTCTTGAGTGGTCAATACAGTGGCTGAATTAGGGACATCCCTAAGTCCTTATGGACAAAGTGAACAGTGTTGTACCAGTGGAGGAGGTGGCTGTCTGTCCCGCCAACTCTCCCAGGCAAAGGTCCCTGTCACACTCCCCCGAACCTGGTAGAAGACATACTGTAGGTCCAAAGGAGGTTGGTGGGGTTTGCCCACAGGCAGTCTCTCTCTCAGTCGAACTTGTTGCACACTCACAGGTATCAGCAGACAGCCAATGTAAAGATGTCTCTGTCAGTGTTCATCAGTTGTCTTCGGACTGAGATGTCCAGTCCCAACAAGAGGCGTCATTGACAGTTCCCTGGTGAGTCCCATCCCCTGAAGAGACGTAAGGACAGTTTGACCACCAATTCTGTTTAAACATGTTAGAGATCCTCCTCTCAATCCTCAACCATCATGCAGTGTTTGGCACAGCCCAGAATACCTTTCATCTGAGCACTCTTATCCAGACTGCCCCTTAGTCAAGAAACGCTCTTCGTGTTCATCTAGGCGCCCACAAGAGCGCCCAGTGTACTCTCCCAAGTGACAAACACCAGTCCCAGTCTCTGAGCACCCGGCACTAGCTCCCAAGCGCCCACTGCCAGCTTCCACATGCCAGGTGCCAGTTGCCAAGAGTTAGGGGCCAACTTTCAAGCACTGGACTACCTTATTTGCAACCTTATAGTTCTCCTGCACTTTTATTGGAAGATCTGTTGTTGGCGCCCATCAAGCAGCATTTGGTGGACATTCTCCATTCTGGGTTTGCTTCATAATGCTCCAACTGAGACCGTTCCTCGCTGGGTGAGCGGGTTCCGTTCTCAGCTACCACTCTGTTGGTCGCGAGTTCGAATCTCCGACCGGCCAGCGAAGAACAAGAGGAATTTGTTTCTGGTGATAGAAATTCATTTCTCGCTCCAATGTGGTTCGGATTCCACAATAAGCTGTAGGTCCCGTTGTTAGGTAACCAATTGGTTCTTAGCCACGTAAAAGTAAATCTAATCCTTTGGGCCAGCCCTAGGAGAGCTGTTAATCGGCTCAGTGGTCTGGTTAAACTAAGATATATTATCCAACTGAGACCAAACCTACTAAGGACTTATCCTTGTCACCAGTCTCTTCTGATGAGGAACAATTAGTGCAAGAACCAGCTCCGTCAGCTTATGCATCTCTGTTGAGATACTTCCTAGCGACGTTTCTTTCTCACTTTCAGCCAACTTGCACCAGTTTCGCGCACCTCTACTTTCCTTATGAGGAACCAAGTGGATGCCAGCGTTCACCTTCCCAAGATTGTCCTTTCTTCCTCTTTGAGGAAAGCGGTTAAGGAAGTGGAATATTGGCTGTCAGTTAAAAGTGAGCAAGATAAGTCCGCTTTTGCCTTTCTGCCGTCGAGATTGACAGCCAGGAGATTTCTGTCTTATGCAACAGGAGAAGCTCTATCCTTGAGAGGTGCTGCCTCATCCCAGGGTGACTTCTTGGGTCTGATTGACTCAGCCTGCCGTTCTGCCTTCTCCTCAGCTCAAGTAATGTTCGCTCCCTCAGAGTTAGATCATCTGGTGAAGAGTATCTTCAGAGTGCCTGAAGTTTTTATAGTTTCCTCGATTGGTCAGTCAGGACTCTCAATAGGAAGATCAAGGGCTATAATGATTTGGCAGCTGACTTTTCTGTGGACTTGCTTGGCGTACTGTTGTGCACAGATAAAGCCATAAGAGATGGCTCCTTGGAACTTGCGGTCCTTTTCTCCTTAGGAATGCTTAAGAAGAGGGAATTGTGGTGTTCCTTTATCACTAAGGGAGGGACTTCTATACAGAAGAAGGCCTTACTTTATTCTCCATTAGATCAGCTGTATCAGTTTCCCCAGTCTACCATAAAGGAGATAGTGACTGACCTACAAAAAAAGTCAACTCAGGACCTGTTGACACAGTCTTTGACACGCCCAAAAGAGACTTAATTTTTTTTCTGCTAAATCTGTGTCTCCACTGCAACTGCAGCCATTTCATGGAGATAGAGTTTTCCTTCAAGAGCCCGCTCCAAGGTTCGTTTCACAGCAAGGTCGATCAAGAGGACTCCGTCCAGACCATCCTCTAAGAAATGATGCATAAGTCCTTTGTGCACCAATGGGAGCCAGACTCTTTTTTTCTGGGAGAGGTAGAGTGTCAGAGGGGCAGAGCATTGGACACTCAGGATCCTGAAGAAGGGCTACTTACTACCACTAAAGGAGCACTCTCCACCCACTCCGATCACATTGATGGCCTACTCAAAAGGCTCGGAGAGATATGCGGCTCTTTCGGAGGAAGTATCATCCCTCCTAAGGAAGAGAGCCATAGAGGATGTTGAAAATTGTTCAACGAAGGGTTTTTACAACCATCTTTTCGTAGCCCCCAAGACATCGGGGCGGGGGGCGGTTGGTGTTGGAGACCTGTCCCACATGTCATCTCTCTGAACTTCTTCATCCAGAAGACGAAGTTCAAAATGGAGACTAGCCAGTTGGTACTATCATCCATTTAGCAGGGTGATTGGATGATCACACTAGATATACAACATGACAGTTTCCATGTCCCTTTGCATATGAACTCCAGGAAATATCTCACGTTCAACTTCAAGGACAGAGTCTTTCAATTTCAAGCCCTGTGTTTTGGCCTCTCTACAGCTCCTCAGGTGTTTACACAAGTACTAGCTCCTCTTGCAAAGTGGCTGCACCTTCTTGCTATCAACATACAGTACGCCTGTACCTGGACGATTGGCTACTTGATCACCGTCACAGGAAAAGTGCACGAAGGACCTCCAGAGAACCCTTCTCCTACCCCAAGAGGTAGGGATTTTGATAAACCTACAAAAGTCACAGAAGACTCCGACTCAGGAGATTCTCTCTTTAGGTATGAGGATCATCTATGAGTTTTTGGGCCTTTCTGTTTCCCAAGAGAATCGAGTTCTGCCTACAAACAGTGCACAGTTTTCTCTTGCTTCTGTCTTGCTTGATGAATCAGTGGATGAGTCTGTTAAACCCTCGCCTCCATCGAGCAGTTTGTGAAATTAGGCATTTGAGAGCCCTTCAGTTCTTCCTAAGAGCAAGTTGGGATGGGAGAATACAACCAGACTCTATGGTGTTCCCCGTATCAATGGAGATAAAGTTAGACCTGCAATGATGGACATCCAAAGAAAGACTTTTGGAGTGAAAGTCACTACATCCTGTGAGCCCTGACCTAGACTACTTTTCAGACACCTCAGATCTAGGTTGGGGAGCCCTTCTGGGGAACTTGGAAACTTCCGGGATGTGGTCTCTGGAACAACGGAATTTGCATATCAGTGTAAATGAATTGACTGCCATTCATTTAGGTCTAGTGTCGTTTGCGGAAACGGTCACAGACAAAACCATGGTGGTGCACTCAGACAACACCATGGCTCTTTCCTATACTGTATAAGGTAACAAGGCGGAACCCACTCCTTCTTCCGATGTGAAGCCATGAAAGAACTCCTCATTTGGGCAGACCAGAATCAGGTGACGCTATCACCCATTTCATCCAGGGGAAAATGAACATATTGGCAGACAAGCTGAGTCATCACAGACAAATACTACCCACAGAATGGATCTTGAACTCTATGGTCGGCAACAACCTGTGGAATTTGTGGGGCAGACCTACTTTGGACTTATTTGCCACCTCAAATAATCATTTCCTTCCTCTCTTTCGTTCTCCAGCCCCGGACCACCTCAAAAAATCATTGCCTTCCTCTCTTTCGTTCTCCAGTCCCGGACCCTCAGGCATGGGCGACAGACACCATGCTTTTAAATTGGTCAAATCTGAATCTTTATGTCTTCCTGCCATTCAACACGGTAGGGAAGTGCTCAACAAGTTTCAGTCCCATCACAATGTAACAATGACCATGATAGCTCCGTTTTGGCCCCTTAAGGAGTGGTTCCCTAACCTCCTGAGACTCATAGTGGACTTTCTTAGCCTGTCCCGCAAGATCCACGTCTACTCAAATAGCCCCACATTTGGAGATTCCATCAAGGACTATCTGCTCTAGCTCTGACAAGCTTGAGACTGTCTGGAAACTCGTCAGAGCGAAGGGATTTTCTAACCCGGCTGCAAAGTCTATTGCAAGATGTAGACATTATTCTTCTTGCCAAGTCTACCAGTCTAAGTGGGCAGTCTTCCAACAGTGGTGTAGCAGTAATAACATCTCGCCTGCTAAAACTTCTATAGCTCAGATAGCGGACTTCCCTGTGTTCCTGAGGACTGCCAAGTGGCTCTCCTGAGGACTGCCAAGTGGCTCTCCTATTCCACCATCAAGGGTTATAGATCAATGCTGGGTTCAGTTTTTAAGCACAGAGGTCTAGATCTTGCCTCTAACTAAGATCTTAGCAATCTCTTTAAGTCCTTCGAGACTTCCAAGCAGAAGAGAGTTGACTTCGTATCTTGGAATTTGGACGTAGTTCTCAAGTGGTTAATGGGCCCCGCTTTTGAGCCTCTCCGTTCCACGTCCCTCAAGAACTTTACCAGAAGACGCTCTTCCTTGTAGCCGTGGCTACTGCCAAGCAAATTAGTGAACTACAGGCTATAGGCATGCGAATTGGTTTCGCCCAGGGAGATACAGTCTTACTTTCACACTAGGTTTCTTGGCTAAGAATGAGACACCATCCAACCCCTGGCCGCACTTGTTCACCATTAAGAACCTTATGGACATCCTCGTTCCGGAAGAGGAGGAAATGGTCCTTTGCCCTTTTAGGGCCCTTCGGTGTTACATAGACAGAACCAAGAGAATCAGAGGCCCTTCCAGTAATCTCTGGTGCTCTCTCAAGAATCCTTCTTGACCCCTATCGAAAAACTCATTGTCTTTTTTCTTAGGAATCTTATTACAGAGTGTCACTTACAAATCCAGGAGGACATCCTGCCTACCTTTAAGGTGAGAGCAGACAAGATTAGAGCGGTCACCACCTCATATGCTTTCAGGCATAATATGTCACTCTCAGCAATCCTTCAGTGACTTGCTGGAAGTGTAAGTCCATTTTTGCCATGCACTGATTGAAAGAAATACAGTTTTTGAAAATTGCAGTACCTTGGGTCCTTTATTGATGGCGTGCATGGTTTTGGTGGGAAGAAGCATAGGCAGCATTGCTTTTCATCCTTGATCTCTTCACCTTGAAGCAGGGTGTCGAGTCATTGGGAAGCTTGTTTTTGGGGGGGGGGAATACTTTGTACCTGGAGTGCCCACCAGTCTTTAGTGGTTAGGTGATGGTTTTTAATTTTATTGCAGTGTAGGTGACTCGTCTGGTTTTTTGTTGTTTGGTGCTGTACCCAGGGCAAGGGCAACTCTCCTTATGTTTTGTGAGCAGTTGGGATTTTCCTTTACTTCAGAGCCCCCACTTAAAATTAGAGACGACTTGCGGCTACTCCGCTACATCACCACAGGTTATAGGTCAAGATGAGCACCAACCAGAGGCAGTAATTACCTGCAGTAGCTCTCTTACCAGATAAGGAAACAACAAGCATTGTTTCAGTGCTAGCAAATTGTCTGTTTCAGATTCATTTTCTTTTCATGACTGAATGTTTTCGAGTAGAATATGTCTATGGCTCCCACCTCCTGTCAATGTGGGGATTCAGCTGTGTAATTACTTGGTAAGCTACTTATATGAAAGTGTTATTTTCATGATAAAATTAAGTTTCATATACAGTATACTTACCAAGTAATTACAGATTGGAGCCCTCCCTCCTCCCCTCTCATGGATAAAGGGCACAAAAGAAGTGATTTTTCTGTTTTGTTGTTCCTGTTGTTCCCCGATAGTGGGCGGGGTAGTCACATACACAAAAACGATAGAAGCGCTACCACGATTTTTAAAATTTAAGCTGCTGCACTAGTGGAAAAGCATAGCTGTGTAATTACTTGGTAAGTATATAAGAAACTTAATTTCATCAAGAAAATAACATTTTTGTTTATATTTTATACCACACTATACTTTTTTTATATTTTTAGTACATTTTCTAATTTTTTATTAGTTTTGCAAACCAAAAGATAATTGCGATCATGCCATCAGTGAGCTTGGTGTGGCCTTTTTGGTTTTGTCTTGCTTACAAGTGAAATTGGCATTTTAAATATTTTTACGGTGATTAGAAATTATATATCAACAGTGACAAAATATTCTTTTGTGTACTGTTGTGATGTGTGATAATCATACTTGAAGTCAAGTAAATTTGTCATAAAAACAGTACAGTAAATCAAGCAAAAAAGAAAAATGGTAACACGTACGTACATATTCTTACGCTCATTCGATAGCGTCATGAACTTCCTGGAGATTGTTCATGTTTTTGTGTTTATGATACAGTAATTCATATTTCATTAAAGGATATGTACAGTACTGAGAGAGAGAGAGAGAGAGAGAGAGAGAGAGAGAGAGAGAGAGAGAGAGAGAGAGAGAGAGAGAGAGAGAGAGAGAGAGAGAGAGATATTACATTGGTAAACAAACGAAATTGGGAGACAGCTGTTTTGCAATTTTGAGGGGTTTTACTTTAACAAAAGTATGTTAGTTTGCCTTTGTATACCCTTTTAACATCTATGTACAAAAATAAACATTAATGCATTCGTTTCTTTTAGCAACTAAAAAAGTTACTTTCCTAATTCTTTCAGTAGTAGGCTCAATCATCTGATTCTGAGAACATAACATTACAAATGGCAGGACAATGGTTTTTTTAGTCATATTACGTTGATAATATATATCAGTATAATAATACAGTATGAATGGTTTCTGTAAGTAAAATAACAGTTTCATTACCATTACCTTTACCTTAAATATAGCTGTAATAGCTTACAGGCAGTACCAAGTTATTGGCAGGAGTTTCGTTCCAACGACATGACGACAAGCGAAAACTGCCGATAACCATTTTCGGCACTTATCGTCACCAATAACTGGGTATTGTCGCCAGTAACCGGAGATCGGCACCTCTGTTAGGTTTGTATCAGCGTTAATACCTGATTATCAGCCCCGATAAGCAGAAATCGGCACATGTTGGCGCTGAAAATCTCTAATTTAAATCTTTAGACAAGCGCTGTAAAGCCAGGTTGCCAATAACTGGGGACTGCCTGGTGTTTGCCTTTTGCAGATGGATACTATGAGTGTAACACCTGGGCTAGCCTAAGTCTATAGTTGTCTAGCGACCTACACATTTTTATCTCTTTTGGTGGTACATGAGATAAAAATACAATATGGTAACAACTGATATGGAAGTTGCTGTTAAATATACATTATTGGTCATAAAACCATGTAGGCACTGCCTACTCGACTGTGTCATTTACTAAGGAGAGAAAAAGAAGGGGTTGCATTTTTTTCAAAGCAAAAGTAGTTCCTCGTTGGCTGAGTCGGTAGAGTTGTTGGCTAGCACTTTGCTAGGCCCGAGTTTGAGTCTCCGGCCAGTTAATGAAGAATTGAGGAATTTATTTCTGCTGATAGAAATTCATTTTTTGGTATAATGTGGTTCGGATTCCACAATAAGCTGTAGGTCCCATTGCTAGGTAACCAATTGGTTCTTAGCCATGTAAAATAAGTCTAATCCCTCGGGCCAGCCCTCTCTAGGAGAGCTGTTAACCAGCTCAGTGGTCTGGTTAAACTAAGGTATACTTAACTTATTTATGCAGTATATTTTGTTATAAGTATGGGGGAAAAAAGTAGATAATTGCCTTTTGCATAATGTTTTCAATTTAAAGTGTGATGGTTGTTGTTTATAAGCATACTGAGCATTTACAGTTATGTGGTATTGACATGGATAGGTGAGAAAGGGTACAGAGTTGCCCTTGAACACCCCTAGATTTTTTCACTCGCCATTATTTGGATTTCACCATTATCTGACTGACCCTTGACTATTAATCTGGATGATTGAAGGATTATTACTTATATATACACATACATATACATATATATTTATATATATATATATATATATATATATTATATATATATATATATATATATATTATATACACACACAAACACACACACACACACCTCGACCTTACAGGATTCAAGTTGCGCAAGTTCATATATATATATATGTGTGTGTGTGTGTGTGTGTGTGTACAGTAATACCTCGACCTTACACGATTCGAGTTGCGCAAGTTCACAGACAAGCGAACTTTTTTTTGGAACCTAATTAATTGTCATACAAAATTATCGAAATGTATAAGTTTTGTAATTACAGTTATATTATTGTTATTATTGATATTATTATTATTGCTATTATTATTATTATTGCTATTATTATTATTATTATTATTATTTAATCTCAATATTTGAAAATTAGTACGTATTATTAAGTAAATCATTTATTTATCAACAAAACAAATAAATATACACTGTACATGTAACCTTAAAAATTCTCTCATCTCAGCAAGAGATGAGAGAATTTTTATGGTTACATGTATGTGTATTTTTGTTTTGTATGATAAAATAAATGATTTACCTAATAATAAGTACTAATTTTCAAATATTAATAAGATAATAATAATAATAATAATAATAATAATAATAATAATAATATAATTGTAATTACAAAATTTATACATTTCTATAGTAGAGTATGTGATATTTTAAACAAACAAATATCATTTCCCAACCTTTTGAGAAACCTTTGTAGAGAGGGGCGAGGGCAAAGCTGTCAGATGTGTCAATCGTTGCCCACAGCGTGTCAAAGGATTTCTGGTACACTCTCTCTCTCTCTCTCTCTCTCTCTCTCTCTCTCTCTCTCTCTCTCTCTCTCTCTCTCTCTCTCTCTCTCTCTCTCTCTCTCCCCCCGTAATAATTCATAAATCAGGTAACGAGAGAGAGACCCAATTACAATATACCAACTTCTTTTCCTCTATCTCTTTATACCATCTTCTAGTTAAAAAAGAGAAAGAGAATGATAAAAGTATTGTTAGTAACATTATACTCTTGCATAAATGTGTACAGCCATAAACAGCCGAACGAGAAACTGTTGTTTTGCTTATCACCGAATCAGATAACAACAGTAGTTTTGCTTGTATTTCAACCATCGTACGGTAGTACAGTAAACCCCCCGTATTCACGTTCTCAATATTCGCAGACTCGCATATTCGCGGATTTCTCTGTGGAACCTGTCTACCCATTATTCATGTAAAATTCGCCCATTTGCGGTATTTTTCACTGAGAAATATTCACTGCAGTCGACCCTTGTTAAGCCTGACCTCATTAGCCCGGACCCCGGATAAGATGGACACCGAAGAGGGTCAGCCGATTTAAAATTCGTAATGTTTGACCACGATTTAAGATAGTTACTGTTCCTTTGCTCGTCGTGTACCATTTTCCTTTTTATTTACCAAATGTAAATAAAAAACTTTTCATTTATATTTTTGTTTTATACATACTGTTCTGTACTTACACTGTAATGAACTGAAATGCTTTTAACTTGTAATCAATTTAACTTACGCACGGTGCATACCATCATGAAGAAACGATATTGCCTGGAAGGGTAGGAAGTATCGTAGCCAATCACTGAGCATTAGCAGTTTTACCTATCTGCTGCCCGACTGGTAGCTAGAGTACGATGCTTTGTATATGTTTTAGGAAAGAAAAGACATGACAAAGGTCAACTTTACAAAGACAAAAGCCGAGTTACTGAACAATAGTTGTGTTTAGGTGGCAAATGATAATTTCCGTATAGGCATCATAATTCTAGCTGTGTTTACAAAGAGAGAGAGAGAGAGAGAGAGAGAGAGAGAGAGAGAGAGAGAGAGAGAGAGAGAGAGAGAGAGAGAGAGAGAGTTACTGAACAATAGTTGTGTTTAGGTGGCAAATGATAATTTCCCTATAGGCATCATAATTCTAGCTGTGTTTAAAGAGAGAGAGAGAGAGAGATTTTGTTTTAAAGGTATGTCAGCACAGCTTTAGTAAATATCTTCTGAAGGAAAGAAAATTTATATTTTGTTGCTGAAGAATCTCTGAACCAACAATTTTGCATTCAAAGTAATAAGAAGGAATTCATTCTATTCTTTATGTAACCAGTAAAATAAATACATTATTAGAAACAAAGTTTTGTGTTCAAAACACACGCATTTTGTCATCGTCAGCTTCTCTGAGGAAAAGTTCTTTCTCAGACAGAATACAGCTAAAACCAGATTGGCTGGCTGGTTGCCATGGAGATCTACTAGCTAATGACAGCCCTCTACTTCTGTTCTATTTATAGATATATGTCGTGATGGCACGAAGTTTGAAAGTTGCCATGATCATGATTATTTGACTGCTGATGGCAAAAATTACTCAATAATTTGCTTTATATAATTATTTCTTCATGAAAACATGAATTCAACAATAATTTTAACTTTAATATAGTGGTATGAAAAATCCCACAACAGTATGTTGTGGTGAAGCGTCATCACTTGTGAACCCTATTCCCGTACCGTCCTCAGATTTATGACTGCAGACTGATGACATCAGTAACAATACAAAAAAAAAAAAACCCTCTCCAAGATCGATATGATGAAATGTGTTTTATAGTCTTACTTATTAAAATTCACAAGTTGGACTACAGTCATTTTGATCATGTATATTTTTGTGTTTTACGGAATGTTTTTGTTGAAAACAAAATGTGTTAGTGAACTTATGGTCTTAATTGTCCCACAGTTTTATTACTGATAATCTTAGTCATCTCACATTTATTAACAGTACATTAATGAATAAATAACTAAAATAAAAAAAACCATGAAAAAAGGGGGAAAAAATCTTACTTTTCATTTTGGAGACTCCACTTCATTTTACTTAACAATTATGCATTTATGTCTCAGCAGCTGAATTCTATCATTTTTATCATGTTTTATTCTTCATTTTTCATATTTTACCATGAGCTTTAATTTAAACATTTCTGTGTTGGTTTATTAACCATATTCTTCATAAAAATAATGAAATACAGTATATTTATAGGTATTTATAGTTATAGATATCACCAGTTAATCCGGACTATCAGCTAAGGCGGACACCCTGGCCCCCCAATTAGTCCGTCTTAATGAGGGTTGACTGTAAATTACTGTATTTTCATATTTTCATGACTAAATGCACTTTTTGTGATAAAATTATTAAAACACTCGGATATAAGCATTTTTAGAGTTTTTTTTTTTGTGTGTTTAAACTATCAAAATAGGCAGTTCTAAGTGTTTTTAGAGGGATTTTAAGTATTCATGGCTTTTGGCTCTTCGCAGGAGGGGTGCGGTACGCGTCCCTCGCGAGTACGGCGGGTTTACTGTAAACAGTTACCATAGTTATAATACAAAAGATATTAAGTAGAATAGGACTGATATATTTTTACATTATACCCTTATTCGGTTTGGATAAAAGATCGGCAAGGAAATATACTGCTAAATTTAAGCTGCGAGTTGTAACTGAAGCTGAGAAAACAATGTTCAAACTGCTAATGACTATAAATTATCGTGCATTGGCAACATGGATGAAACTCGATCGTAATTAAAATTGGAGAGAAAGTATTTTAATCAAACTATTGGTCATGAAAGAACACATTACTGCTATTTTTAAGCAAATAAACGAGAAATACGTAAAGCTTGTATTATGATGAAATCAAGTGAAAATAGCAAACGGAATCTTGATTTTTTTTTTTTTTTTTTTTTTTTTACTCAAAACAAACATGCCCCCAAATGACCAACGTCATCTGTTAATGAAAAAATAGCTAAATTAATTTCATAACGAGACGTATTTAAGTTATATTTCGACTTAAAAACATTTTGCATAACAAAAAATAACCTTGCCCCATATAAATAAAGTATCTAGAGATTCATTTACACTAACTAGAAGCAAGAAAAGCTCTCTGAAATGAGTTGAATACGGCGAAATAAACTTACCGCGTAATTGATTTCCAAATCAAAACATTGATTGCTATGATTGCAGTTTATAATACAAAAGTAATATAAGAATATATACAATATTATTGGATACAGTGAATTAAGGCATAACATTTTAAAAGATCCATGGAAAAGATGCATTTTTGTTATGTTGATGTTTGTATAATACGATTGTGAATATGGAGCACAGTGTAATGTAGGCTAGGCTACTGTATATGTTTATGCTATACCATAGTGTAGGCTAAGCTAATTATTGTTTGTTATTCAGAGTCTCCTTGTATTTAATTATCATAGGTCACTCTTCATGAACCTACAGAATTAGCTGACATTAATAATTACTATACTGTGTATGTATAGAGTATACTTTATAATGTAGGGTAGGCTACCATATATGTATACATGGTACTGAATACCCTAGTGTAGGCTAGGCTATATTCGAGATGCGTTTTTTCCAAGAAACGATGGGTTTTTTGTAACCTAACCCCATCGTAAGTAGGATAATAGCTGTATAAGCATTTTTAGTTTTTTTTGTATGTTTGAACTGTCAAAATAGGCAGTTCTAAGTGTTTTTAGTTATTCACGGGAGGGAGGGGGTGGTATGCAACCCCCATGAATACGGGGGTTTACTGCCATACATATATACACATACATTTAGTGGAACCCTGGTCCTCCACAGTATCAGAACTCAACGTAATTGGATTTCGTTGCAGCATGTCGAGTAAAATTTGCATCGGAACCTGAGCAAAGAACCAGAATCTGATTCGATAAACCGCATGAATTTTGCAAAAAAAGTGTTTCGGTCAGTCTGTGCCAGTTTGCATTGTTTCCACAGGGATTGTTTAAACCTTGCTCAGCTGTGTTCCAAGTCTTGTGATATATATGTATAGGTTTTTTGGCTTTTTGTACAATTTTTTGATAAAAACATGGGTCCCTAGAAAGCCATTGGAGGCAAGCAGAAAAGGAAAATGGTAAGAACCACAATTGAACTCAAATATAAGATTATTGAAAAGTATGAACAAGGCATTTGTGCAACTGATTTAATGTCTCGGCTTAACCTGCTTAGATCCTCCATTAGTACATTTTTAAAGCACAAAGAGGCAATAAAAGTGCTAGTGTTGCTAAGGGGGTTACGAGTTTGACAAAACAGAGGCCTCCCATAATAGATGAAGTAGAAAAATTGTTTTTAGTGTGGATAAACAAAAAACAGTTAGCTGGTGATAGTGTTTCAGAGGCTATGATTTGCGCTAAGGCTCGAACCTTGCATGCTGATCTTATGAAAAACAAACCTCGATCAGGTAGTACGGAGTATGAGTTTATGGCTAGTAGGGGATGGTTTGATAGGTTCCAACTTCTTTTATGACTTGTATGGCCTAGTGGGCAGCACCCTTGCCTTTCAATTGAAAGACCTGGGTTCAATCCTGATGTGAGTCAGGAATTTATATATGTACATATACTGTATATGTATATATGTACAGGGTATATACAGTATATGTATATGTGTATTGCATATATATATATATATATATATATATATATATATATATACATACATATATATGTGTGTGTGTGTATATATATATATATATATATATATATATATATATATATATATATATATATACATATATATATATATATATATATTTATATATATATATATATATGACTATTTATCACATCACCGTGATTCATATACAATCAGAAAGCTACAAACGTCCTTTAATATCCAATTCACTCTACCTCGGAAATAATATATTTTCATATATGTTACCGAAGGGGAATTTTTTTGTTGATAATAAGTCCACCGTCCCGTGGGATCGAACCAGCGACGGACGAGGAATCAGGACTACAGTGACGCACTAACGAAATCAGCCACAAGAGGTAGAGTGAATTGGATATTAAAGGACGTTTGTAGCTTTCTGATTATATATATATATATATATATATATATATATATATATATATATATATATATATATATATATATATATATATATATATATATATATATATATATATATATATATATATATATATATATATATATATATATACATAACAGTGTAGGGAAAATCAGATAGGAAAGCATAAAGAGAGAGAGAGAGAACAACAATTAAGCCGTGGTGGTTATGTATTGCGAGACTAGAAGTGTTGAGTAAGCAAACCACGAAAAACTGGCTTACACAAACTCAAAACAGTGAGCGAGTATATCGCACCCAGGGCCATAAAACCGATTGTAAAAATCTGGAAACTGTGCCCTCGCAATTTAGCTGACTAAGAATCACTCAGCACCTTGTCAGAAGCTAACATTTCAGCCATATCTATAACCCCGCCTTCAGCAGGAGGCGTTTACATGGAAATTCCATGGAAAAGGGCTGGACAAAGTGATGTAAGTCAACACCTCTCCAATCAAACATTCTAGGGAGGAGTCCTTTACACCTCCTCCTGAGATCATTTCCAATCAAATCCTCTAAGGAGAGATTTTAACAACACCCACCACCGTCCATCCCAGTCAAGCTGTTCGAGGGGAGGCCTTACAGATAAAATCTTCCAATGGGGCACTGAAAAGGACAGGTCATCATTGAGAAATACTGTATGTACTAAAGATGAAAACAGTATTTTAAACGCACACACAGTTACACACAGTTTCCATGATAAGGCAAAATGAGAAATTAGTGAACATAACAAAACAGAATATTAATAACTTTTTACATAATGTTCTTAAAAATATGGTGAAAAAGCCGAGTGTAGGGTGCAATATGAATGATGCAATTTTTAGCATGACCTTACAGACCTTATTGAGGGTAAGGGAGCACTATTAATAAACAGACAAATTTAACAAATTATGTTACAAAAAATGAAATATAAAAATATGGTAGCAACTGATAAGAAAGGTAGGCTGTGGGTAAACAAGAAGGCTACCTACCTTCCAAATTGTGTCATTTATGAGCGAGAGAAAAAGAACGGGATAGCTTTTTTTCAAGGTGTATTGATACAGTATATTTTGTTACAAATATTGGAAAATAAGGTACAGTCAACCCCCGGTATTCATGGGGGATACATACCACTATCCCCGTAAATAGCTTAAATCTGCGAATACTTACAACCCCTCTACAAACTCTTATAACTGCCTAATTGATGGTTCAAAACACCAAAAAAAAAAACCTAAAAATGCCTATGCCTGAATATTTTAATAGTTTTACTACAAAAAGTGCATTATTCACAAAATTGATATGACAGTAATTTGTGAATATTTCTCTATGAAAAATTCTGTGAATAGGCGAATCTTCCCACAATAATGTGTATATAATGTTCCACAGAGAAATCCACAGGGGTCCACTGTAGATACTTGCCTTTTGCATAAATTTTGCAGTTTAATGTGTGATGGTTGTTGTTTATAAGCATAATTAGTGTTTATGGTTGTGGGGTTTTGACATGATAGGGGAATAAGGGTACAGAGGTGCTATTTGACTTCACTGGAGTTTTTTTGATTTTTACATTTATGCTTTTTCCACATACTGTATTAAGTATTGCACTATTGTCCTGTAACTTGTAATGAAATAAGTTCAACGAGAGAGAGAGAGAGAGAGAGAGAGAGAGAGAGAGAGAGAGAGAGAGAGAGAGAGAGAGAGAGAGAGAGAGAGAGAGAGAGACTGCACTAGAGAAACACCATGCACACATGCACATACTTTCCCTGTTTCCCTTATCATTTCTTTGTTTTATTTGGTGTTTTTCCATACAGTTATTTTCATTGCATAGAATGAGTAATAACCAAAAAATTGATGGAAAACCCAGAAGAATGACGAAGTGAAGGAGGGGGGGTGAAAGAGAGACAGAGAGCGAGTCTCTCACGATTGGTATTGGCATAAATGCATGACATCACTTAATGTTATTAAATGCCCCTTTGTGTATCACTTTTAATTAGCTGATATGGATACATCATTAGTTTAATAGCATATGATAGAAGGTGCAAGGATGGATAAGTGCTCAGGTTTTTTTTTTTTTCAAGTTTTCCCACTATTGGTAGAATTGCATGTCATTACACGTCATTGGGACTTTTGCTTTTTAATGGCTGATAGGCATATGCTTCTTAAACATATCTTTCTCTAATTCCCTATATCCTGAAAGTATTAATGTACATACTTGATAACAGAGCGTTTTCCTTCTTTGTCTAGTCTTGTATGATTAGTCAGTGTTTTGAATGTTTCACGAGTGCTTGCTGTATGTGAGAGGCATTCCTAGAGCATGTTACTTTCTCTGCAGTGCCTGCAGCATTGCAGGCCATTGTGTTACTGTATGTTGTGGTGCTTGTGCTGTATATGGCACCATCTTGTCCTTAGATGGTGAGGAAGGTCTTATCACTTCAGTAGGAGCTTGAAATCTTTGTGAGATTGATGCAGGATGGTCAACTGGCCATATGCTTGTGCTGTGTATGGCACCATCTTAGTCCTTAGATGGTGAGGAAGGTCTTATCACTTCTGAAGGAGCTTGAAATCTTTGCGAGATTGATGCAGGATGGTCAACCGGCCATATAATGGATGAGTACAGCATTGGCTGGCCAACCGTGCATGATGTTAAGATTTCCCAGGACAAACTGAAGAATGACACCATGGACTTTGGGAAGAAGACATCTAGGAGTCAGGTCTGGAAGGTCATGACAAAAGGCTGACATGGGGATGTTGAGCAGTTGAACTTGATCTTGTTTTGTCAGCATGGGGCTGCTGACATGAATGTATGTGGTGCAAAGTTGAAAGCTGCTGACATGTAGTTCAGAGGCCTGCATGGGGTTGTGGACTTTGAGGTGTCCAAGGTTGACTGTTTTGGTTCAAGATTCAGTATGGGATTTTTAACAAGGATACTCATGGCGAAGCTTTGGATGCTTCCGAGGAGAGAATAGGGGAATTTTTCCAGGAAAAAGAAGGCCTTACTTTATGGCAAATCTACAATGCTGACGAAATTTGTCTGTTCCGTCGCTCCTTACCCACTAGCACCTTGGCTGATGAGAAGGAAAAAATTTATCCAGTCAAAAGTGTTTTAAGCAATGTGTGTTGCTTTGTTATGTGCAAATGCTAATGGTAGCCATCATTGCAAACCAGTGGTAGTTGGACATGTAAAGCAACCATGTTCCCTGTGTGAGTTGACTGATAATCTCTCAGTGATGAGGTATCATTTGGTGAAGGCTTTGTTCACCTCCAGGATTATAACCGATTGGTTCCATAATTATATATGTAAGTAGGGTGTTCATCATCAGACACAAGAACTTGGCATTGCTAGATATCGGTTGAAGGCTTTGCGTCTCATGGACAATGTACCTGCACATACTAATGTAACCCAGTTGGTTGGTGGTGAAGACAATGGACCAAAATGTTACTGTTGCAACAAAACAGCTATACTGGAGGAAGTTCCTGTAGGTGATGGTAGTGTTGGAGGACCTCCAAGGGGGAGAAGGAGCAAGGCTTGGATACTGGTGGGGGGGGGGGGGGCAGACACTGGAGAATCTTCGAAGGCATTCGCTGGAGTCTGCCATCTACAGCTTTGCAGATACCGCTGTACATGGAGGGACCTCACCATAGAGACTCTCAACCAAGCCTGGAATTGTATGCTGAAGGGAGAAGAGGGCATGATGGACTCACAGGGGTGGAAGTCAGTGATTTTGGTGGCCAGCTAGTGACTGGAGGCTATGATGTTCCTGAGGATGACGTGCAGTAGTGGATGGTCGATGACGGCGACCTAGGCTACCAACTTCTCTCCAACAGCAAAATAGTTGCTGCAGTTGCTGCTGGTGATGAGGAAGCAGCTAAAAAATAGGAGGATGATGATGAGGCTAGTTTCACAACCAGCACCTTTTTACAAGCACATGTGCATGGTATGCGATATGTTTGTCAAGATCATGGAGATCCCCAACATCAATCTCAGCAGCTGCACTAGGCCCTAGGTTGTGGCTGCACAGGTGGAGATAGTTTCAATGGAATGTCATTGCCAAGCAGAATCATTGTTTGTATCGCCAGAGTACCCTTGACAGCTTCTTCAGATCTCAAACCTCTATGTACCCAAGCCCATTGCCATTGATTTCTTTGGTAACTCAGTCATTCAGCTTGGAACCACAGGTTAGTATATCTGCAACCTTCGTTAATATGTGGGGGTCCTGCAGCCAAAAGACTGATGTGTCACTGCCCCACTTTGATAACCCTAACCCTCTAGGCACCGCTATGCCTCTTCTGGCCACTTCACCACTTTCTGGGAGTCAGAGGAGGCACGGAGATGATGATAATGCTAAGGGCAGCACACACACGTAAGTGACAAAGAAATAATATATTTATATATATATATGAATGTCTTTTCCTGTAATACTACAGTGTAATATGAAAATAAGAAGTCCCATAAAACACTATTTAAACGTTGAAACCATATATTTCGGGCACTTGTTTCTGTGCCCTGTTCACTGGTAGAATATGGACAGGTGGAAAGTTACAATGGTATATATACAAAAACATGAAGGTGTGGCCTTGGGCCTCCGATGTTAAGGAGGTGGCGATTCTTAAGAAGGAGGAGAATGACCAAATTCCTAGTGGTTTTTGGCCTCATTAGCTCCCGTTTGGCGATGGATCTGGCGGTCGCGTTTCTTGGGTCATCTTCTTCAAGAGGGTCTGAGGATTAAGGTGTCAATGGCGTCCGATTTCCAATGTCCTCCTGACAGGTTCATATTGTTGGTTTGATTGATGATAGCAGATTCCAGCATCTTTCTTTTGTACGGACAGCTACTCTTGAAAACCAACTCCGCCCCACTCCAGTTAATGACATGCCCTGTATTTCTAATATGTAGGAAAATTCCGAACTCTCCGAGCGTAACGTACTGATCTTTTGTGCTCTGTTATTCTTTGCGAGAGCGATCTACCTGTCTCGCCTACATAGATGTCATGACAATTTACTACCACGGTATCTTGTAAACTCCGGCTTCTTCCTTTTGTTATTTAAGTATCGTTAACGAGCGAACTCCCGATGGATTTGGGATAATGGAAAATGAAAGGATTATTAGAACTGAGTTGCTCGGGTGGCCTTTTGGATGTTTTCATCGTATGGAAGCTTTATTTTGTTGTTGAAATCTATTTGTCTGTTGTGAGTGGGACCTCTGTAGTATATTTTATTCGCTTTATTAATAGCCCTCTCTTCCATACGATGAAAACATCCAAAAGGCCACCGAGCAACTCAGTTCTAATAATCCTTTCATTTTCCATTATCCCAAATCCATCGGGAGTTCGCTGGTTAACGTATACTTAAATAACAAAAGGGAAGAAGCCGGAGTTTACAAGATACCGTGTAGTAATTGTCATGACATCTATGTAGGCGAGACAGGTAGATCGCTCTCGCAAAGAATAACAGAGCACAAAAGATCAGTACGTTATGCTTCGGAGAGTTCGAATTTTCCTACATATTAGAAATACAGGGCATGTCATTAACTGGAGTGGGCGGAGTTGGTTTTCAAGAGTAGCTGTCCGTACAAAAGAAAGATGCTGGAATCTGCTATCATCAATCAAACCAACAATATGAACCTGTCAGGAGGACATTGGAAATCGGACGCCATCGACACCTTAATCCTCAGACCCTCTTGAAGAAGATGACCCAAGAAACGCGACCGCCAGATCCATCGCCAAACGGGAGCTAATGAGGCCAAAACCACTAGGGAATTTGGTCATTCTCCTCCTTCTAAGAATCACCACCTCCTTAACATCGGAGGCCTAAGGCCACACCTTCATGTTTTTGTATATATACCATTGTAACTTTCCACCTGTCCATATTCTACCAGTGAACAGGGGCACAGAAACAAGTGCCCAAAATATATGGTTTCAACGTTTAAATAGTGTTTTATGGGCCTTCTTATTTTCATATATATATATATATATATATATATATATATATATATATATATATATATATATATATATATATATATATATATATATATATATATATATATATATATATATATATCTATATATATATATTATATATCTATATATCTATATATATATATATATATATATATATATATATATATATATATATATATATATATATATATCTATCTATCTATCTATCTATCTATCTATATATATATATATATATATATATATATATATATATATATATATATATATATATATATTCATAGGTATGCTATTTTTGTGTACAATATATTTTAAGACTCGTATAATGGATTTGGGCAAAATGAAAAAGAAAGTGACTCATTTTTATCTGGTAGTGTAACCTACCATATTGCATATTGTGTACAGGAGAAAAGTATTTACTGAGTATATTTTGTTACAGATCAGGGAAAATACACTAGCTAACTGCATTTGCATCAAGTTTTCAGTTTAAAATGTGATGGTTGATGTTTATAAGCATATTAAGCGTTTACGCCTCTGCAGTATTAACGATATGGGGAGTAAGGATACAGAGTTGCCTTTTACTCCCATAGAGTTTTATGTGATTGTCTAACCAGGCCTTTATTGATCTGGATAATTGAGAGATTTCATATATTTTTTCTTAATTTTTTTTTTTATTTATTCTTCCCTATCCACACCCTTCCTTGCTGTAGAGTCCAACCATGTTCATGATGTTTTGGTGGATGTAGGCAAGCTGTATAGATGAATGCCTGTCAAAGGACTAAGATCTAAGTTTGTTCTCTGTCTTCTTGTTAAGAAGGGGGCAGTAGTGTGCATATGTAAACACCATAATATATCCTTGGATGATGATATTGTTACCTTCTAACCTGTTTTCCTCTTTTCTTTATGCTCTATAGGGAAATGACAGGATTATCTTGTTGACTTTACTATCTTTGGTATTGGCCCTGTCAGCCTCTCACATCAGGTGTCAGGTTCTAAAGGAGGTTAAAGTAGTCAGCCTTCCTCTGCACCTGCATGACTGGGAATATGGCATTTCCAGGTGCATGTTTTACCTGGTCAATCTGAGACTGTACAGGATGTGCAGAGGTCCATAGCTGCATGTTTTCATATAAGTAACTTACCAAGTAATTGCATTGCTATTAGTTCCTACTTTTCATGGCAGCTTAAGTTTTAAATTTCATGGTAGCTTTTTATTATTTTGGTGTAGGTAACCAACCCCACCCACTTTTGAGGAAAAATAGTTACAACTTGGCTCAGGAGCTCAATTTGTACCTGCCGCTCATGGACTCAACATCGGTTGTTGGGTAGCTTTTGTTTTGAATTGAAAATCACCGGTTGGCTGCAGGCATTGCCAACTTCTGGTGAAGTACACGGTTCTTTTTGGTAGCACTAATCAATTTTAGCTTAGCTAGTTTCCCAGTTGTGGTACAAGTATGTCAGATTCTAGTGCTCATAGTATTAGGTATTGCAGCAAGGGCTGCAAGACTAGATTGACATCTGCTAAATATGACACGCATACTATTTGTACTTCTTGTAGAGGACAAACTTATTCTCCTGACCATAATCGTGACGAATGTTGGGAATGGGATCGGGGAGATGGAAACTTTGAATTCTCATTTGGTGAGACTGCAAAGAGATAGATAGAAAGGGGGCTCAAGAGCCAAAGTTAGGTTGTCTCATTCTCCTGAAGTACCTGTACTTTTGACACCTGTGATTGCCTTTTCCCCTATTCCAAGTCCTCTCACTCTGCCATTAACTCTGTTACCTGGCTCCCTTCTGAGCCCAGTGCCTTAGCAAGCCTCAAAGTCCGGGTAGATAAGAAGTTTAATGTTCTAGTGGATACTGTAACCAAGCTTGGGGCTTCGGTTAGGATCTTGATGGATCAAATGAGTGCTCGTAGTGTTGTTGCAAGTGTTGTATCAGTGGCGGAGGTGGCTGCCCATCCCACCGACGCTCCTAGACTAAGGTCCTTGCCAAACCCACCTACACCTGGGAGTAGACAAACAGACGTCCAAGTGAGGTTGGTGGGGTTTGCCCACGGGTAGATGCCCCCTCAACCCAACCTGTAGTGCAGTCCCAGGACTTGGGGACAGCCACTGGAAAGGTGTCCTTGTGGAAATGCGTGCCTTATCATCAAGTGACTCCAACTTGGGCAGAAGGCTTAGTTGGCGCTTTCCCGAGTCTTCCAGACCATTGAAAAGGTCTGCTGCCCCTGAGAGCGCTCCTCTGCTTCCTAGTAAGCGTTCCAGAGATCTGGATCATAGCCCAGAACCTTTGTGCAGCTTCTGGAATCAGAAAAGTACTCCGATGTCTCCTGAGTATTTCGTCCCCAAGTGTTTGCATAAGAAGACTCCCGAATAATCAGTAGCGGCTGAGCTCCCAGTTGGGGTACGTTCTGTGATGGCCGATTGCTCAGAAGGGGATGAGAGTATTGTATGTGTGAGCACACTGCTGATGCCAAGCGTCCAGCTGGCATCAGACGTTCAGTCAGAGAGACTGCAGTGCATTTTGAACATTCAGTGATAGTCGAGTGCCCAGTGTTGTCAGTGTGTGCAGTGGATTCCAAGTGCCCAGATGCAGCCAAGCACTCTGTATGAGCCGAGCGCCCAGATGCAGCCAAGCACTCTGTATGAGCCGAGCGCCCAGTCCGTTGTTCAGTGACCAATCGTCTAGTGCCGGATCATCCTTCTAAACACTCCCTATCTAAGAAGCGTTCAGTGTTAGATTTGCCTTTACCCGAGTGTTCACTGGTCTCGGATGGTTCTTCGCTCTCGGCAGCTTATCCTGTGACTTCTCGTCTGCCATTATTGGCACAATCACCTGCTCGTTTCGCACCACCACCTGCCAAATGTTCGGTGTCACGCACCACTCCCATTGAGCCCCCAGCGCAGTCAGTTTTGATGAGTGTCAGTGTTCCTGCGTTGCAGGACTCCTCCTTGGACCCGATCCAGTGTCATCTAGATAACATTTTGGACCTGTTAAAGAAGCCTTCGTTTGCAGTTCAGCAGCAACCGGACATAGCTTCTCATCTATTTCTTCTTCAGATGAAGAAAACATAGAGAAGGATCAACCCACAATGGTTTTCGTCTGCAGTTCAGCAGCAACCGGACATAGCTTCTCATCTATTTCTTCTTCAGATGAAGAAAACATAGAGAAGGGTCAACCCACGATGGCTTATGCTTCTATAATGAAATTCTTATTATTTTGATATCCATCGTTCTTCTCTCTTTCAGCTCCGTCGTCTCCAGGCTCTGCTTTTTTGGTGAGTAACTCGCAGGCCCCTCTAACTTGATGAAGATGGTTCTTTCCTGTTCCTCGTAGAAAGCCGTGTCCCGCATCGAGATTTGGTTGTCTGACAAGAGATCTTGGGAAGGCTACCTGTTGCACCCCCCCTCGTCGAACAAAAAGGAGGTATCAGCATTATGCTACTGGGGAAGCTCCTTCTTTTGGGGGTGTCTGCCTCCTCCCAGGAAGACTTCTCTGGCATGATCGACTTATGATGTCTTGCATTCATTTTCGCCAAGATCTGCTTTTCATCCTTGGAGTTGGACCATTTAGTAAAGAATTTATTCAAAGTCTTTGCAATCTTCAGCTTTCTAGATTGGACTGTAGGGGCTTTGACGAAGAAAATTGAAGATTGCATCTCCCTCCAAGACAACTTTACAACGGACTGGTTGGGAGTGTTGTCCTGCCCAGACAAGGCGGTACATGATGGCTCACAGGAACTAGCTACTCTCTTCGCCTTGGGCATCCTGAAGAAGAGGGAGTTGTGGTGCTCTTTTACTACAAAGGGAGTTACTCCCTCTCAGAAGTTGTCTCTTCTCTTTGCCCCTCTGGATCTTGGGAATCTGTTCCCTAGTGCTACTTTAGAGCGCATAGCTTCTGAGCTACAGAAGAAGACACAGGATTTACTAGCACAGTCTACAGAATGACCTGAGCAGCCGAGTCGTACGCCTGTGCCCTCTCCTTTACAGCCACGGCCCTTTCGAGGTGGCAGAGCCGGATATCAGTCCTATCCACGCACCAAGATCCATTCAGTGTGCCACATCAAGAAATCCTCTACCAGACCCTCCTCTAGCAAGTGAGGATCTGGTCCTCTGTGTTCCGGTGGGAGCCAGGCTTCTTTATTTCTGGGGGAAAGGGGAAGCAAAGAAAGCAGAACCATGGGTTACAGAAGTCCTGAGAGAGGGGTATTCCATCCTGTTCAACACAGAACCCCCATTGGCATCAGCTCCTATCAACTTGACAGCATACTCTGTAGGCTTGCAGAGGTTTTCGACCCTGCCAGAGGAGGTGTCCTCCCTGCTCAGGAAAGGGGCTATGTAGGTTGTGGAGGATGTAAACTCTAAGGGGTTTTACAACTACCTTTTAGTCGTACCCAAGTCATCAGGAGGTTGGAGAACTGTCCTGGACGTAAGTGCCCTGCATTTCTTCGTCAAAACAACAAAATTCAGGATGGAAACCAATCATTCAGTACTGTCCTCCATCCATCAAGGGGATTGGATGTTGACAATAGACATGGAGGATGCATACTTTCACAATCCAGTCCACCCGGAATCCAGGAAGTACTTGAGGTTCTTATTCCAGGGCAGGGTCTACCAGTTTCGGGCCCTTTATTTCGGCTTTCCACAGCCCCACAGGTCTTCACCAGGGTTCTTGCCCCATTAGCGAAGTGGCTACATCTGATGGGCTTCAACGTATGCTTTTATCTCGACTACTGGCTCCTACATTCTCCTTCAAGAACTCGCTGCACAGAGGACTTACAGAAGTTACTCGTCCTCACCCAGGATCTGGACATTCTAGTCAACTTTCCCAAGTTGCAGTTAGTCCTGACTCGGTTGATCGTCTGTTTGCGGATGATCGACTTTCTGAGTTTTTGGGCTTTTCCGTTATAGAAGAATCCAATCCTGCCTTCTAACAGTTCAGAAATTCCTTGCTCTCCCTTCCTGCTTAGCCAGAGAGTGGATGAGCCTCCTGGGCACCCTCTTGTCCACAGAGAAGTTAGTGCCTGTAGGGAGACTTCACACAAGACACCTTCAGTTCTTCCTAAAGGCCAGCTGGCATAGGAAGATGTTCCCAGACTCCTTTGTCTTCTCCATCACTCCTGAGATCAAGGAGGACCTCTGGTGGTGGCTCAGAGAAGGGAGATTCTCATTCGGGAAATCATTACATCCGTTGAACCCAAGCCTAACCTTATTCTCAGAGCTGGGATGGGGGCGGCATCTGCAAGATTCAGGAGTTGCAGGAAAGTGGTCGCAAGAAGAAAGGAAGCTCCACATAAATGTGAGGGAGCTGAAAGCAGTACATCTGGATTTCTGACACTTTGCTTCAGTGACATACGACAAAACGGTCACAATCAACTCAGACAACATGACAGTGTTAGCCTATATAAAGAATCAGGGAGGCATGCACGCGTCGTCTCTTTGTCAAGCGGCCAAAGATCTCATTTGGGCCCAGAACAACTGCACCGGAATCATCACCAGCTTCATTCAGGTCAAAATGAATGTCCTCCTTGCGGACGAGTTGAGTTGCCACAAACAGGTCCTACTGACGGAATGGACACTGAATCCGCAGGTTTGCACTGATCTGTGGAAACGGTGGGGAAAGCTGTCAATAGGCCTGTTTGCGATGTTGAGAAATCACCAACTTTCCCAGTATTGCTTGCCAGTTCTGGACCCTCTGGCATGGTCAACAGATGCAATGCTCCAGGACTGGTCCAACCTGGACATGTACACCTTCCCTCCTTTCAGCATGGTGAGGGAAGTCATCAACAAGTTTCAGTCGCACAGCAACTCCTTGATGACGCTTGTGGCCCCTTTTTGGCCACAGAGGGAATGGTTTCTGGGCCTTCTCTCAATGTTGGTGGATTTCCCAAGACTCCTACCACATTGTTGAAATCTTCTCAAGCAGCCCCATTTCCTCCGCTTTCATCAAGGTTTATCTATTCTCGTTCTGACAGGCTTCAGACTGTCAGGAAGCTTGTCAGAGTGAAAGGATTTTCAAAAGCAGCCGCAAGAGCTGTTGCCAACTGTAAGTGAGAATCCTCATCCAATGTGTATCAGGCTAAATGGTCAGTTTTCTGCAACTGGTGTCGAAGGCGTGGTATCTTGTCTTCTGAAACCACTCTAGCGCAAATAGCTGACTTTTTAATCTTCCTGAAGTCTTCACGAGGTTCAACAACTTCAACTATTAACGGTTATAGAACCATGTATGCATGTTTATTCTTAGGTTCCTTGCAAAGAATGAAACCCCATCCAATCCCTGGCCCCGTTCATTCTCTGTCAAGAACTTAACAAGTATCCTTGGCCCGACAGACCAGGAGAGAGTTCTCTGTCTGGTCAGAGTTTTAAAAGTGTTACCTTGAAAGGGCTAAGAACATCAGAGGATCCTTGTAACCTCTGGTGCGCTGTAAAGAACCCTTCTCGTTCCATGTCCAAGAACACACTGTCCATCTTTCTTAGAGAAGTAATCTCTGAATCACAGCGGGGTATTCAGTCGCCACTTCATTGGCATGTAAACTTAATTTGTTGCCCTCAACTATACTTCAAACTGTGTATTGGAAGTGTAGATCTAGTTTTGCCTCTCATTACCTATGCGACATTATGTCCTTTCTCTGTGGCTGGCTTAGTACTTGGGGAGGAAGGGTAGGAGTGTATCCTCTATTTCACTATCTCCTTGCCTTGGTATTAGGTGATCGAGTTATGGAAAGCCTGGGGGTACTGTGTACCTGGAGTACCCACCAGTCGTTGGTTTTAATGGTTGGGTTTGGTTTTGTTTTTATGTGATGTGTTGGTAACGAGATTATTTGGTCGATTTTTCTTGTACTATGCCCAGGGCAAGGGTGTACAGTATCTTTGTTTGTTATGATGCCTTAGCAACCACTAAAACACTCCTTGGCGGCAAGGCACCCACTAGAGTCAACCCTCAGCTTTACTGCTGCGCCACTACAGGTTGATGATGAGTACCTACCAGAGGCAGTACCCGTCTGCTGTAGCTACCTCACCAGGTAAGGTTACAACAAGCATCTCCATTACTGAGTGATTCTGAGTAGTTAGTGTCCATGTATCCCAGCTCCCTTCTATGTGGGATTCAGCAGTGTAATTACTTGGTAAATTACTTACATAAAAATGACATTTTTATAAGAAAATAAGGTTTTATATATACATACCAAGTAATTACATGATCAGAGCCCTCCCTCCTCACCTCTCATGGATGTAGATCATGAACGAATGGAGCTCTTGAGCCCGATTGTACCTATTCTTCCCTGAAAGTGGGTGGGGTTGGTCACCTATACCAAAACACTAGAGCTCTACCATGAAATTTAAAACTTAAGCTGCCATGAAAAGTAGGAGCCAATAGCAATGCAACTACTTGCTAAGTATATATAAAGCCTTATTTTATTATAAAAATGTCATTTTTTAGTTTATGGAACTTTGTCAGTTAGTTTCTGAAGACAGAAACTTGCACTTCATGAGTATGTTTCATGAATAAATAAAAGGATTTGTATTCCAGTAGGAAGAATTATGAATTTTTAAAAATATATTCTTAGTTATACATTCACTAGACTTTGTAATATATTCCTACCTTTAACCACATTGCATTTGTCCATGCTGTCAACAGAAAAGTGGGCCTGACAGTTCTGTATGTTGGGATTTTCCCTACGCTTCACCTATCAGCTGATAGAAACTACTGTATCTTTTTACCCAACTTAAGGAACATCTGTTTGTGTATTTTGGAAAAAACATTGTATGTTTAAAATTTAGTATATTTTAGATGGTTAGTTTAGCTCTTGATGTTTTCAACTTGTAATCTGTTTTTGTAATAAACATTGATAACTTTTTTTATGTGAACTTAAATTTTCAATTATATATTTTGTATTGCAAAAACAATAATAATAACCTCTCCCTTATAATAAAAAACATTGTGTTGTCATCAGATATTCTGCCAAATTTTAAAAACATTGAATTTCCATATCAGGATTGTTCCTTTATACAGTAATTGTTTGTGTATGCTTTGTTATATAAATGTAGGATTTTATTTACATTTTCTGTTTTAATGAAACAAATCTGTACAGTACTCTAAATTGAGTTGTATTTCAGTTTTCAAAGGTTGTATTTTGAGAAATCGCAATAAATATTTTCTAAAGTGCTTCAGATGAAGGGTAATATACAAGATGAAAGTCAATTGTAAAATTTACAGCATGGCTTCTTTATGTTTTACAGCTGATGCGGAAGTATACCCAAAGTATTTTGCAGCCACCTGATGAGACATGCTCTATATGCATGTGTAATTTCCAGGAGAGCTCAGGGTTTTCTGATGATGAAGATCAAGTGTCAGGTAATGCTATAGATTTAATTCTAAAGGGAATATTTCTTTGAATAGACAAGCATGACAGCTGTACTTAGTGATTATACAATTAAAAGCAAAAGTTACTAGGTCATTTGAAAGTGCAGTGCTTTTCTAAGACATATTACAATTCAGGTTATAAAGCTAACAAGAATGCAAATACTGCACAGGCAGTCTCCAGTTGTCGGCAATCCAATTTAACGGCGTTTGTCTAGCGACGACGGTAACTGGATTTTCGGTGCCTATATGCGCCAATCCCCGGTTATCAGCGCCGATCCCCGGTTATCCGCACCAATAACCGGATATCAGTGCTGATAACCAGGGATCGGCACTATTGTCGCAGGTTTTCAGTTATCGCTGATTTTCACTCACTGTCACGCTGTCGGGAACAGAACCCCCGCCAATAACCGCGGACTGTCTGTAATGCCGAGACTGTTCTGGCTGGCTAAGGAGCATGTTTTACAGAGCCAGTTAAGTCAATTCTATTCTGAATAAAAACATCTCTCCTCCTTACCATGTAAAGCAAACTGTTAGTAGACAAGGGCCTCGTAGGGTCATAAATACCTGGGGGTTGGGGGCCGCCTAGTATAGAACAGTAGGTATGAAGAGCTACTGCATATGTCTGAAGAATGAAGGTGATCACCAATACCATAAGGCCCCATTATAAGGTAGGTGAGCTTTTGCCACCTTATGATTGAAGGGATTTGCTTCAAATTTTTACCGCTTATTAAACAGCTAATACTGAAAGTACATGTGTAAGGAAATTACTAAATTCAAGTTTATAAATTTTAATACAGGTTGACCATCACTAATCCGGCATCATTGGGACCTGGAGGGTGCCGGATTAGCCATTTATTAGGCTAGGATACACGAAACCCAGTAGCTAAGCACCTCATCATAAAATTAAAATATCCCATAAATCAGTAAAAGTTGGTTAATAAAGAAAAGACAATTATCAAATACAGGTAGTGCTCGAGTTACGATAATTCGACTTACGATATTTTAAGTTTCACGATGGGGTTAGCAATTAATACCGATCGAAAAATATTTAGGAAGTATTTTTAGATTTCAAATGGGCAGCAGGTACAATCAGGCAGCGAGAGAGACCAACTTACAATAGAAAAACTTTTTTCCTCCATCTCTTTATTCCATCTGCTAGTTAAAAAAGTAAAAGAGAATGATAAAAGTATTGTGAGTAACGTTATACTCTTGCGTAAATGCGTACAGCCATAAACAATCGAATGGGAAACTGTTGTTTTGCTAATAATGGTATCGGATAAGAACTGTTTTGCTTGTATTTCAACCATCGTACGGTAATACACAATTACTGTAGTTATGTTACAAATAACGTTAAGTACTGTACAATAGGACTGATATATTTTTTACACTACCCTTATTCGCTTTGGAGAAAAGATCGGCAGCTAAAGTAACTTAAAGCTGTAAGTTGTAGCTGAAGCTGAGAAAACAATGTTCAAGCTGCTAATGACTATAAATTATCGTGCATCGGCAACATGGATGAAACTCGACCATAAATAAAACTGAAGAGAATGTATTTTAATCAAAACTACCAGGCATGAAAGAATACAAATTATTACCGTTTTCACGCCGATAAAAGATAAATACGTAAAGCTTGTATTATGATGAAATCAAGAGAAAATAGCGAACTGAATCTTGATTTTTTTTTTACACAAAACCAAACATGCCCCCAGAACGGCCAGCCGTGGTTCCCGCGAATGTCATATATTAACGGAGAAAATAGCTAAATTAATTTCACAACAAGACGTATTTAAGTTATATTTCAACTTGAAAACACTTCGTATAACGAAAAATATCCATGTCCAAAATAAATAAAGTATCCATATTCATTTACGCTAACTAGAAGCAAGAAAAGCACTTTGAACTTAGTTAAATGTGGCGAAATAAATACTGCGATATCGATTCCCAAAACAAAACATTGATGGTCCATGAAAAAGATGCACATTCGTTATGTTGATGTTTGTATAATACTGTTAATATGTGAATAGAGTTCAGTATAATGTAGGCCAGGCTACCAGTTTGTTGATGCAGCACACTGCGCCACCAAATCGAAGGCCGGCGAATGAGTTAGCGCAGCGACCCAGGAAATTTGAAAATTAGTGGGGAAACATTAGAAATTACTCTAGCCGAAATTTGTGCCGGATTACTGATTGTTCCGGACTACTGATTGCCGAATTAATGATGGTCAACCTATATTGAAAAAAACATATTTTCCATAAATAACATACAGAAACAAAGTTGCCGTTGAAAACAGTTTCCTTACATGAGACCAAAGATATATAGTTATACTATAAGCTGTGAAAATTTCATTGAATTTTGTTCAGACTTCTTCGAGGTATGTTCTTTCAGTTTATTATTTCTGAGCTCGTCCCTGTGTCAGCCAGTGAAATTCCTATTAAGCACGAATTTCTAGGTATAGATATTGCTAAATATACCAGAGAAAAAAGCTATCAGGAAATGCTGGAGTTACTACCCCCAGATCGAACATCTATTATGAAATAGGTGTCGGTATAGATAAGGGTGAGTGATTGTTGTCACTGCCACAGGACTGCACTCTGTAGACATCCCAATGACAAAACCCCGGAACGTGAGGAGCCGATCTAACGCCCGCACTCACCTGCCCGCCAACCGACGACCCCAGCGCTATCTGTACTTATTCCATACTAGCACGTTTTTCCTTCTAGAAGGTCTTTTTCTTGTGCTGGCTTTTGTCCCAATTTTCCGTGAATGGCGTTCGCCGCCTCTGCCATGATGACCTTGAGGTACACCCTTACAGCTTGTTTCTGCAGGGGTTTCTCTCGGTTGTTTACAATTTTACTCATGTTTCGTAATTCCCCTTCAAGAAGTTCCTTTTGGAGGTGTTTATCTATGTCGGGCGGTTCCTGGTACCTTGATTAGCGTCATTCCTCACGGAGGCTTTCTCTCCCTATCTTGGTTCTTACAGTTAATTCATAGCTGATACCAGGCTCTCGCGCGGATAGATTCCCTCTCCAAGGTGGTGCTTTCTTTTGTCAGCTTCTCTGATTTGTAGTGTAATGGATGACATGGATAATTCGGATTTATTGTGGTCCGGGCTCGGCGTCAGGTGCAGCCAGTTGGCTGCCTACCTCCTGCTCGCCTCGCTTGGTTAGGCTATACGCTTAGCACAAGTTCTTATATTTTTGTATATTCGATCATATTACGTGTACTTATGTAGTTATTGGTTAACCTTAGCGGTACTTATCAGAAATTGATCCTAGCCTAGCCCTCTCGCTCCAATCGGTGGTTTAGGCTATTCAGGTTAGGCTTTGGCATTGTCTTAGCTCCCATCTCTCCCGACTGTGTCGCTTGAGCGGGGGAGGGAGGGGTAGGCTGGTCGAGGGAGTTCCTGTTTGTTGTTCCATCTGCCTTACCGCCTGTTTTCGGGTTCGCTAGGGCATCTGAAGCCCCCCATCCCCTCCTCCCTCTAATGAGGGAGAGAAGGAAAAATAAAACGGGGGATCTTTATGCATTGCCCTTCTACCCTATGGGTCGGTTGTTGGTTGGACTACGTTGCGGGAATTTCTCTCCCTTCCACCCCTCTTCCTCTCCTCTCTCTCCTCCCTTTTACTGTCTGGGCTGTGCCTTCAGAGGAGGATGAGAGTTTGGCGTTGCTATAGACTAGTGCTGTTGTCCTATCCTCCCCCAGTACTTTTGGTGAGTGTCATGAGTCTCCCTGCGCGCAGGAAGTCGATACGTCTGTGTCGATGCCCCGTGGGGAGTTTTAGTCAGTGTAAAGCGGGTCCCCCGTCCACTTGAACATAACTCTCGATTCCACCATTCTAAGTACTGCCTCCCTGACTTTGCCAGTAGTGTGTCATCTCCCCGCGTGTGGGACGTCGGTCTCTTCGATCGTCACCCCGTGGGGGACTAGTCCGGTTCCCAGTTGAGAGTCACCCACCCTCCTGGCCTCCGTTCTGGTGTCAACTGCTCGGCTAGTGTTTCGTTGGTTCGCTCTCCTCTGGGTCGGGCTGAACTTCGATCACCCTCAGGGTTCAAACATTTCCTAGCTGGTTCCGCTCCGCCATCCCCGGCCCTCCCGTTGCCTTCTTACCTGTTACCACTCTGGTGGTTCTGGTTTTCAGTAGGTTGGCCTTAGTCACACCTAGTTCTCTAGCTGTATACTAACTGGAGGTAATGATTTACCCTGCCCTCCCCGCTGTAACCGAGTGACGGAGGCACGGGATCTTGGAGGGGTCTGCGCCAGAGCACTTTGACCAGCAGTGTACTGCTATCCTATGTTGTTAACCATTTACTTACTACCGGTCTCTGGTAGTAATTATACTTTAAGTTGATTTTACAATTAAGAGTTGCATGATCCTAAGTTAAGGTCCTACTCCGTCGAACTATCTCTGGAGTTCCTTGATTTAATGTGTGTCATGTTTTGCTCTGGTTTATCGTCCTGCCGGAATGCTCCGGCGGGCCCGATATAAATTAATACTTGCTGCCGGACTCCGGCAGTAATTAGACTTTAAGTTGATTTTATAATTAAGAGTTGCATGATCCTAGGTTGAGGTCCGGCTCCGTCGAACTATCTCCGGCGCTCCTTAATTTAGTGTGTGTCATGTTTTGCTCTTGATTTATCGTCCCGCCGGAATGCTCCGGCGGGTTCGGTATAAATTAATTAGCATGCTCCATTACCTGCTGTTGTTTAAGGCCCCTATCTCCGCCGGTTCTGCTCCGGCGCGCCTTAAATTAGTGTGTTCATATACCTTCTCCCACTTACAGACAGTATGTTGTGAGGAGCCCAGGTGCACTGCACCAGCCCTATGGGCACGTTGTCTGCCGTTCTCATTCGGGCTGTGCAGTGCGGATCGACAATCTCATCGTATGGCACCCGGACGGTTGTGAGGTTTGCTTCGCTCTGTCTGAGCGTGTCCAGGACGAGTCGGTAAGCCTATAGTTACTGCCTTTAGTTTACCTGGTTGCCTCAATTGTTTCAAGAATGCGTTATGTTCTTGATATATTGCTTATATACATCTCTTCACCGAGCGCTAGGTTATTAAGTCCCTGCTCTCTTCCAGGCCGACCAAGCTTCCCGCAACAACGCCTTGGGTTCCCTTCGAGCCTGGGTGGCTGGTTATGGCAGGAACGTTCCGTCGGGGAAGCCGTACGTTCTGGATGAGAACATCTGGAACCTGCTTTACCCCGGTGCCCGGATCTCAGCGGCTGTTCCACCTGAAGTCGCTGCTCCTGTCATCGAGCAGACCCGGGTAGAAACCCAGCCTCCCCAGGACGAAAATTTGTACGTGGAGGTGTCGGAGGAAGTGGCGGCCATAAACCTCGACCTGGAACCAATGAACACCGAACAAGACCAGGAGGTAGGTAGGGAGGTAAGTGAGGCAGTGGGGGCGGGCTCCCTTTTTTATTCTCCTTCATCCACCGCTTCTTCTTTTCAGGGCTTTCAAAAATCTTCTTACTTGGAGGACAGGGCGCAATCCGCTGTCCCCAAGTTGAAGAAGTCTTGCAAGGCGAAGGGCTATAAGTCCACGACCTCCCGTAAAGCAACCCCTTTCCCTCCGGTGAAGCCACGGGATACTAGTCCGGTGGCTTCCAAACTCAAGGCCACTCCCTCTGCTAAGGGAGCGAGTTCGAGGGCAGCTAAGGCTAGCCCTCCTCGCCAACCTGCCTTTGACCCGGAGGAGTTTGCCGGTATACTTCTGCAGAAGTTTACCTTGGAGTTGGATGCTAAGCTTAACAAGCTTACGGAGAGGTTGCAGAGCCAGGAGAGTATGCTCTCCGGGTTCATGAGCTCCGGTGGTTCGGCGGTACATTACCCCATTCCGGATGCCTCCGCCCTCCCTCCATTTGACAAGGGAAATCCCTGGCGTTTGGCCCTTCATGCTCCCCGGCATGAAGATACCCTGACGATCGAGGGTCTAGGCACACGCAGGCTTCAGGAGTTGGAATTCTTTCCTCCTGGCCTGCTGCCCCCCTACCCAGGCTTCGCCAGGTTGACGGAGGAAGCTTGGGTACGGACGGATAAGGTCCCGAAGGAGACAGTTATCTTCCCAAGGGACCAGGCGCAGTCTGCATTGCTGCGCACATTTAATGAGTGGCAGGCGGAGAACACGGTTGACCCCTTCAAGGGCAACTTCACGATGTTCTCGTTGGGGGATAAAATCCCAACCCCTTGCATGACTAAGGTGGCTCTTGCGACCGCCCAAGCATGCACGGAGGGTAAGCCGTCGCCTCAGCTCCAGGAGACTGATCCCACCTCTCTGATCTTCCCCGGAGACGATGATTTCTGGAAGGATGCCCCTGCCACTTTTACATCGGGTAAGCTCGACCCAGATTGTGCATCCACCTTATTCAGTGAGCAGCTTCCCAAACTGCCAGAAGCCCTCTTGAAAGCAGAGTTTGAGGCTAGGTGTCGGCTGAGCCGATCACTGAACTCCCTGTGCCTGGCGGAATCCACGGCAGTTATGTACTCCGAGGAGACACACTTCCAGGTCCTGACAAAGTCTCTGTTAGCAGGATTTCAGTCGGACCTGTTTGACTTCATGGTAGCGCGGATGAACTGCCGTAAATACATCTTCGCAGGCGCTACCATAAGACATGAGCCTAACAAGCTCATGAAAAACTCCTTCTGGGGTGCTAGTATCTTCCCCGAAGGAGAGGTCAGCAATGTCCTGGCTGAGGCAACCAGGGCTAATCAAAGTCTGCGCTCCCGCTGGGGTATTCCTGCTTTCAAAAGGAAAGCCCCCGAGTCCGCCGGGCCCCAAATCAGGCCAGGAAAGAGATACAGGAGGCACAGAAGACAACACCAACAAACCGTTGTCCAGGCTGTACCTGTCTCGTCAGTTGGCCAACCTTCTACCTCGAAGGCCCAGCCTCAATAGTTCGTGCTGTTGCAGCCAGCTCAGCACTCCCTTGCTGCGCCTACCTTCGTGACGTCTCCTGTATATAACCCCTCCTATGAGGGCCAGGGTCGCTTTCAGGCCTTTACAGGGGCGCAAGGGGAGAGAGCAAGGGCCTCCTTCAGAGGCAAGGCTGCCTTGCGATCCCTCTCCCGGGGGAGAGGAGGCCGAGGTAGAGGAGGCAAACCTGCACCTTACTAGTGAGACCAATCAGGTGGGCGGCAGACTTCACCTGTTTAGGGACCAGTGGACCTTCAGTCCGTGGACCCACAGTAGAGTCTCCAAAGGTTTGGGGTGGAGTTGGATCAAGGGCCCTCCCCCTCTGATCAGATTTCATCAGCCGTCTTCCAAAGCTCTGCGGGACTTTGCGGCGGAATTACTCCAAAAGAGGGCCATAAAGAAAGTGAGACACCTGAAATTTCAAGGCAGGCTGTTCAGTGTTCCCAAGAAAGACTCCAGTCAACAAAGGGTAATCTTGGATCTATCGCGTCTCAATCTTTACATACAATGGGACAAATTTCGCATGCTTACAATCACGCAGGTGCGGACTCTACTTCCTCGTGGAGCCGTCACCACCTCTATAGATCTTTCAGACGCATATTATCACATCCCGATTGCGCTGAACTTCTCTCCCTTCCTAGGTTTCAGACTGGGGAAACAAGCCTACTCCTTCAGGGTCATGCCATTCGGGCTCAACATGGCACCCAGAATTTTCACGAAGCTGGCGGACACGGCAGTGCAGCAGTTACGGTCCCGGGGGATATCGCTGGCCGCATACCTGGACGATTGGATAATTTGGGCATCCAACGCCGGGGAGTGCCGGAGAGCTACGGCCATGGTGATCGAGTTTCTGGAATCCCTAGGCTTTCAGATAAACAGGGCGAAGTCCCGCCTAACTCCGGAGGCTCGATTTCAGTGGCTGGGTATCCAGTGGGATCTGGTCTCGCACAAGCTGTCTATTCCGCCAGCCAAACGGAGAGAAATAGCCAAAGCCACCAGGCAATTCCTCAAAGGCAGGAAAGCCTCTTGCAGAACGCAAGAAAGAATCCTGGGTTCTCTTCAGTTCGCATCCGTAACAGACCGGCTCCTAAAAGCAAAACTGAAAGACATAAACAGAGTGTGGCGGAGACGAGCCAATGTCAAGCTCAGGGACAAGGTATCTTTAATCCCTCTGGTGCTGAGGAAAAGACTCTGGCCGTGGTCCACAGTCAAGGGTCTTTCAAGTCAGTTCCCCTTCAGTTCCCTTCCCAGCTCTAATAATCCACAC
Organism: Macrobrachium rosenbergii; assembly: GCF_040412425.1. NCBI lineage: Eukaryota > Metazoa > Arthropoda > Malacostraca > Decapoda > Palaemonidae > Macrobrachium > Macrobrachium rosenbergii. Next base: position 31,997,786 of record NC_089749.1, on the reverse strand, counting down.
AGACGCTTAAGCGGCTGGGGAGGGTACTCACCAAAAGAAAAGGTACAGGGTACATGGTCCACACTGTTCCGTCAATTCCACATAAACATTTTGGAGGCAATGGCAGTGTTTCTAACTCTGAAAAACTTTGCCCCACCAACCAGATTCATATCAGGCTGGTGCTGGACAGCGCAGTAGTGGTACATTGCATAAACAGAGGGGTTCCAAATCGAGTCGGATAAACCAAGTGATGATAGCCATTTTCTCCTGGCGGAGAAGCACGGCTGGCACCTATCAGCTACCCATCTAGCAGGAGTCCGAATGTCATTGCAGACTCCTGTCCAGGGCAACTCTGCTGGAGTCAGAATGGTCCCTGGATGTAGCTTCTTTCAGATGGATATGCCGTCAGGTTCCGGGCCTTCAGGTGGACTTGTTTGCCACGGAGAGCAATCACAAACTCCCTTGTTATGTTGCTCCCAACCTGGATCCTCGAGCTCACGCTACGGACGCAATGTCAGTGGACTGGAACAAATGGCAGAAAACCTATCTATTTCCGCCAATAAACCTGCTGATGAAGGTGTTGCACAAGCTCAGGTCATTCAAAGGTCAAGTGGCCCTGGTAGCTCCCAACTGGCCGAAGAGCAATTGGTTCCCTCTTCTTCTGGAGCTCAAACTACGGTGTCATCAAATACCCAAGCCACAGCTGACTCAAGTAGTGCAAACACGGACTGTGTCAGCTTCCTCAAGAATTCTGAATGCCCTGGCTTTATGGACTTTATGAAATTCGCCGCTCAGAGAGGTGCGGATATTGATCCCGTTAATACTCTGTTTCTGGAATCAGATAAAAGAGATTCTACCCTCAGACAGTACGATTCAGCAGTTAAAAAGTTAGCATCTTTTTTGAAGGAATCTGAAGCTCAAGTCATGACCACCAATTTGGCAACATCATTCTTTAGATCACTGTTTGAAAAAGGTCTGGCTCCGGCCACCATTACCACAGTGAAATCAGCTTTGAAAAAGGTGTTTTTGCATGGCTTTAAGATTGATTTAACAGATTCCTATTTTTCATCCATTCCCAGAGCATGCGCTCGTTTGAGACCAGCGACCCGTCCACATACAGTTTCCTGGTTTCTTAACGATGTTCTAAAATTAGCCTCAGAAACTAATAACGATCAATGTTCTTATTTGAATCTGTTAAGGAAGACGTTGTTCCTAATTAGTCTAGCTTCAGGTGCCAGAATATCAGAACTGTCTGCTCTCTCTAGAGGTGCGAATCATGTGGATTTTCTCCCGTCAGGAGAAGTTCTGCTTTCCCCAGATCAAAGGTTCTTAGCAAAAATGAAGACCCTCAGGATAGGTGGTCCCCTGGAAGGTTGTTCCTCTTCCACAAGACCTGTCTTTATGCCCAGTCGCTACCTTGAGGGCCTATTTACGGAGAACTTCTCAGTGTTTGTCTGGTCCTCTTTTTATCAGGAAAAAGGAGGAACGCTTTCTTTAAAGGCTATCAGACAACAAATTCTGTACTTCATTAAGCAAGCTAATCCGGATTCAGTCCCTAAGGTTCATGATATCCGAGCAGTGGCTACCTCCACTAATTATTTTCATACTATGAATTTTGATGAGCTTAAGAAGTATACGGGCTGGAAACCTCCATCAGTGTTCAAACGCCACTATCTGAAATCACTGGAAGCTCTGAAGTTCCCTCATGGTGGCTGTAGGGAGCATTGTCCCTCCACCTTAAATTAACCTTTAATCCCTATCCTCTCCCCCCCGCCCGCCTGCCTCATTTACTTGCCCTGCCATTTTCTCCTGGACCAGACATGCTTCACAGCCTGGCTCCTCATATTATGATGTACAATTTTGCGGTGTTAGTTTTTAAGTTTGTGGCATGTTATGTTTACTGTAATTTAGTTTTAAGCCGGAGGTACCTTTATAAATTTTCTGTCGTTTATTTAGTCTTAGTACCTTCCCATTATAGTATTTATGTACATAGTTGTTTCTCATGTCCTTTACTGTGATATTAATTGTATCCCTAGTTATAACTCAGTTTATCTGCCTATACCTTTGGTATTTAATCATGTTTTGAGGGATAATTAAAATTATTTTTAGTAATAGTGTTTTTATACATGTCCACCTAACTATTCGCTCCTTTTAGACTTTCACCAAAGCTTAGTATGATTCTCTGTCATGATTTCACCGGCTGACACAGGGACGAGCTCAGAAAAGGGATTTTGACAAAGGAAAAATCTATTTCTGAGGGAGGCCCTGTGTCACCCGGTGACCCTCCCAGGGTCTAGATTTCCCTCCCCGAGTAGGCATACCAAGCTTGTGGGGGGTGCTAGCCTGGAATGAGTACAGATAGCGCTGGGGTCGTCGGTTGGCGGGCAGGTGAGTGCGGGTGTTAGATCGGCTCCTCACGTTCCGGGGTTTTGTCATTGGGATGTCTACAGAGTGTAGTCCTGTGGCAGTGACAACAATCACTCACCCTTATCTATACCGACGCCTATTTCATAATAGATGTTCGATCTGGGGGTAGTAATCCCCAGCATTTCCTGATAGCTTTTTTCTCTGGTATATTTAGCAATATCTATACAGTCATACCTCGAAATTACGCGAGGTTAGGTTCCGGAGCCCCTCGTGCAAGGTGAATTTTCGCGTAAGTTTGGCATGGTCTTTAAAAATGCTAATAAATGTTTATTTCCAGAGTTTAAGTACTAAATATGACCCTAATCATGCTCATTTAAAAGCTAACTTTTAAATGAACTAAAGTTAGTGAAATTTTATTTAAAATTTAGCTTATTACCCTTAAAAAAAGGAATACAGTAAATGGTTGACATAAAAACTGAGTACTGCACAGTGTCATAATAGCGCATTTACAGTAGGTGCGTACGTATACTAATGGTACCCCTAATTCATGGGATGCCGTTTTCTTTGCATCACTAGGCAAAACATCACAGTCAACAAAAGTACAATTCCATAAAACATCGAAAACATGTACATAATGTTCGTAGAAGGTAGTACAGTACAGGTAAAATTCAATCAATTTAAAATTATATACTGTACAGGTAATGACGTACAGAGAATAATAAGTTGTAAACTTATGTTTGAGCGCTAACTACGAATGAGAGAGAGAGAGAGAGAGAGAGAGAGAGAGAGAGAGAGAGAGAGAGAGAGAGAGATACTGTAATAAAGTAACTGTACTGCTTTTGTATTGTATTTATGCTCAAATATATAAATACAAATTTTCCATTCTGATTTTACACCTAAAAACACGAAAACTTAAAAATTATACACACTTTCTACAGGGGTATCATCTTTGAAAAATGCAGGGTATCACATCTTGTAAAAGTACACCAACTGAACGTGCTGTAATTACTTGCACATACAGATTGCACCAGCACTTTTCTCCGAGGTGAACAGAGTAATTTTCAAAGAATGACACTTATACAACTCTTAGTTACATCTCTGATATTACATTAAAGAATTCATTTTATCAAATGAGTGCGACTGAACAACCTCATCTCAAGGTCATGTAAAGTCCTTGTGACAAAGACTTTGCAAATGGACATAATACTTGTATGTTATTTATGTACAGAAATATAAATATAAATTTTCCATATCGATTTTACAGTTAAAAGCGTGAAAACTTATAAATGTACTTCAAACATTAAACAAGCATTTTCTGCAGGGGTATCATCTTTGAAAAGTGCAGTAACTTTGCAAATGGGTATCACATCTTGTAAAAGTACACTAAGTGAATGTGCTGAAATTACCTTTGCATCATATTTATGCATGTACAAAAATCAAAATAATACATTTTCGATACAGATTGTACACATGAAAGCATGAAATGCGTTTTTCATAGAGATTTTACACATGAAAGCATGAAATGCATTTTTCATAGAGATTTTGCACATTAAAACATCAAATGCATTTTTCATACAGATTTTACACATAGAAACATGAAATGCATTTTTCATACAGATTTTACACATAAAAGCATGAAAACTTGTAAATTACTTAAAAAATTAAACACCCACTTCTGCAGGGTTTCTCGAGAATTTCGTGTGTCTGTGAAAAAATCGCGTATGCCCATTAGTTAGGTTCCAGTGAAAAGTTCGTGTGTGTGTGAATTCGCGCAACTCGAATCGTGTAAGGTCGAAGTATTACTGTACCTAGAAATTCGTGCTTAATAGGAATTTCACCGGGTGACACAGGGCCTCCCTCAGAAATAGATTTTTCCTTTGTCAAAATCCCTTTATTATTTATTATTATTATTATTATTATTATTATTATTATTATTATTATTATTATATTATTATTATTATTATTATTATTATTATTCAGGTGAAACTTATTCATATGGAACAAGCCCACAGGGGCCATTGACTTGAAATTCCAGCTTCCAAAGAATATGGTGTTCATTAGGAAGAAGTAAGAGGAGATAATGGGAAATACAGAAAGACGAGGTCCCACTCACTTATTAAAAAAATTAATAAATAGATAACAATGTATTGAAATGCAAGGAGAATAGTATTAGAGTAGGAATACATTGCACCCTTGCTTGAACTTTTGAAGTTCCAATTGCACGACATCCTGAGGGAGGCTGTTCCACAGTCCAATGTTGTGATGAATAAAGGACCTCTGGAACTGAGAAGTTCAACAGCGAGGCACATTTTCTTGCCTAATGGTGCTGCTGTTCAGTGAATCTGTTTGCTCTCGGCAGGAAAAGGGGATCAGGGGTCAATTGTGAATGTGAAAGATCTCTGATGAAATACAACTTATGAAAAAGTGACAAACAAGAGACCATCCGTTTATGGTCCAAGTCATAACTACTACTGTTAGGAACAGAAACCTACCACCACGAACCACTTGTCTAAAAGAGATAAATCTCTGGCAGATGCTGACATCCACACCTGAGAGCAGTATTCTAGTAAAGGGAGTACAAATGACCTAAAACAGGTTGCATTGATTTCATCACTGTTGTAAATATTTGAGGCCTTACGAACAATACTTAACTTTCATGTGGCATTTGCTGAAACTCTCATTAGATGTTTCTCAAAAGTTAGATGTGAGTCAAAGGTTACACCTAAAATAGTTAAAGCATCAGACTCATTCAGCAAAGTTCCAATCACCTGAAGGGGAGGATGGGGTGGGAAATCAGCACAAGATCTGCTAATCAACAGCGTTTTCGTTTCACTGTAGCTCAGCCTCATACCCCACTAACTATATCATTCCCTGATCCAGTCCATGTCCCAGTTGAGGCTGAGGGCAGCTTCATTTCTCAAAAGTGGAGACTTACTACACCAACCAGTGTTGCATCATTGGAATACTGAACAGTTTTGTTTTCCAGGCCAACAACCATGTCACTTGTATACACCTAAAATAACAGTGGACCAAGAACACTACCCTGTGGAACTCCAGACATAACATGTCTTCTACCCTAACTCATGTAGGCAGGGACATCAAACGTTTTTTGTCAGCTAACTAAGAATGCACTGTAAACACTCAAACCAAACCTAACTCTCGCCCAGTGGAAAACATGACATGCTATCGGCGCTGGCTTCCGACTTTCATAAAATAAGCTGCCAGGTGAAAAATGTTTAAAAAACTAAACTTTTCACAGGACTTAAAACCACGCACTTAACTTTCTTCTAAGTTTGTTACTTCCAGGACAACCAAATTATGGCCTAGGAGCTTGTAGTCAGACGAAAGGAATGACACATCTTTCAGTCATGCAGACCAAGAGAGTAATGAGTAAATAGTCTCGCGCAGAGTGTGTGGTTGACACAATAAAAGCTGACATACAATGTGCTGTTGCCACATCTACTGGTTTAGAATAGGAATTGAACCTAGGCAGTCGCTGTAGACAAGAGAAAGAACCCTGTCTTGAGTGTCAACTTGCACTATACTGGCCGAGACCAACTAGAAGAGAATGCTTTGAAATTGGTTGGTCAGTCTTATGGAGCCCTCTAGGAACCATGAGAATAACTCCTTTGAGGACAAACAGCAGCTACTCAAAATATATTAAAACCTGTTTTTTTTAAATATAAGTTTTGAGAAAACAACAAAACAAAATATATTGTTTATTTTGTAATAACTATGAAACTTTGATAGCCAGAATGCTGATTTTTTGCAGTTTAAGTATTTCTTCATATAAGAAACATTCTCTGAAATTTCCAGAGCAATCAAATGAAATGTGCTCCTTGCTTGGTTTCCTCTTGGGTGATTGGGATTTGTGACTTATCTCCAGTGGAGACCCTTGCCTTTTGTTCTGATTTCTTTTGTCTTTTTAATTCTCATAGTGCAAATAGATCTTCTACAGGTAGTCCTCTAGTTATGATGGTGATACGTTACACGGACCCCATCATTTCTTTAAAATATCATAACTCGGAGGCAGCCTAGCCTACACTATATAATTATACATTTTTATTTGTAATTGGAGTGTAATTATTAATATTAGCTAATTCTTTTTATTTGTAATTGGTTTGGAGGTTCTATGCAGATTGGAGATTTCACAGCCAGTGCACCCATGAACAAGACTTACGATAATACAAGTAGAAATTGCAGAGCACCCATGAACAAGACTTATGATAATACAAACAGAAATTGCATAACACAAACTAGAACCCAACATGTACTGTACTTACCAAGATTCGGTTCGTCGTCAGCGTACTTGAACGATGTCAGGCTGTTGATGGCTATGTTGAACTAAATATCAGAAGAGGAGACTGGTGATGATAAAGCAGCAGGTTCATGAATTCGCTCCTCTTCAGCTGTTATTTTTTCGGCTGTTAGTTCAGGTGTTACAGGGGGTGCGATTTCGACAAAAGAGTCGTCATGAGAAGTAGAGGGTTGAGGCTCAAATGGAGTGGAAGGCAGTATGGAAAGCGATGGCACGGAGTCATATTCTTAAGGAAGTAATCCATTGTAGCTTGCACAGTGCTTTTTTTTGTTATTCATAAATGACTCAGTAAAATGCAAGGCTGCCTTGAAGCCCTCCCTCAGCTTTAGTAATTCATTACAAGTTCACATCCATTTTACTGAAAAGTTTTATTCCGTGTTCAGTTATGGCAAGTGCCTCTGCCATTGTTTTCGTCATAAACTTTTCTGTGGCTGTTCTTCAATTTTGTCTTCCTCTTCAGCTCTTTTTCTCTCTTCTGCAGTTCAATTAAATCTTCTGCCATTAGCTCTACATCTTGTACATCTGTGACTTCTTGGATATCATCCTCTTCAAGTTCTAAATCTAAACTTTTCCCAAGTGACATGATCTTTTTATTAATTTCCACAACTGCATCATCCTTATTGAAACTTTTAAATGAGTTTACATATGCTCTTATAAGATTTTTCCAAATCCCATTCATACACTCTTTCATTACCTCCTTCCATGCCTTTCTGATGTTCAGAATGGTGTTCAGAACATTAAATTTCTTCCAGTAAGTCCTGATCTCATTGTCTTCATTATCCAGAGCCTCAACAACCTGTGCAAATGTTTTCCAAAGATAATAGGCCATGAACGTAGCCACGACACCCTAATCCATCCACTTCCAGTACAGTCCTGTTTCATCGACATTAAAGATTTGATCCAGCAAGTACCCTTCATCAACAATGATCTTATGCAAAGCATCCTTAAATTTAGCACCTCCTTCGGCATTAGTGCTTGCTGCTTCACCGCTAATTTTCACACTGAAAATTATGGCGGGTTATGGAACGCTGAAACTATCCATGACTTGCTACAAAATCTCTGTTGTGGATATCATCGTAGTGTTTCTTTAGTTCCTCAAAAAGCAAGCACCCCTTTGTTTGAATGGTCAAGAGGCTGAGTTGCGTACACTTTTATATTTGGTCCTCCATCCATGTGACCAGTAACTGTTCCATTTCTTCCAAAGGCCCTGTCCTCTTCTCTGTTATAATTGTCAAGTGAACTGAAGCAGGTGTCTTTACTGCTTCCATTATCTGTTTCTTGTCCTTAATGATGGTGGATACCGTTGACTATGATAGATGCTCGTCACGTGAAATGGCCGTGACTGCCTTTCCCTCAGCATGCTGATTGATAATTTTCATTTTCTGCTCTAAAGTGATGGAATGCTTCTTTTTCATCACACCACCAGCAGGAGACTCTCTTGTGCGTTTGGAAGACCTGCTGATCTTACAAAAAAACTGCATTTTAAACAGTTTAAAACAGACAAAACTCAACACACTAACACTGACACAACTTTACACTGTAGATGGTTAGCACAAGTGAGGTATTGGTCAGGGCAAGAAATACGGACATCTCAGCCTCTTGGGGCAACATATTGTACATCGTATGCTGCTGCATGTGCCCGTTGTGCAAGTTTTAAAATATTGTCAATGTTGTCATATCGGTATCACCATTGTAACTTCAAAATATCGCAACTTGAAACATCATAACTCAAGGACCACCTGTATAGTTCTCTAATAATACATCTCTTCTTTGTTCCTGTTACTGTATGACAGAAAAAATTATACTCAGAAATGCATTAAAAAGCTGCCCGTGAAGTCATTCACAGCCTCACTTCACTTATTTTTCCAACAGGTATTCGCTGTTTCCAGTTTCAGTTCATTCATTGCTCCTTGAAACATTCAGGTTGGGGTTAGCATCAGTAGCTGCTTAGATTAAATTGGAGACCTGGCGAGTCAACCTGTACATCTGGGCTTTTGATATCAATGGATTGAGGATGGCCAGAAGCTCTCAACTATTAAGAGAACTTTGCAAGCAATCCCTTCTTCTCTAAATAACTCTTTACTTTGGGAATAAAGCATTTGCAACTGCAGTGTAAACACCATTGCAGTGATTCATACCTTGGTGTGTTGCCTGTAAGCAGGAAGAACCTACTTGGTCTTATCCTTCAGAGTGCAGGGATTTTTTGCTTGGTACATAATGCCAGCTTTATCATGTGGCCAGCTGCATTGCCACAAAACCACCAAAGTTACATATGCACACTCTCTCTCTCTCTCTCTCTCTCTCTCTCTCTCTCTCTCTCTCTCTCTCTCTCTCTCTCTCTCTCTCTCTCTCTCTCTCTCTCTCATTTTTCCTTCATACATCATGAATTTCCATTTTTCGATATCTAACGTAAGAATAACTTCTCTTTCTCTCATGTTATTCTCTCTGTCTACGTAATAATTCATAAATAATTTAACTTGTTATTTCAAGTAAGGACAACTCTCTCTCTCTCTCTCTCTCTCTCTCTCTCTCTCTCTCTCTCTCTCTCTCTCTCTCTCTCTCTCTCTCTCTCTCTCTCGTAGTTAGCGCTCACGCATTTTTACAACTTATTATTTCTGTGTACGTCTTTACCTGTACAGTAGACAGTTTAAATTTATCTAATTTTACCTGTACCATCTACAAACTGCAATTGCGCTAGTGTGGCAGATACATTCTAAAACATAGAGACAATAACTAAGACTTGTATTAGTCCAAATAAAAGAGACTGTGTATTCATGAAAAAGCTTTTCAGAACAATAGAGAGAGAGAGACGTAGAATAAAGAAGTTATTAAAAAGAGGTTGAGAAGTCTTCTAAAAATAGATCTGTGAGAAGGAGAGAGAGAGAGAGAGAGAGAGAGAGAGAGAGAGAGAGAGAGAGAGAGAGAGAGAGAGAGAGAGAGAGATTCTCTTCCAACTCTCCCTTTTTATGTCAACCATTTATTTTTTTAGGGGTAATGTATTAAGCTAACTTTTAAAATGAAATTACAGTAACTTTAATTTCATTTAAAAGTTAGCTTAATAATTTGGGAGCATGGTTAGGGTCATATTTAGTGTTTAAACTCTAGAAATAAGCATTTATTAGCATTTTTTGAGACCGTGCCAAAATTATGCAAAAATTTGTCTTGGACGAGGGATTCTGGAACCTAACCTAGCATAAGTTCGGGATATGAAACCTCATAAGTTCAAGATATGACTGCATTCTGCTAATTGAAATCTAACTAATTTTGAAATTTTATATGTGTACTTTGATGAGTCTGTTATTTTTATCTCATAGAGTATTGTATTTTTGTGTTTTTTAATGTTTTCTTTTAATGGAATGTTATTTTTATCTCTTAGAGTATTGTACTGTCATTTTATTTTAATGTTTTCTTATAATGGAATGCTTAAATATACAAATGATATGTAGGCAAATATCAAGTTGATAAATTGTTTACATAACTTTTATGATTTGCTCATGTCATTGTTGTACCTCTCAAACCATGGAGTGAGGTAACACTGTTTCCATAAACCAGTTTGAAAATCTTTATTTTAAATTTTGAATGCTTGCTCTTTATATACTGGTGAAACATTAGCCTTCCTTTACACAACAGTAAAGATACATCTAAACTTAGGTTCCTTGGAGGAGATAATTTATCATTGAGAAGGTTTTCCAGTAGCTGGGGAGGGGTTCAGTTTTTGTAAACGATCGTTTCTGTCTTCAGATTCACTTTCAAAATGCCAGAAATGTATTGCTATAAAACCTGCTGCATAATAGCTGGAAAAATGGGTGTCACCATTTAATCATCTATTGACCAATACATGTTTGTAGTGGGCTAATGAATAATTATGTAGGAAGCCTCAAAGCTTATTACATTTCAACCCTTTCGTTTATGACCCCTATAAAATGGTCTTTCTCTATGCCCCATTTTTAAAAGGGGGTCTGTTTTTGGAAAAACTACTTTAGAGGAGGGGGAGGGTGAGACCATCTCTACCCCAGCCCATTGAAAATTATACTGTGTCCTCCAAGGGTTTGAATGTCATGCTTTAGAAGACAACCCCAGCCATGCAAGTCCTATGGGTTCCCACCTCTTCCCTTCCTTGTAATATGTAGTTCAGGAGTTAATTTATCTTTTCCTGTAGGAGTGTCTTGTCTGCATTGAAAGGGGTGCTGATGCTATTGTTTTCTTCTGCTGTCGGAGGGGTCCTTTAGTAGTGACTGGAGGTTTGTAGGGCTTTGATTCACACCAAGCTCTGTTAGGCAAAGGAAGAGGAAACTCTCAAGGGTATTGTTTCCCAGATTCCTCTTTTTCAAGATCAATATATACAGTATTGTGCAGTTCTGTTGTTGGGCTCATTCAGTGAGTTGTGTGGCAAGAGACTCTTCTAAAAGGGTCCTAACAGATAAGGGAAGAATGAAATAGGGAGGTTACTTTGGGGAGTGAAATGTTGGAGCCTACCTTAATGCGACACTCCAGAAGTTGTAGAGTGCTCCCAATAGGATCCACATAAATATGTTGGCTTCTGCAGTGAACATTGTTCTGGAAGACTCTAGAAGCCCTTTAACCCTTAAACGCCGACTGGACGTATCATACGTCGACTAAAATTGTCTGTTGGGTGCCGAGTGGACGTACCGTACGTCGACTACAAATTTCAACCTTCGGTCAACTTTGACTCGACCGAAATGGTCGAAAAACGCAATTGTAAGCTAAAACTCTTACATTCTAGTAATATTCAATCATTTACCTTCATTTTGCAACAAATTGGAAGTCTCTAGCACAATATTTCGATTTATGGTGAATTTTTGAAAAAAACTTTCTCCTTACGCCCGCACGGTAACTTGGCCGAAAATTTCAGAAATTCTTTTGTCATTTTGTCGTAAGTTTTGCACTGTTTTATATTAGCTGTTACATAAAGTTTTATATATGAAAAGGTGCGCAATTTCATGTAAAATACAGCAACATACAACCCATGGTTGTAGCTTTTATCAGTTTGGAAATATTTTCATATAAACCACGATAACTGCCAAAATTTCAACCTTCGGTCAACTTTGACTCGACCGAAATGGTAAAAAAACGCAATTTTAAGCTAAAACTCTTACATTCTAGTAATATTCAATCATTTACCTTCATTTTGCAACAAATTGGAAGTCTCTAGCACAATATTTCGATTTATGGTGAATTTTTGAAAAAACTTTTTCCTTACGTCCGCGGCAGAAATTCTTTTGTCACGTTGTCGTAATGTTTGCACCGTTTTATATTAGTCGTTACATAAAGTTTTATATATGGAAATGTGCGCAGTTTCATGTAGAATACAACAGAAAATAACTCATAGTTGTAGCTTTTATCAGTTTTGAAATATTTTCATATAAATCACGATAACTGCCAAAATTTCAACCTTCTGTCAACTTTAACTCAACCGAAATGGTAAAAAAACGCAATTATAAGCTAAAACTCTTACATTCTAGTAATATTCAATCATTTACCTTCATTTTGCAACAAACTGGAAGTCTCTAGCACAATATTTCGATTTATGATGAATTTCTGAAAAAAAAACTTTTTCCTTACGTCTGCGCGCGGTAACTCAGCCGAACATCTCTGAAATTCTTTCGTCACATTGTCGTAATGTTTGCATCGTTTTACATTAGTCGTTGCATAAACTTTTATATATGAAAATGTGCGCAATTTCATGTAGAATACAACAGAAAATAGCTCATGGTTGTAGCTTTTATCAGTTTTGAAATATTTTCACATAAATCACGATAACTGCCAAAATTTCAACCTTCGGTCAACTTTAACTCGACCGAAATGGTTGAAAAACGCAATTGTAAGCTAAAACTCTTACATTCTAGTAATATTCAATCATTTACCTTCATTTTGCAATAAATTGGAAGTCTCTAGCACAATATTTCGATTTATGGTGAATTTTTGAAAAAAACATTTTCCTGATGTCTGCGCGGTAACTTGGCCGAACATCTCAGAAATTCTTTTGTCACGTTGTCGTAATGTTTGCACCGTTTTATATTAGTCGTTACATAAAGTTTTGTATATGATATTGTGTGCAATTTCATGTACAATACAACAGAAAATAACTCATGGTTGTAGCTTTTATCAGTTTTGAAATATTTTCATATAAATCACGATAAATAGAAAAAATTCTACTTTCGGTCAACTTTAACTCGACCGAAATGTTCGAAAACTGCAATTGTAAGCTAAAACACTTACAGTCTAGTAATATTCAATCAATTAGCTTCATTTTTCAACAAACGGGAAGTCTCTAGCACAATATTTCGATTTATGGTGAATTTTAAAAAAAACATTTTTCTAAGTCCGCGCGTTACGAATTCATTCATCATTTTGTGATAATATTTTCTGTGTTGCTTTGATCGTTTTACAATTTGTTATATACCAAAATCATTGCAATTTAGTGTACAATACAAAAAAAAACCCGTTAGCTTTAACCGTTTTGCTCACAGCGCGATTTGTATAAAATTATATATGAAAAATTTTTTTTGCGCTGTCATATATTTTAATATTTATATATGATAATGATATTTTTTTCATTTCTGATGGTTGCATACTAAACTTCAGGCAATGGCAAAAAAAGGAGCCAAAAATGAACTCTTAATCTTAAAAACTAAGCATGCTGTGATTTAAAAAAAAAAAAACTTTTTTTCCGCTTCGGCGCTAACTCCCGAACGCTGTCGGCATACGGGAGACATTTTTGTAAATAGAGGCTCGGCGTTTAAGGGTTAATAGGTGGAGCATCGCATAAAATTCAACCATGGCTATGCTGAGGTTTTTCTCATAGGGGTCCCAAATTGCTGGGTAGCCATGTCCAGTGGGAGCTTTTTCCTCCTAAGGGAGGAAAAATGTTGCTCATTCCTTTATAGCACTATCAGATACTGGGATGGTGTAGACAAATGGCTTTATTTTTTGCCATAAACTCCCATTTCCCAGTCATCACAAAATTCTGAAATTCTGTCATCACATGATTGATTGTTTCAGAAGTGAAGAGACATTGAGCTGGTGCCTCCCAGAGAAGTTATTGGTAGTGTAAAATTGTTGATGCACTGTAGTTTCCTGTACAGTGGAGAAAGGTTGCTTATATGGCTTTCATTAATATGGTTACTTCTATTTGACTTTCATTGCTATATTTTTAGACAGGATAACAATCTCCTTCAACAGTTTCTGAATTCTTATTGAAGGAGGAACTGAGTGCCATTCAGTATTGGGAAAGGCTGCTCTGTCCCAAAATTCTATATGCTCAACCTCAGTCAGTTTTCCTTTCATTAATGAGGTATTTTCCATCTGGTGAAAGAATGCACATTGTGTCGTCTCACCAAAGGTTTTCATCATCATTCTCAGGGGCAGATATTGGTGCCTATACAACATTCTGATTTGAGGTTTTACTGTCTGACCAGGTCTTTTTATTGTTAGCAGTTGGAGCTCTGGGAGTGAGTAGGCTGTATCCTATTATCCATTCTGATTTCAACAGAGATCTAGACAACTGATTCTCTCTCTCTCTCTCTCTCTCTCTCTCTCTCTCTCTCTCTCTCTCTCTCTCTCTCTCTCTCTCTCTCTCTCTCTCTCTCTCTCTCTCATGTGCAGAAAATAAATAAATAATTTAATTAAAGAGTAAAAATCCAAGACTAAACAAAACAAATACAGGGTGTTTCGAAATTAGAGCCCCCCCCTACAGCATAAACTAAAATTGATATGGACAAAAACAAAGGTAATTCAGAACAGGTGTTTATTTAGGTTTCTCTCTGAGTATTTAAAATTTTGCGTGGCCTCCATCTGCCTGTACCGCAGCCTGCATTCTTGAGCGGTATGATTTCAGCAAATTGCAAAAAAGCTGAGACTCAAACTCCATTTCCCTGAGCACTTCGGTCACCTCTCTTCGCAGGTCGTCGAGGCTTGGTATACCATCATAGTTCACTGTGCTTGCTTCAACACGATCCTTTAAGATACTACCAGTGTTTTCACACACATTAAGGTCAGGGAGCTACCTGGAAATTCACTTGACGAGAAGAAATCGATACCACTGTTTCGAAGCAGCTCCTGTGTCTGAAGAGCCTTGAAACATGGTGCCTTATCATGCAAAAATGTGACTTCTTCAACAGATAACACACTCTCAGGATCTTTGTGGAAAGGAAATACTCCACCAGTAAGCACAGTTTCTCTGAAGTATCTGCCATTCCATGACTATCCTTTTTCTTTGATGATCCACATTAATCATTTGGCTGTGAAACAGAGAAAAATTCCCAAACATTCAGGAAATTTCACAACTTGGCGATACCGCACATCATCACTGATATCATCCAACTTTGCAGCCCAAAAGATGTCATTTTTATGGTTTGGCTTCCTGACTGTGTAAATGAAGAATTCATCTGATGCGGCAACATGGAGAAAGTCAGCTTCATCCCAATCTTTAAGAAATGAACCACAAAACCATGCGCTGTCTTCTCTCTGTTGCTGAGTGATGTTGGGCTAGCTGATAACATGAAATGGCTTGATACCAGATTTTTTCAACTCACGATATACAGCACTATAACTTCTCTTCTTTCCCCTTTTTGATTCTAGTTCAAGCGCCAATGTACGTAAAGACTTTCTTGGTCTACCCACTGCCTCAGCTATGATGTCTTTTGACTCCTGAGAAAGGACTTAAGGCCTTCCAAGATTCTCACTCTTTTCTCGATGACAGTCATGTGGATTTTTGTTCCAGTTTCTTTTAACAAAGGATTCATCTCTTTTAATGTATTTAGCTATCCAGGAAACGTGAAATGAAGGATGTGCCAGCATCCCTGGCCTCTCTTAAGATTATAGCCGGGATTCAGTCAATCCATCTGATTTTCTCCGAGCTGTTAGCCATGGCTGTATCTAACTCTGTCAATCGGTCTGAAAATACAAGAAATGTAAAATGAAAAATAGCTTAATAGAAACTTAAAATAATGTGCTTGGAGATAGGCTATAGCAGAAAACTTTATAACTTTCCATTTGTTCTGTGGAGGGGGCGCCCTCTAATTTCGAAACACCCGGTATGTTATATGTATAAAAAATATCTCTCTCTCTCTCTCTCTCTCTCTCTCTCTCTCTCTCTCTCTCTCTCTCTCTCTCTCTCTCTCTCTCTCTCTCTCTCAGAAAAAAGATAAATGAACTAAGTATAGAATAATAATCTAAAACTATACAGAACAAATAAACATGTTACACATGTATAAAAAATATCAAGAACAGTTGCCAAAAATGATCCTAATCTTGTCTGCTGGTTTGTGCAATCTTTTTTTTTTCATACGTCATCAGAATGTGAAGGACTTAAATTTGGATATCAATATCATTCTTTGTTAAGTGAAAGGGTTCATTTCATCTGTGGCTGTTGGAAACCATTTTCTGTAACAGGAAATTGGCTTTATTTGAGTCTTGTTGAGAAAATCTCTGCAGTTTTATTCTGGTTTTTGTAACCATATAGTGAAAAGTTTCCTTCAAGAAGACTGCATAAAAGAAATCAAACATTGACTACATTTTCATTCTGTAGAAAATGCGACAAAATTATCACCTATGAAAGTCTCAAGGCACCGATTTTGACCATCTGAATCATAAATGTTGATCCACTTATAAATTTTATCTCATTTTTTGACCTTGCTCACACCACTGCTTGTGCTTGGCAACTCTTCCTCTTCCACCATTTCTTCTGATTCAAGATCATCTTTGATAGAACCTGAAGTTATAAAATCACCTAAGACAGGGTTGTTTGTAACTTTATCATAAGCATCACCATATTCACTAATGTCTCTAGAACTACATGATAATTTAGGTCCACTGATATCATTGTCATATCCAAATAAAAGTGTCTGTGCTTCATCATTGAGAAAGAGTTCCTTCCTACGTGGCATTTGAGGCTTACTGAAGGTCTGTACCTCTTCCAGAAGGTATCCTTTAAGTTGAAAATCAAGTGTTCCCCTTTGTCACTAGAACATTGACAAACTTCTTACAGTGATCTTGGAAAAGTAATACATATCTGTTACGAGTTGCCTAAGTAGAACCAAAAGAATTGTGACGGGGGCGTGGGGGGAGTCTCATGTCATCCATGAGACACTTTTTATACATGAGGGGTGAGTTCCATGCATTGAAATGGTGTTCATTCAGCAGTGCAAATGAAGGCATTAATGGCTGCCCTGGCTTTTAAGTATTACCTCTATTTGTTTTTAGTCAACATAGAATATAGTAACAGTGTAAAAGTAAAATATCATTACGAGGCTGTCTTTATCATAACAAACTTTTGGATCAGACCTATGAGAGTTATGGTTTTTTTTTTACTCCAGGTGTTGGTAAATTTACCAGGCAATAGTAACTGAATCGTATTAGTAGATCAGTGGTATTGCTTGCCAAAAAATTAGGCTATTGATATAAATCTGATTGCTTTCCCCTTTTATACTTAATCTCTACTTCATGCCAAAATTCAGTACCTATGGGTTCTTGAAGTTCCATTTCTTTACAGTACTTGGGGTTTGTCAGTACTGTAATGCATTTGGAGTGGTAATTTCTCTGCATATTTAGAAAAGTTTAAGTAGAAATAAGAGAGGCTCAGATGTAATAGTTCAATTTTTTGCATGTATTGTCTCTGAATTGCTTTTGTATTTCGTCATTTTTTGCATCTGATAATTGCTAATTTTATGGCATAAGATAATGACTTCTGTCTCATTACAGGGTTTCATGGTAATGGTGTTGTCAGCTTGAGCCTTTGTAATCATATGTTCCATGCAGCTTGTATTAGGAGTATGATAAAAACTACTCCACAGTTCCTAGAGTGCCCTAATTGCAAAACAATTCATGGAGAGAAACGAGGCACGCAACCTGATGGTAAAATGAAGATTACCATCTTACCACAGCCTCTTCCTGGTTATAGAGGTGTTGGTACTATACAGATAACATATTGGTAAGCAAATATTCTAGTGTTTGTACAGTGCTCAGACTTTGAATTTTAAAGATGTCCTTTACTGAAACAGTGCCTTGTAAACTAGTCATTAGTTTAAGAACTAAACCTTGAATCTTAAATGGTAAGTATTGTAATTGAAGGGGTTCACCATGACAATGTAATATATTGGCGAAGATATAATTTAATTTTGTTTCATAAAAAAAAATAATTTAAGGTGAGACCTGTGAGAGTTAAGAAATTTAAATCATTGGTCTGGTTAAACCATCCTTTGTATGTTTCCAAACTAATGATTGACAGTTTCACAATAATTTTCATCAACAGCCTAAGTTCTGTATGGTGTCGATGTAGGATTTTAAATTATTTATGCCATTGCTTCTGCCACAAATTCTGAATTGGATTTGAAATAGAAGAAAAGAAATTATGATAGGGAACAACAAATTGTTGTAGAATTAGATTTGTTGCTGCTTGTTTAACTGGCTAATGTGCCTTTTTATTTCCATGGGCAGGAACCCAACAAAATGAAAGTGTTGCCTTAGCACTGCTACAGAAATAAACACTGGTATTTCCAGTACTGCTGAATGATCAGTAATGAAAATTTCAATGGACTGCAAAACTCTACTAAGATCATAAAAAATTGTGAAATGAGAACTTGGTATTGTTACAATATATTCTAATGTCATTAAAATATCATTTAACTCAGTTCTGAAGGCTCCTCTATTACTAAAATTATTATTAAAAATTCCACATCCAATGCCAGAACTGGACTTGGGACCATTTGTAAAAAAAAATCAGGTTTTAACATAAAAAAAAACTTATTTTTGGTAACTGCTGCACTTTCTCAAAGGAGTTACTCTTGTGGTCCCACAAAGGCTCTATAAGACTGACTAATATCAGTAGATTTCTCATGGCTTGGGTAGGCCAGAAGGTACAATGAAGAAGTGTAACTGGAGACTCAAGATAGGAAGGCACTTTATCCTGTCTTACAATGACTGCCCTGAAGAGTATGATTCACCCATCTTTTGCAGGTGGGGCAACAGTGGCAAAGGTTGGTCAGGCTCCGCTATAAGTAGCAAGGCCTGTGAAAGAATACATCCATCAAAGATTCCCGTGCCTTTTTGTCAGGTAAAGCATGTGGGTTTGAGGACTAATAGTGGCTGTCAAAATGAGGTTTTTCCTGTGGCAAAACATGTTTTGATAATGTAGCTGCTGCTTGTCCTCAAAGGAGCATATAAAAAAAATTGACTGCTATTGAAATGGCTTAGCTCCTGAAAAAATCTTAACCAACCAGATGAAAAGCAGTCCATATTAAAGTCACTAGAGGGATCACCTTTCCTCTTTTATTGAGGGTTCCTATGAAGGAGTACCAATGAATAAGGAGGGGTGAAGAACTTGTGTGTGTGTGTGTGTGTTAACTATGACAATTTGGTGACTTTACTAACCATGTTGGATGGGATGGAGGATAACGTTTCTGCCCCAGTAATATCTTAGAAGTGCCACAGCACCAGGGAGCCATTTGCATTCAACCATGAGGCCTGAGGGGCTGGGACTTACCATACTACTTACTTACATAGTGCAGTCAAACTTTTTCAGTCTTATGGCAGCAATGTCTGCATGAGCATAGTCCTTTCAAAAAACAGGACAGATTTGCTTGGTCTCCATATATGTGCGAAATTTGCAGTGTGCTCTTGGCAGCAAGTTTTAAGGATGAGACAGCTCGTTTCAGGCTGTCACGATTGGTCCTAGGGTTCAGCAAGGGAGAGGAAGGGGGAGATTATATCTTTGTGGCATAACTCCAGCAGCATATATTTGGGCCAAAACCCAATAACATCAGTCCCCAATACCTCCCAGGTAAACCCTGCGGATAAAATGGAGGAAGTTCCTCTTGGAGGTGATTATCATTTAGATGAAGTTGATATTGCTACCGAAATGACCTTGCTGAACCCAGAAGGATCAGGGACACTACCTTCAGCTTACCGGGGGAGAAACTTTCCAGAAGGAATTCAATCCCCCATGCAACTTTCAGAAGCTGATCAGGATCCTTCCCCCAGAAGGGATACAAGGATTCAATTAACCCCAAGTGAAATGACTACGTTTTCAGAAGGGTATAGTAACTCACTCAGGACCTCTGCCCCTTGGGCAACGGGCAGTCACAGTTCAGCTGTGGATGTTCAGTCAGATTATGCAAGCTCCCCCAAAAAGGATACACCGTTTGCAGCATTTGATCAGTTCCGTAAGGAAATTATGAGTAATATCAAAGATGCCCTTGCCACAGCACAGTAGTATATAATGGACATTTTGCATGATTCTGAACAGGAAATTAAAGAAATAAAGTCAGTGATGTACGCTCCAAAGTGTAAAAGTACTACTGCATCCTGCAATCGAAAAGGGAGAGTGGAAACAAACTCTGACCAAACAAGACCCAGGGTCAGAACACAACAGGGGCTCCAACACTCTCCCCTGATGATGATACTTATAATCCTTGGCGAGACGCTTCAATGTGTATTTTCTCTCCTGATGGTAAGTATCTGATTAACGAGAGAAAAACCATAATTGAAGTTGTACATGTGGAGTTTAGAGACAGGGCAGCATCCCCTAATACAGAATGGTGCCTGATTCCACCTTTGCCAGACATGGAGAAGCCTCAAAAGGAAAGAGGGCACCCTTTACCAGATCAACGGTAGGTGGATCTGTACTCCCATCATGAATAAAACTCAACTAGCTCACCAAGTACCTCCAGCCATCTGTCCCTTCACCTTTAAAATAATTAACCATGTGAAGACAAACTTCCAGAATTATGTAGTAACTAGAAAACGGGAGCCAATGGCAGAACTAAAACCATTTGTCAGTCCTCCCAGTGTTGAAAAATTCCACCAAGGAGTGGGCAACACTTCAACTCCCTTTTAAACGGAAAAAGCTCCCCTTGGATGGTGCTACTCTACAATTTGGGACTCCTATGAGAAGAATCTCGGATGAGACAGCTTCATCAGAATTCTGTGCTAGGACTCTTCTCCTTAGTATCTTGACCTCTTCCACCTTGCTAGAAGCTGCCACCAAAAGGTTTCCAGAGGACTCCAGGACACTTTTTGCTGCTGTGGCTAAAAGTCTTACGAGAACCCTATGGGAAGCACTCTATGACTTTTTAGACTGGCGCTTAAAAGTCACTTCGTAATGTAACTGCCTTATTACGGTCTAATCCCTTCTGTAGGGACCTGTTGGAGGATTCTGTGGTAACACAAGTCAATGAGCAGGCACGACAACAAAATTGTACAGTGTACGCTCTTCTGGGAAAAGGAGAAATTAGGAAAGAAAAAACCAGAAATTTCCCTTCACCCAACTCAAAAAAGGCTCGCTTTGATAAAAAATCATATAAGCCTGCAATCACTTCTAAATCTTTTCCTCATAAACAGGTAGGTAGCCAGAAAGGACAACCCCTTCAAAAGGACAGCAACAGCCACATCAGCAAGGACATCCTTTTCATAAGGTCCAAAACCATCTTACAAAGGAAAAGGAAAAGCAACGCTTGGAATGCCCATCAAAGGAAAAGGTAGAGGAAGAGTGGGATATCAGTAGGAATTGTTTGGTCGGGGGTCGACTCCAAAGACACCACAAGGAATGGAAGTCTTCTCCTTGGGGACACAGCATTGTTCTCAACGGACTGGGGTGGAAATGGTCCCATCCCACCCTCCCCCGCCTTTAAAGGGGTTCTTTCAGGCATCAAACCCCTTTCTAGAAGATTATTTCCAGAAGGCCCTATTAAAAGGTGCCATAGAGAAACATGC
Source organism: Macrobrachium rosenbergii (assembly GCF_040412425.1). Classification (NCBI taxonomy): domain Eukaryota; kingdom Metazoa; phylum Arthropoda; class Malacostraca; order Decapoda; family Palaemonidae; genus Macrobrachium; species Macrobrachium rosenbergii. The sequence continues at coordinate 31,976,392 of NC_089749.1, read as the reverse complement.
ATATATCCGCCACCAGGTACGTCTCTTTAGTGTTCCCAAAAAGGATTCCTCCGAAAAAAGAGTGATCCTTGACCTATCAACATTGAACAAGTACATTCTTTGCCAAAGGTTTCGTATGACTACCGTTGCCCAAGTACGTTCAGTCATTCCAAAAAGGAGTTGGACAGTTTCTATAGATCTGAAAGATGCATACTGGCACATCCCTATTGCCGCTCCCTTTCGCCCCTTCCTAGGGTTCCGGATAGGGAAAGAGACTTACAGGTTCAAAGTCATGCCTTTTGGACTAAACATTGCCCCAAGAATTTTTACAAAACTAGCAACGGTAGTCGTCCAGGAACTCAGGAAAGAAGGAATACAACTAATAGCTTACCTAGACGACTGGTTAATTTGGGGGGCCACAAGAAAAGAATGCTTGAAAAACTTATGAGCAGTGATCAACAGACTCCAGTCAAAAGGTTTTATAATAAATTGGGAAAAATCCCACCTCACACCCAGCAGACATTTTCAGTGGTTGGGACTGTGTTGGGATACTCCTCAGGGCCTGTTGTCTCTCTCCATCAAAACTCAGAACAGAATAAGGAAAGACCTCAAAAGGTTCCTAGACCAGCCCAGAGTTTCCAGACGGCAATTAGAATGCATGATGGGTCTACTGCAGTTTGCATCAGTAATAGACCCAATACTCAGATTGCAATTGAAAAATGTTAACAAATTTTGGCTGTCGCACGCAAGACAAAAGCTGAGAGACAGATCTTACCAAAAGAATCAAAAAGTCGGGGAGATACTTCAGTCTTGGACCCAGAAAGAATCTCTGGTGAAACAGGTCACCCTGACTCCTCCATCTGTGAGAGTGACAATACACACAGATCCCTCTTGACAGATTAGAGAGGACATTGGGAGGATCCCTCTTGACAGATTAGGGAGGACATTGGGAGGATCATGAGGTGGCAAGGGGTTGGTCAGCTACTATGAGGAAGTGTCATATCAATTTCCTGGAACAGATGGCTGTCTTTTTGTCACTCAAAAAACTCAAACCTCCAGAAGAGACACACATTCTGTTGGTTTAGACAACACGACTGCAGTGTCCTGCATCAAGAGATCGGGATCACGTTCACCTCCTCTCAACATGGTAATGCTAGCCATCCTTCGGATGGCACAAGTAAAGAAGTGGCAACTGTCTGCAATTCACCTCACAGGGTCTCTCAACGTAATAGCAGACTCTATCAGGGGAAACGACAGCCATAACAGAGTGGATGTTGGACAACCACTCTTTTCAAACAATAGCCAACATGCTTCCACAACCAGAAGTGGACCTGGTTGCCACATGCGAGAACCACAAACTTCCAGTATATTTATCTCCGAACTTGGGCAATCAAGCAATAGCAAGAGATGCCCTCCTACAAGACTGGAACAAGTGGAGGACGATATATCTTTTTCCTCCATTGTCCCAGATTTCGAAGGTTTTGAGCAAACTCCTAAAATTCAAAGGAACAGCTTACTTGAGCAGACTCCTAAAATTCAAAGGAACAGCTTACTTAACCCTCTAACGCCGGGCCTCTACAGGTAGTCGTCGACTTACGACAGCATTAGGTTCTGACAGAGCGGTCGGAAGTCTATCTCGTCGTAAGTCGACCAACCACATATGTACATGTATTCTGTACCTATCGTATATTATCCATCATATATCCTAAGTATGACTAGCCTACATATACATTTCATATTATCCAAAAATGTGCATGTATAGTACCTATTTTTAATTTAGCATATGAAATCTTATCATGCTTGAACTCCTTGATTAATACTTACTTTTATTACTGTATTTAACATTTTTATTGTAGGCATTCAAACCATCTGTCTGGTCTGTTTACATTTTCTTATCCGCCATTTGCATTGCCAATCGCTACACGTATGACGTATTATTTACTTTTGTTTATTTATAGGTTTGAATTAAATACACACCGTATTTGACGGGTATATAAGACGCACTTTCTTAACAAAAAAATGGCCTAAAAAATCCCCTCGTCCTATGTACACAATGTAGGCTCAAAATTTAAGAATTTTGGCCGAAATTATACATGAAACGTCACGTAGATGATGTAGCCTAGTGTAAAATTCGGTGTTATCCTAATAACCTATTAAAAAACAACGTTTATTATAATTATTTATCATTATCACACCATCACCGCAATTACTACTGCTAGTATTATAATCAATATCTACGTTGTTATTATCGATATTTTCATTAAAATGTTAATATCATTATCGCCGCGTCTACAGCGGATCGCGCATTCCACATTTATAGATATAAACAGTACGTGTGCTGCCACCTATTGGTGATTATCTCGAGAGCTTTACGGATAACAAGGCTTCGTTCAGTTGCTAGTTGGCAATTCCTGCTAACAATCTCTTTATGCATAACAACATGGCTTCAATCAATTGGTGGTTGACAATTCCTGCTACCATTCTCTTTAGGCATAATAACAAGGCTTCGTTGAGTTGATACTTCAGAACTCGTGCTAGCATTCTCTTTTAAGAATAATAACATGGCTTTGTTCAGTTGCTCACGAGACTCGAGCTGTTACATAGGAAACATTTTTATTTATTGAATTTTACCCCTTGATTGCATACTTTTATAATATATAATGGATATATATAACATATTACCATAGGTAACATCTTTATTAATGTTTTTGTTGATTCTGGCGGTAAGAAACAATGTTTACAAATGAATGTGTTGGATCTATTGGATCGTAGTAAATGGCTGATTGTATAATACATATTTTGATAAATATAAATATGGTAAATAACTTCTTTATTAATGTTTTTGTTGATTCTGTTGGTAAGAAACAATATGCATATGATAACCTAATACTACAGTTTTTACTTACCAAATTCATATGAGCATAGGCTAGAAACCTTATTTATTTCCCCTCAGTGTCCTGCTGAAATTAAAAGGTGCGTCCTATGCAGACATGCGTATTATAAGCCATCAAATACGGTAATTTTTATTACATTTGATTTATTTGCAAAAAATAGAAATACAAAATACATTACAAAAATATGAATCTTTTACCATTTTCGAACGACACAAACACACAATGCTACCAAAGCTGAGCATCTCTCGATATGAGCGCTGCGCTGGTAGCGGAAAAAAGTATCGTAAATCTTGCGCTCAACATATTTTAGCAAAATATAAAATTAAATATTATTATATATTATTATATTATCGTAGCCGTCATAAAGTCGGTCAGTCGTAAGTCGCATAGCTCGTAAGTCGACAACTACCTGTATTTACAAAAAGTCTCCCGTATGCCGCGCGTTGGGAGTTAGCGCCAAGCGAAAAAAAGTTTTTTTTTTTTTTTTTTTTTTTCAAAAATCACAGCACGCTTAGTTTTTAAGATTAAGAGTTCATTTTTGGCTCCTTTTTTTGTCATTGCCTAAAGTTTAGTATGCAACCATCAGAAATGAAAAAAATATCTATTATATATAAATATTGAAATATATAACTGCAAAAAAAATTTTCATATATAATTTTATACAAATCGCGCTGTGAGCAAAATGGTTAAAGCTAACGCATTATTTTCTTTTTCTTTGTATTGCACACTAAATTGCGATGATTTTGGTATATAAAAAATTGTAAAACGATCAAAGCAACACAGAGAAAATATTATCACAAAATGATGCATGAATTCGTAACATGCGGACGTAGAAAAATGTTTTTTTTTTAAATTCACCATAAATCGAAATATTGTGCTAGAGACTTCCTGTTTGTTGAAAAATGAAGGTAATTGATTGAATATTACTAGACTGTAAGGGTTTAGCTTACAATTGCAGTTTTCGACCATTTCGGTCGAGTTAAAGTTGACCGAAGGTCGAATTTTTTCTATTTATCATGATTTATATGAAAATATTTCAAAACTGATAAAAGCTACAACCATGAGTTATTTTCTGTTGTATTGTACATGAAATTGCGCACATTTTCATATATAAAAGTTTATGTAACGACTAATGTAAAACGGTGCAAACATTACGACAACGTTACGAAAGAATTTCTGAGATGTTCAGTCGAGTTACCGCGCGGACGTAAGGAAAGTGGTGGTTTTTTTTTTTTTTTTTTTTTTTTTCAAAAATTCACCATAAATCGAAATATTGTGCTAGAGACTTCCAATTTATTGCAAAATGAAGGTAAATGATTGAATATTACTAGAATGTAAGAGTTTTAGTTTACAATTGCGTTTTACGACCATTTTGGTCGAGTTAAAGTTGACCGAAGGTTGAAATTTTGGCAGTTATCGTGATTTATGTGAAAATATTTCAAAACTGACAAAAGCTACAACCATGAGTTATTTTCTGTTGTATTCTACATGAAATTGCGCACATTTTCATATATAAAAGTTTATGTAACGACTAATGTAAAATGATGCAAACATTACGACAACATGACGAAAGAATTTCTGAGATGTTCGGCCGATTTACCACGCGCAATCGTAAGGAAAAAGTTTTTTTTTTTAAATTCACCATAAATCGAAATATTGTGCTATAGACTTCCAGTTTGTTGCAAAATGAAGGTACATGATTGAATATTACTAGAATGTAAGAGTTTTAGCTTATAATTGCGTTATTTTACCATTTCGGTCGAGTTAAAGTTGACTGAAGGTTGAAATTTTGGCAGTTTTCGTGATTTATATGAAAATATTTCAAAACTGATAATAGCTACAACCATGAGTTATTTTCTGTTGTATTCTACATGAAATTGCGCACATTTCCATATATAAAACTTTATGTAACGACTAATATAAACGGTGCAAACATTACGACAACGTGATTTAATGAATTTCTGGCGCTGGACGTAAGGAAAAAAGTTTTTCAAAAATTCACCATAAATTGAAATATTGTGCTAGAGACTTCCAGTTGGTTGCAAAATGAAGGTAAATGATTGAATATTACTAGAATGTAAGAGTTTTAGCTTATAGTTGCGTTTTTTTACCATTTCGGTCGAGTCAAAGTTGACCGAAGGTTGAAATTTTGGCAGTTATCGTGATTTATATGAAAATATTTCCAAACTGATAAAAGCTACAACCATGGGTTGTATTTTGTTGTATTTTACATGAAATTGCACACATTTTCATATATAAAACTTTATGTAACGGCTAATATAAACGGTGCAAAAATTACGACAAAAATGACGAAAAGAATTTCTGAAATTTTTCGGCCGAGTTACCAATGAGACGTAAGGAAAAAGTTTTTTCAAAAATCACCATAAATCGAAATATTGTGCTAGAGAATTCCAATTTGCTGCAAAATGAAGGTAAATGATTGAATATTACTAGAATGTAAGAGTTTTAGCTTACAATTGCGTTTTTCGACCATTTCGGTCGAGTCAAAGTTGACCGAAGGTTGAAATTTTTTGTAGTCGACGTACGGTACGTCCACTCGGCACCCAACAGACAATTTTAGTCGACGTATGATACGTCCAGTAGGCGTTTAAGGGTTAAAGGGGGCCATAGAGAAACATGCACATATTCGCCACCAAGTACGTTTCTTCAGTGTCCTCAAAAAGGATTCCTCCAAAAAGGAGAGTGATCCTCAACCATTCAACATTGAGCAAGCACATTGTTTGCCAAAAGTTTTGGATAATTACCATTGCTTAAGTACATTGAATCATTCTAGAAGGGACTTGGACAGTTTCTGTAGATCTGAAAGATGCATACTGGCACATCCCTATAGCCATTCCCCTTCTCCCCTTCCTAAGTTTCCCGATAGGGAAAAGATACGTACTGATTCAAAGTCGTGCCATTGGGCTAAACATTACCTAAATAATATTTTACAAAATTAGCGACGGTATTTGTTCGAGAACTCATAGAAAAAGGAATACAACTAATAGCCTATCTAGACAACTGGTTGACCTCGGGGCCCACAAGAAATGAGTGCTTGAAAAACTTAAGAGCAATGGTCAACAGACGACAGTCAAAAGTTTTTATAATAAATTTGAAAACATCCCACATCACGCCCAGCAGACACTTTCAGTGGCTGGGACTGTGTTGGGATACTCTTCACAGCCTGTTGTCTCTCCCCATCATACTCAAAACAGAATAAGGCAAATCTTCAAAAGGTTCCTTGCGCAGCCCAGAGTTTTCAGATTGCAATCAGAATGTATGATGGGCCTGCTGCAGTTCACATCAGTAATAGATCCAATACTTCTATTGCAACTAAAAATGTGAACAAATTCTGGCTATTGCATGCAAGAAAAAAGATGGGAGACCAACCTCATCAAAAGAGTAAAAAGTTGGGGAAATACTTGGGCCTTGGATCTGGAAGGAATCTCTGGTGAAACAGGTCACTCTGACTCTCCTGTCTTTATGAGTGGCGTACACATAGATTCCTCGTTGACAGGTTGGGAGGACATTTGGAGGATTGTCAGGTGGCAGGGAGGTTGATCAGCTACTCTGAGGAATTCTTATATCAGTTTCCTGGAGCTGATGGCTGTCTTTTTGTCTCAAAAAACTCAGACCTCCAGAAGAGAGATACAACATAACTATAGTATCCTACATCAAGAGGTCGCGATCATGTTCACCTCCTCTCAATATGGTAATGCTAGTCATCCTTCAGATGGCACAAGCAGGGAAGTGGCACATGTCTGCAATTCACCTCACTGGGGGTCGCATTGTAATAGCAGGTTCTCTTATCGAGGAAAATGACAGCCTCAACACAGTGGATGTTGGACAACCACTCTTTTCAAACAATAGCCAGCATGCTTCCACAACTGGAAGTGGACTTGTTTGCCACATACGAGAATAACAAACTCCTAATATATGTGTCTCCAAACTTGGACATTCAAGCAAGAGCAAGAGATGCCTTCCTAAAGACTGGAACAGGGGGAGGACGATATCTTTTTCCTCCATTGTCCCAGATTTCAAAGGTTTTTAGCAAACTTCTAACCTTCTAAGGAACAGCTTACTTAATAGCCCCAAATTGCCCAACAGGCATTGGTTCTTATTACTTCAACAACAGATGAAAAGATCAATTCCACTATCGCCTCTGTTCTATCCCAGAAAGTAGGAGGTAAAGTCGTTTATGCATCCTCCTTTCTGAGCCAAGACCTTCACGTTTGGATTTTTTAAATATTATCTACCGTGAAAACTACTCACAATCCAACATTGCTAGGTACCTAGTGCAAAAATTACAGACATCTTTTTGACAGTACCAATCCATGTGGAAGATATGGTTAGATTATATCCATACTGAGAGCCCAGTTGAGATTTCTATAAGAAACACTTTTTATTTTTCTTATATACCCTTTTGAAGACAAATACCTTGTGGTTACAACAGTCATGGCATACAAGGCTGCATTAATGGAACCCTTGCTTTATTGATTCAGGATTGACTCCAGTATAGAAGTTGTCACTTCCCTTTTGCAGTCTTTTGCTCTACAAAGGCACATGCCCGAAAGGCTTCCAGTTACTTGGTCCCTGAACAAGGTGCTTAGACTTTCATCAACCCCTCAATTCAGTGGACCCAATACAACCACAACACACATGCTACAAAAGTCGATCTTCTTGATTGCATTAGCATCAGAAGCTCTTATTAGTGAACCGGGCTCTCTTAGATGGGGACGATGCATCATGCAAACAACTGACCAATTATTATTGTCCCCTAGCCCATCATTCCTGGCCAAGAATGAGGATCCTTTAAAAAAGAAATCTATTTTTATAAGAAAACTCAATTTAGCAGACAAAACATTATGCCCGGTTCAAGCACTTAGGTTTCCTAGAAGTCACAGCATACATCCCAGAGGGTCCAATTTTCCTACACACTAGCACAAACTGTCCACTCTCCCTACAAGGGCTGAGAATGATAGTAGAGTTTCTCATTAAAAAGGCAAATCCACACTCCTTTCCTAGGTCACAATATCATGAGAATAAGAATGTCGTTGGCCTTCTAAAGAAATGTCTCATTCGAAGTCTCTGAATGTACAGGGTGGTCATCAGTTAAATTAATGCATCAAACAAATTAAACACTGTGCCAGTAATGGCATGGTTAGTCTTAACAAGGTGCTCAACACTATGTATCAGTAACTGGACAAATGGTTACAATCTTAACCCAAGACTGCTAACCCTTGCTTTATTGATTCAGAAAACAAGGGGTGCCCGAAAGGCTTAGTTTACCCTGAACAAGGTGTGTGCAACCCTAATTCAGCGGACCCAATACAACCAGAACGGGTGATCTTCAGCATTACCATCAGAAGCTGCAAACAAACCCAGCATGCATCATTAAACAACTGACCAATTATTAAGTCGCCACTGTGGCCAAGAACTTTAAAAAGAAATCCAATACAACAAGACAATTTCATGGTATAGTTTCTTGTTCCTTTTTCCTACTGAAACCTGAAGATAGTATTTTCTCAATAAAAGAATGAGATTTTCTTAGGTCACGAAATCTGTAAGTTCATTGACCTTCGGACCATTCAAAGTCTCTGAATGTTTTTTACTTTTAATGGTGTTGGGAAATTAAAACTATGTATCAGAGCTTAAAAACAAGGGGTTTTTTACTGTGAGTGTCACCTGTCATTTTTTTAGGTAAACTGCTCCTTGTTCCTTGAGAAACAAAACAAGCTCGACCAGAAATGTTTTTACTTTGCTATCAAAAACATTTTTTTCTAGGTTTTGAGAACAAAACAAGCGACTACGTATCAAAAACAGGAAAAAACATATTTTTGGTAGTCGCTGTTGAGTCCTCAAAACCCTCCCACTTCCCTGACAAAAAGGCATGGGATTTGGCCAAGGGATCATCCTACATTGGCCAACAGAGTAACGGCTCCTTGGTCTTTAACAGCCCTGTTGTAAACAAGAGGGCAGATGCGCATACGCAACAGTCACCTCTCTTTCTTGCAGGTTCATTTGACGTTGGAAAAACTGGGTTCAGCTTCACTGAAGATAAGGGAAAGTGCCCGCTATCTTTGAGTCCATTATATACTCCATCACGTGTTATAATGTTAATCATTACGACACAATACCTGGCCACAAAGACCAACTAAAAGAGAATTCTTTGATATTAGTTTGGTCACCATGGATCTCTGGTAGACCATGGAAGGTAACTCCTTGAGGACTCAACAGCGACTACCAAAAACAGGTTTTTCCTATGTCAAAACCTGTTATTTACAGATGTTCTAGCTATAGTCAAATCAAAGGTTTGCAAGTATATAGGAACTTTTGATCATTGCTCCATTGAGATGGACATATCTGTTAATCAGTATATTCCTAATGCCACCATTGGAAAAACCTTATGGATGAAATCTAGAGCCAATTGGGATTGCATTATTGAAACTTGCTAGGCAATTAATACTTCAGATGCTATATCAGATCCAGCTCCCAAGAAGAGGCGAAATGAAATGCTGGTGGCCATTTTATTAAGGTATGTCCCTAGGAAGGCCATCAAATTCAGGACAAATGACCAGCCAAGGTTTGATGATATATGTGAAATTGTTCACATGAAAATGACACTTTTTTTTTTTTCTTAGTCTCACCGTGTTGCAAGTAGAATTTACTATATAGCTGAGAGAAATTACAATAATTTCTTAAGGAGGAAACTTGAAGGAGTTACTCAAGCCTCACCTGTGGTGGACCAAATTGGCATCTTCTGTTTTTAGATAAGGCTAGTTTTCCATGCCACTACTATTAACAGATGATGGTAGATTGGTTACTGGCTGTAAGGAAAAGGCTCAACTGCTTCATCGAGCTTTTGAAGCTAAGCAGTCGGCTGAGGATGTCAATCTCCCAGATACTTGAACCTATTCTTAAAAAAATTGCATTTCACTATAGGGGATGTTCAGAAAATTCTTGACAATCTTGGTAGCTGGGATGGAAAAGATCCATATGGTTTCTTCCCTTTGTTTCTTAAAAAGGTTTCTTGTGTGTTGCCTCCCAAGAGTAGTAGATTCTATAGATTTTTAGGTCAACATAGTATCCTTGCGGATGAGCACAAGCTTAGCAATAGAGCCCTTATTCCAAAGAATGTCATATCCTCAGACTGCAGTAACTACAGGCCAATTTCTATAAATTTTAAGCCACTATATAGGTATGTGGAGTCTCAAGGATTGTTAGCTGACAGTATGCATATAGGAAGCAGTTAGGTGTGTGTGATGCTCTTTTTGAGCTGGCATGCCATTTCCAAGAGAATCTTGATAAGGATGTTGAGTGTGGAGTAATTCAGATGGAATTTAATGCTGCTTTTGATTTAGTAAATCACAACGCACCTATTTATAAACCTCAGAAGCTTGGAGTGAGTGGATATGTTGTGGTTTACTTCAAGATAGATTTCCTTAAAGATAGGCAGCGGTGAGGTGCTGTTAATGGGATCTGTAGCGAACCAAGATCTGATGTGCCTGGAGTTTCACAGGGTAGTGTTCTTGGTCCACTGTTATTTTTAGTGCATACAAGTGATATGGTTTTTGGCTTGGAAAACAAGATTGGGCTTGTTCCATATGAATAGGGTTCATTTATCTTCTGAATAAGAATAATAATGAGAGTAGCATCAATATAAACTTTTCCTGGAGATCAGCTAGAATATACTGGGTATATTGCAAGATTAACAAGGGGTAGAGAAGTACTGTATGTGCAAGTAATAATCACAGTCTTTCTAAGGAAAATCCCTGTTCTGTACAGAAATTAAGAGTTGACTGCAGCAAAGAAGTGACTTCAGTCAAACCTAAATGACAATGAACTTGGCTGCAATTAGTTACACTGTCAAACTTCTTCTAGACTTATAACCTGACTCAAGTTAATTTTCCTCCCTCAGTTTGAGGTTCTTTAATCTTGTCATGATATCCTACTCATCCCATCCATGGGCTGTCCAGAAGCAAGAAACTGTTCTGGGACAAGGCTGGCTTAATCTACATTCTACCCGCACTCGAGGAGCCAGTAACACTATTTTTTTATCGCGTATCATTTATTTTTGTTAGTAAGTCTGGGCCTGATTTTGTGCATTTAAATAATTCATTTTTGATAATTTGAAACTAAACCATACTTATCCCACCCTCTGATCAAAACAGTTTAATGTTTGAATTCAATTCTTCATCTATTCTATTTTTTGTTATCTATAAATCATCCTTTACTCCTCATAAAATTTCATAACTTTTGCTCATTTTATGTCTTCATGATTATATATGCTGATCAATAGTGTCAAGCTGCTCACCTTTTCTGACATGGTGTAGAGATATGGCTACGTGCCTGCCACATCTACACAATATCCTAACTTAGGTCAAGATTTCAAGAATTAGACCTGGGAAAAGTGGCAATGTCAAAAATGTCTACAGTCGAACCTCTTAAAACCGGCATTCTGTGGTTCGGGAACTCAAGTGGTTCAGCTCGATTTTGAACAGCTGCCATTAATTCGTTGTGCGGTCACGAGGTCGGTGCTACATATTGTTTACAAATGACTTTCATCTCCAAAATTTACTATCATCATTATTATTACTATTAGTTTCTTCATCATTTATTTTGATTGTAGAAGGTATTAAGATGGCAAAAATAAAGAATGAATTTCGGCGATCACTCAGTGCATTTGAACGCCGTCAAAAGAGTAAATAAAGCACACTGCCATGTATTGAGGAAAATGAACACTAAACATTCACTAACTAAAGGGAAAGGATAGAAAACCTTTTCTAGCATGGATAAAGATATACGCTTGTGCTTCTTACCTCTACCATCAATCTGATCTCATGGGTGGCATATTGATTCGGTAAATATACAGCTATATAAAAGAAATGATCAAGACCTTATCACCTACAATCTTCTGCTGACGGCTGTAGGTGACAGTTGTGATCGTATCTTTTATATAGCTGTATATTTACCCATTCAGTATGCCACCCATGAGATGAGATGATGATAGAAGTAAGAAGTGCAAGCATAAATCTTTATCTATGCTAGAGAAGGTTTTCTATCCTTCCTCTTTAGTTAGTGAATGTTTAGTGTTCATTTTCCTCAATAGATGGCAGTGTGCGTTGTTTACTCTTTTGATGGCAACATTCAAATGCACTGAGTAATCGCTGAAATTTATTCTTGATTTTTGTCATTTCATCGCCCTCTACAATCAAAATAAATGTCAAAGAAACTAATGGAGATTATTATGAAAATAGTAAATTTAGGAGATGAAAATCACCGATAGGGTAATCGCTCGGAGCATGAGACACTGCGGCATTCATCTGCAGTTTGGACACTTCCAGAAAATGCATTCGAACGCACCCCCATCAGCTTCAGTGAGGCTTGTGCTTCCTCTACACAATACGCCGAGACCTCTACGTTCATATCAAAGTAACATTTTTCTCCTAAATTACGAAATAATGGCATATTTCCGATTAAACAGAGGTTTGTTAAGATTTAACCATGTGCGGTGCTAACTTACTGACCATGACGCTCTCGAAACTTTTACTTAAAACACTTTAAAAGTGGACGAGTGACGCCATCTCGATATTTGCAGTCACTTGCGTAAACAAACTGCCCATTTCTTGTGTTAAATCTGCAAAATATTTGTACCCATAGACGCTGACACCGTTTCCTTGACATCAGTGGTAAACGCTGGCGAGTTTCAGGATTGGACGGGGAACTCTAGCAAATTTTCGGAACACCAGATCGCTAGGTAACATTTAAATAACTAGGTAGCTAAACACCAGAATAAGGTTTAATTGAATAAATGCATTACATGTTCATTATAATTCTTTTGAAAATATTTGTTGCTGGAGCAAAACAGATTCCTGAGACAAATTCCAACGCTTTTGCTGTGGACATTATGATGTAGCTATTTGCATTTTCCTATTTTTTTTATTTTTATTAATATATATTACATACATTGTAATATATGTACCACATACACAGTGTAAGTTTTGTCAAATATAATGGTGTTTTAAGCAATAATTTTGGATTTAAAACCTTTATTTCAGTCCTGTATTTTGATGTCATGACATCTTGACTCTCGTACTAGTTCTAGATAAATTGTCATACTCAACTTTCTTGCATTTTCGCCAAAGTGGTAACGCTCATATGTACACATTACATTTCTCAGAAGTATACATAGTAATATGGACTTGAATGAAAAGGCCTGACAACAAAATGCTACATTTCTATCATAAGCAGTTCACTAATGCGTCATCCACTCTTGGATATTTGTGGCAGCCAGATGTACGATAAGGCTGGAAAATTGTTCCCCCTACAGTTTCGCTACTTTGAAGGAGTAAAGTACTGTAAACAAACATTCTCACGTATTTTAAGTGGTATTGCGAGTTAAGAACGAAATGTGCATAATTACAATCAAATAAGCACTTTGGAGCTTCAGTTGTGATGTCAGTAAGGATAAAACCATGGATTAGAGGTAAAAATACATTTCAGTTCAACCACATGACAGACGGGAATTCCTTGTCTCATATTTTCACTAGTATAGGCAACAAAATGTTGTTTTATTGTGCTGATTACAACTAAAATCTTGAGTAATGTCTAGAAACATTACATATATACGCAATTAGTGTCAGTACACCGTTAAATGAACGCGCGGAAGGAAGTGTCCAATCGTCATTCATTTTGTCACAATCTTTAGGAAGACGCCATATTGAATTCAAAATTGCCTTCAACACCTATTTTACAAAGGCTACACATGCTTATATTAGTTCTTATGGTAGTTTCCTATAGCTCATTTTGTTAGTGAAGCTTCAATCTTTTGAAAAGTTTTCTGGAAGGTGTAATTTTTTTGTTATTTCTCCAATTAAATATTGAGTGAAAAGTGAAAATTCTGCCACCCATGTGTCTCAACCCCGATCATTTACCCTAGGCCTCATAAGGGGTTATTACTGTAGGTATTATGAAAGGTTGATTGCAGCATCTCTTTACCCCTAGCTGCTCCTATGGTTTAGCCTTTTAATTGACCTCCACGTTTGCTGCCTTTCTTCCAGTTTGCTGTCCAACCACCCTAACTCTGCCTTTTCACTTTAAAGTACATAGTGGCTGCAAGTTCCCCAGTACTTGGCTGTATAGCCAAAATTTTCATAAATCAGTGAAACCTTAGATCACAGGAACAGTAAGGTTGTGTGCCAGTGAAAATATATCTCACTGAGCCACCAAGACTTGTAGTGGTGTCTGTTTTGTTTGTGAACATAATGAGAATACTGTGATGGGCATGAGTATTCCTGTAGGCTAGTTTCTGTGGATACTGTGTGATTAATTTGGATTGCTTTTGTATTGTACTCAGAACTAGGGAACAAAAGCTCTACATGCAAAGGACCTCTATAGGAGTCATTGGAGGTGATATTTGTTTTTCTTACATAAACTGTTGAAACTTAGTCAACCAAAGTTTTCCAGGTATAATGTAAGTACATAAGAGAGGCATGGGTATTGGAACCATCTTTACAGCTGTAAAAGACAGTTAACTAGACTGGTGTGCTAAACTTCTTAACTCTCAGGGTAGGCTCAAATTGAAATATTGAAATGAAAATCAAGCGACATGGGTGAATAACAAAAGTACAGTTTCAATCTTGCTGCTCTTATGAAGTGAAATTTTGTAATTGGATAGATAGGAATTGTTAATTTGATATATGATGATGTTACTTAAGGTATAGATGAATATCAAACATAAATTATATAAAATATATTTTTATTTAGCCTAACACTATCTTCAATTAGTTCATGCACAACATTTCTTAATAATGAGAGCCTAAGCAAAGTTAAGTTTAAGATTGTGAGTGTTACAAATATCATGCCAAATTATCTTTGCCATAACAACAGAATTATTCTGCAGCATAAATGATGGAATTCAGGGTCCAGAACACCCCCATCCAGGACGTCCTTATCGTGCTATTGGCTTTCCACGCACTGCATATTTGCCAAACAACCAGAAGGGCAAAAAGGTCAGTCAAGAACAGATTTTTCTATGGAACAGTCACAGAGTTGTTTTAATTAGGGCTTTTGAGTTTAACAATAGTACAGTATTTTTTATAGTGTAACCGCTGTTCGTCCTCAAAGGAGTTACACTTTCATGGTCCCCCCAGGGCTCCATAAGACAGACCAACTCGTTACAAAGAATTATCTTATAGTTGGTCTTGGTCAGAATAGTGGTTTGTTGGCACAGTGATAGAATATAAAGGACTCATGCCAGGAGGGCTCTATCTCCTGTCCTACAGCGACTAACAGCTCTCTGTCTCACTTGCACAGATGTGGCAACAGCCTGTTTCAGCCAACGTCTTTACACTCTGGTCTGACCAAGAGCTCACTAGTCCCCAGGTTGTACCCTGGAAATCATGTTCGACTATGCATTTTTCACCCTCTTTAACATGAATCATGCTACGTACTTAGTTTTAAGACCCAGTGAAAAGTTATACTGTACTTAGTTTCTTAAAATTTTACGGGGCAGGCTTATATATGTTCAAATTGGGAGCCAGTGAGCCTCTCGCAAGGGAAGAAGTTAGATTGCTAGGCTATTCCTTAATTGCTGTGCTGTTTTTTCTTATTTGACAAAGTGATGATAGGCATTAGGGCAGTATTATTAGACAATTTTGTTATTGAAACTTATTATACAACAACCTTTTTAACACTATAGATAATTTGAAGTTACTGAAAGGGCAAATGGGGTTAGCCTAACTTCTTGTTTACAAAACGTAGATGTGACTGTAGTTCCCAATCATGCTTGACTTATGAGCCTTAGTGTTTACTCAAGGCCAGTGTTTCATATGTAGTATTATATGATCAAACTAAATGGTTTTGTGATATATACAGTTCCACAGTAATCCTTAATATCAGGGTTCTTTCCGTGTTAAAGGAATAAATTCATGCAGATCTATTTCCAGTGGGTATTACTCCACCAGTAGTGACATCACAGGTGTTGACAATTTGTCAAGATGCTTGTATTTTTCTTAAGGGAATACAAAAGTACTTTTTGGTAATGGTGAGCTTTGCCAAACACTTGAAAATCTTAAAGGTACTGATTTTATTTTTTGGTACGATAATTCCAATAATTATTGATTTTATTTGTGTACCAACTAATGTAGCCTGTAATCATAGGTTATGAAATGTGTAGAAATATACAGTCTGGATATCCATTTAGTGTTGTCTTCATTGAGTTGTTAAGCATTTGTTTCCTTACATCATACTGTGGACATGTATTTGTGTCCTTGTAGGCCTGGGTTAATTTGAAGTGTTTGCGGCCTGTACTGTAGACCCCCGTATTCGCGGGGACGCATACCTCAACCCCCTGCAAATAGGTAAAATCCGCGAATACTTAGAACCCTTCTAAAAACACTTAGAACTGGCTATTTTGATAGTTCAGACACAAAAAACTAAAAATGCTTATACAGGTATTATCCTATTTACGATGGGGTTAGGTTCCAAAAAACCCATCGTTTGTTGGAAAAACATATCTTGAATATAGCCTAGCCTACACTAGGGTATTCAGTACCATGTATACATATATGGTAGCCTAGCGTACACTATAAAGAATACTCTATACGTACATCGTATAGTACTTATTATTATCAGCTAATTCTGGAGGTTCGTGCAGAGTGACTTATGATAATTGAGTATGCATCTTTTCCATGGATCTTTCAAAATGTTATGCTTTAATTCACTGCATCCAGTAATATTGTATATATATTCTTATACAGTCATACCCCGAACTTACATGAGATTAGGTTCCAGAACCCCTTGCACAAGGTGAATTTTCGTGTAAGTTTGGTACAGTTTCTATAAATGCTAATAAATGCTTATTTCTAAAGTTTATACACTAACTATGACCATAATCATGCTCCCAAATTATTAAGTGAACTTTTAATGAAATTAAAGTTAATGTAATTTTGTTTAAAAGTTAGCTTAACCCTTAAACGCCGAGCCTCTATTTACAAAAACGTCTCCCGTATGCCGGCGGCATTCGGGAGTTAGCGCTGAAGCGGAAAAAGTTTTTTTCAAAAAATCACAGCACGCTTAGTTTTTAAGATTAAGAGTTCATTTTTGGCTCCTTTTTTTCATTGCCTGAAGTTTAGTATGCAACCATCAGAAATGAAAAAAAATATCATTATCATATATAAATATTGAAATATATGAGAGCGCAAAAAACATTTTTCATATATAATTTTATACAAATCGCGTTGTGAGCAAAATGGTTAAAGCTAACGGATTATTTTTTTTTCTTTATATTGTACACTAAATTGCAATGATTTTGGTATATAAAAAATTGTAAAACAATCAAAGCAACACAGAGAAAATATTATCACAATATGATGCATGAATTTGTAACGCTCAGACGTAAAAAAATGTTTTTAAAAAATTCACCATAAATCGAAATATTGTGCTAGAGACTTCCAATTTATTGCAAAATAAAGGTAAATGATTGAATATTACTAGAATGTAAGAGTTTTAGCCTACAATTGCATTTTTCGACCATTTCGGTCGAGTTAAAGTTGACCAAAGGTTGAAATTTTGGCAGTTATCATGATTTATGTGAAAATATTTCAAAAGTGATAAAAGCTACAACCATGAATTATTTTCTGTTGTATTCTACATGAAATTGCGCACATTTTCATATATAAAAGTTTATGTAACGACTAATGTAAAACGATGCAAACATTACGACAACGTGATGAAAGAATTTCTGAGATGTTCGGCTGATTTACCGCGAGCAGACGTAAGGAAAAGGTTTTTTTTTTTTCAGAAATTCACCATAAATCGAAATAATGTGCTAGAGACTTCCAGTTTGTTGCAAAATGAAGGTACATGATTGACTATTACTAGAATGTAAGAGTTTTAGCTTATAATTGCGTTTTTTTACCATTTTGGTCGAGTTAAAGTTGACCGAAGGTTGAAATTTTGGCAGTTATTGTGATTTATATGAAAATATTTCAAAACTGATAAAAGCTTCCATATATAAAACTTTATATAACGACTAATATAAAACGGTGCAAACATTACGACAACGTGACGAAAGAATTTCTGGCGCGGACGTAAGGAAAAAGGTTTTTTCAAAAATTCATCATAAATCGAAATATTGTGCTAGAGACTTCCAATTTGTTGCAAAATGAAGGTAAATGATTGAATATTACTAGAATGTAAGATTTTTAGCTGACAATTGCGTTTTTTTACCATTTCGGTCGAGTCAAAGTTGACCGAAGTTTGAAATTTTGGCAGTTATCGAGATTTATATGAAAATATTTCCAAACTGATAAAAGCTACAACCATGGGTTGTATTTTGTTGTATTTTACATGAAATTGCGCACATTTTCATATATAAAACTTTACGTAACAGCTAATATAAAACAGTGCAAAAATTACGACAAAATGACGAAAGAATTTCCGAAATTTTCGGCCGAGTTACCACGCGGATGTAAGGAAAAAGTTTTTTTCAAAAATTCACCATAAATCGAAATATTGTGCTAGAGACTTCCAATTTGTTGCAGAATGAAGGTAAATGATTGAATATTACTAGAATGTAAGAGTTTTAGCTTACAATTGTGTTTTTTTACTATTTCGGTCGAGTCAAAGTTAACCGAAGGTTGACATTTTTTGTAGTCGACGTATGGTACGTCCACTTGGCACCCAACAGACAATTTTAGTCGACGTATGATACATCCAGTAGGCGTTTAAGGGTTGATACATTACCCTTAAAAAAAAGAAATAAATAGTTGACATAAAAATGGAGTTTGAAGAGAATTTCTGTCTCTCTCCCCTTCCGACCGATCTGTTTTTAGAAGCCTTCCCAACCTCTTTTTAATAACTTCTTTATTCTACGTCTCTTTCTCTTTGTTCTGAAATGCTTTTCAAGAGCAAAGAGTTTTTTTTTTATTTTGACTAAAAATACAACTATTAGTTAACCCTTAAACGCCTATTGGACGTATCATACGTCGACTAAAATTGTCTGTTGGGTGCCGAGTGGACGTACCGTACGTCGACTACAAAAAATTTCAACCTTTGGTCAACTTTGACTTGACCAAAATGGTCGAAAAACGCAATTGTAAGCTAAAACTCTTACATTCTAGTAATATTCAATCATGTACCTTCATTTTGCAACAAATTGGAAGTCTCTAGCATAATATTTCGATTTATGGTGAATTTTTGAAAAAAAACTTTTCTTACTCATGGGCGGTAACTCAGCCGAAAATTTCATAAATTCTTTCGTCATTTTGTCGTAATTTTTGCACTGTTCTATATTACCCGTTACATAAAGTTTTATATATGAAAATGTGTGCAATTCCATGTACAATACAGCAAAATACAACCCATGGTTGTAGCTTATATCAGTTTGGAAATATTTTCATATAAACCACGATAACTGCCAAAATTTCAACCTTCGGTCAACTTTGACTTGACCGACATGGTCAAAAAACGCAATTTTAAGCTAAAACTCTTACGATCTAGTAATATTCAATCATTTACCTTCATTTTGCAACCAATTGGAAGTCTCTAGCACAATATTTCGATTTATGGTGAATTTTTGAAAAAAACTTTTTCCTTAGGTCCACGCCAGAAATTCTTTAAATCACACGTTGTCGTAATGTTTGCACTGTTTTATATTAGTCGTTACATAAAGTTTTATATATGGAGATGTGCGCAATTTCATGTAGAATACAACAAAAAATAACTCATGGTTGTAGCTTTTATCAGTTTTGAAATATTTTCATATAAATCACGATAACTGCCAAAATTTCAAGCTTCGGTCAACTTAACTCGACCGAAATGGTAAAAAAATGCAATTATAAGCTAAAACTCTTACATTCTAGTAATATTCAATCATGTACCTTCATTTTGCAACAAACTGGAAGTCTCTAGCACAATATTTCGATTTATGGTGAATTTCTGAAAAAAAAATTTTTCCCTTACGTCTGCGCGCGGTAACTCGGCCGAACATCTCAGAAATTCTTTCATTATGTTGTCGTAATGTTTGCATCGTTTTACATTAGTCGTTACATAAACTTTTATATATGAAAATGTGCGCAATTTCATGTAGAATACAACAGAAAATAGCTCGTGGTTGTAGCTTTTATCAGTTTTGAAATATTTTCACATAAATCACGATAACTGCCAAAATTTCAATCTTCGGTCAACTTTAACTCGACCGAAATGGTAAAAAAACGCATTTGTAAGCTAAAACTCTTACATTCTAGTAATATTCAATCGTTTAACTTCATTTTGCAATAAATTGGAAGTCTCTAGCACAATATTTCAATTTATGGTGAATTTTTGAAAAAACATTTTCCTTTACGTCTCTTGCGGTAACTCTGCGAACATCTCAGAAATTCTTTCGTCTCGTTGTCGTAATATTTGCACCGCTTTATATTAGTCGTTACATAAAGTTTTATATATGAAAATGTGTGCAATTTCATGTACAATACAACAAAAAATAACTCATGGTTGTAGCTTTTATCAGTTTTGAAATATTTCCATATAAATCACGATAAATAGAAAAAATTTGACTTTCGGTCAACTTCAACTTGACCGAAATGGTCGAAAACTGCAATTTTAAGCTAAAACACTTACAGTCTAGTAATATTCAATCAATTAGCTTCATTTTTCAACAAACGGGAAGTCTCTAGCACAATATTTTGATTTATGGTGAATTTTTGAAAACATTTTTTTACGTTCGCGCGTTACGAATTCATGCATCATTTTGTGATATCTGTGTTGCTTTGATCGTTTTAAAATTTGTTATATACCAAAATCATCGCAATTTAGTGTACAATACAACTAAAAAAATTAACTCATTAGCTTTAACCGCTTTTATGTGACAGCGATTTGTATACAATTATATACAAGTTTTTTTTCGCTGTCATATATTCCAATATTTATATATGATAATGATATTTCTTTCATTTCTGATGGTTGCATACTAAACTTCAGGCAATGACAAAAAAATGAGCCAAAAATGAACTCTTAATCTTAAAAACTAAGCGTGCTGTGATTTTTTGAAAAAAACTTTTTTTCCGCTTCGGCGCTAACTCACTGAACGCCGCCAGCATACGGGAGACGTTTTTGTAAATAGGGCTTCGGCGTTAAAGTGTTAATATGTCTATTTTTTAGAATGTATTTGCCAAACTAGCGCATTTACACTTCGTAGATGGCACGGGTAAAATTAGATCAATTTAAACTATCTACTCTACAGGTAAAGATGCACAGAAAAAATAATAAGTTGTAAAAATGAGAGAGAGAGAGAGAGAGAGAGAGAGAGAGAGAGAGAGAGAGAGAGAGAGAGAGAGAGAGAGAGAGAGAGAGAGATTTTGACCTTACTTGAAATATCAAGTTAGATTATTTATAAATTATTAAGGAGATAGAGAGAACAACATGAGAGAGAGGGAGAGAGAGAAAAGTTATTCTTACTCTTACGTTAGATATCAAAAGATGGAAATTCAGTAATAAACTAACTTTTAAATGAAATTAAAGTTACTGTAATTTCATATAAAAGTTAGCTTTTAAATGAAATTTAAAATTTTAAATTTTAAACTCTACTGTACAGGTAAAGATGTACAGAGAAATAATAAGTTGTAAAAATGTGTGAGTGCTAACTATGAACAAGAGAGAGAGAGAGAGAGAGAGAGAGAGAGAGAGAGAGAGAGAAGGTTTGTCTTTACTTAAGAGAGTGAAATTGTTTATCAATTATTACAGAGACTGAGGGAATAACGAGAGAGAGAGAGAGAGAGAGAGAGAGAGTTAGAGAGAGAGAGAGAGAGAGAGAGAGAGAGAGAGAGAGAGATATTGTCCTTACTTGAAATATCAAGTTGAATTATTTATGAATTATTGCGGAGACAGAATAACACAAGAGAGAGAGAGAGAAGAGAGAGAGAGAGAGAGAGAGAGAGAGAGAGAGAGAGAGAAAGGTTAATCATATGTTAGATATCAAAAGATGGAAATTCAGTAATAAACCAACTTTTAAGTGAAGTTAAAGTTACTGTAATTTTATTTAAAAGTTAGCTTAATACATTACCCTTAAAAAAAGAAATAAGTGGTTGATGTAAAAATATAGGAGTGTGTGAAGATTAGTATACTATTTCTCTCTCTCCCCATTCCACCGATCTGTTTTGTAGAAGTCTTCTCAACCTCGTTTTTAAAACTTCTTTATTTTGTCTCTCTTTGTTCTGAAATGCCCCATGTCTCTTGTGTTTTAGAACAGGGCATTTACAGTTTGTAGACAGTGCAGGTAAAATTAGATCAATTTAAAATTATCTACTGTACAGGTAAAGACACACAGAGAAACAGTACAGTAATGCTAGGTTGCTCTAACTACGAACAAAAGAGAGAGAGAGAGAGAGAGAGAGAGAGAGAGAGAGAGAGAGAGAGAGAGAGAGAGAGAGCAATTGTCCTTTCTCTTGAACAATTGTCCTTACTTAAGAGAGTGAAATTTTTTATGAATTATTACGGACACAGAGAGAGAGAGAGAGAGAGAGAGAATTACATAAGAAACCTTTGACCTGCTAATTAGCAACACTCCTCTTCTTGTCATGTTAAACTGACATGTCTGACAGCTTTGCCATCGAGCTTCTTCACAAAAGATGAAGGAAAGATATTTGTTTAAAATATGCGTCACAGAAATTTGTAGTTACAGTTATATTATTATTATTATTTTATTATTATTATTATTGTTATTTAATCTTATTATTTAAAAATTAGTACTTACTATTTAGTAAAAAATGTATTTATCAAACAAAACAAAATAAACATACATGTACCATAAAAACTCTCTCATCTCAGTCAAAGAGAGAAGTCATTACTTTTAATATTTAATGTTATTTCATTTGCACATAAAAGCTTGAAAACTTGTAAATTACAAAAAAAATTAAACATAAACGCTTTTGCAGGGTTTCCCAGTATCGGCAAATGTTCGTGTGTCTGTGAAAAACTTGTGTGACAGATTCCAATGAAAAGTTTAATTTGCATTCAAATTTGCACAACTCAAAGTTCAGGGTATATATATTATATATATATATATATATATATATATATATATATATATATATATATATATATATATATCATACATTACCACAGGTGAAAAATAAGAAACGGGTGTAGGTCCTGACCAGTTTCGACTTTATTTCAAGCCATTGACAAAGGACTGATTATTTCAAGCCATTGACAAAGGACTGATACAGAGTATGAGAAGTCACATATATATATACTACAAGAACAATACTGACGAACATACACAACCATTAGAGACTACATATTCCCTTCAGGCCGGTGTCGAGGTAGGAGTGGCCTTCAAAACTCATTTAGCTAAAAATCACAATATACTCTCAGGGGACAATGCTGATAAACAAACCATACGCAACCTCAGATCCACACCTGACAGGTGTCAGGGAGGTGGAGTTTGGAAACTCATTAGCACTACTATACCTGTACTGTGTTTACAAATATGATAATCCTATTTTCATACATCTCTACTGCCTACCTTAAAATTTAAACAATTTACAAATTTCTTTTGATATTAAAGGATCAAGTTTATACATCCCTTGACTGATATTCATATTATGGTTGTAAAGCTAGATTCAATGATATTCCTTTCCAGTGCATTATTAGAATATACAATCCTTTTTGCCCCTTCCCAGTTGATAGCATGATCGTTCTCACTAACTTGTACAAATATATCACTGTTCCCCTGTGCATAACTCACACTTTTCTTATGCTGTTCAATTCTTTTTTCCAGTGCTTTCACAGTTTGGCCAATATAAAAGTTGTCACAAGACTTACATGGAATTTTATATACACACCCTTTAGTATTGTCAGGTGAGTTCTTGATAAGTACATTTTTCATTGTTTTATTGTTCTTAAATGCAACATTGACACCAAAATTCTTAAGAATATGAGGGATATCTTTCATATTATTATTATATGGCAGAACAAGCAAATTTTTTGTGTTGTAGGATTCTTTTTGGTTTTGATACATAGTCTTTTTTGCCGCTTCGAATGCACTGTTTAATACATTATCAGGATATTTCAATTTCTTGCCTGCATTCCTAATGTTATCTATTTCATCATCAATATATTCAGGGCTACATACCCATAATGCAGGCAAGAAATTTAAATATCCTGAGAGTGTATTAAACAGTGCATTTGAAGCGGCAAAAAAGG
>NC_089749.1:31909812-31947312 GCF_040412425.1 Macrobrachium rosenbergii | reverse complement strand
TATATATATATATATATATAAAAATCATCAATGAAGGGCAGAGGACACAGATATACAAGCTGACTTTATTCCAACGTTTCAGTAATTATCGGATTAATTACATCATCAGGGCTGTTAAAATATGAAAATAAAATTCTTTGTAAAATCATAAAAGCTAAAAATAAAGGCTAAAAGTTATTCATACAAAATTTTCACAAATGTACACAAACGTTAAAATTAGAGAACAAAAGTTTTAAAAATCATTACGTTAAAATGAAGGTACTGTTCCCAAATTCCATAATAATTTAACGACTGTATTTAATTTTTCCAGCATTGTTTTGTCTAAGAGAGAGGAGTTCTTGCTGTCTCTGGGTTTGGACTTCTGCTTGCCTAACTATAAACCTAACTTTACAAAATTCTTTTGCCACTTGAATCGATATTCCACCGTCTCAAAGCACTCCCCTTTCAAACTGATCTGGTAAGTCTGCAAAAACGACTGTACGAACTTTCTCAGCACCTTTCAAATCTCAAAACTAGATGGACCCCTTTTTCCGAAAGGAAGATTTTGACATCATGAAACAATTGGCAAAAACGAAGACATCATTCTCACCCGACCTGATAAAGGTAAAGGTACAGTGATCCTCAATAAATGTGAGTACATATCAAAAATGGAAAGTATTTTAAACGATAGAACAAAAATTTGAACCCATTGGGACGCCTGACTACTATAATATTTTTAAAATTGAAGACAAAATCAACCGTTTTCTAAGGTCTCTTAAGAAGGACAATGTCATCAATGAAACCATTTACCAAGATCTTTTTCCACAGGCTCATCTTATGGTATCCTTTACGGCCTACCGAAAATTCACAAACCTGACATCCCCCTTAGACCTATCCTTGCCTCGTTCAAAACACCAAATTATAAATTAGCCAAATTTCTTGTACCCATGCTTGAGCATCTAACTAAGAATAAGTATTCATTGAATAACTCCTTTCAATTTAAAGAAACCATTCTTAGACAAGATTCAGATTTATTCATGGCCAGTCTCGACGTCGAGTCATTATTTACTAATATCCCTGTTGGAGAAACTATTGAATTAATTCTTAACAAGCTGTTTCCTGTTCCTGATTCTACTTTTAATAATTTTAATCATTTTTATTGTAATTTTAAAACTTTACTTGAACTTATCCGCAGTGCTGGACACTGCATTTATTTTATGTATAATGGTAAATTATTCAAACAAGTAGAGGGCATGGCCATGGGTTCCCCTCTTGGCCCCACATTTGCTAATATCTTTATGTGCTCCCTGGAGGAGCGCTGCCACCTGATAATTGCCCATTAAGGTTCTACCCCTTTTTATTCCAGGTTTGTTGACGATTCTCTTTAGGCATAATAACGTTCGGCCTCTTTAAAAGTGAATACAAATTGCTGACCTCTTCATTTTTATTTATTGAATATGCCAATACTATACACATTATTACGAGCATAACGTTTACTATCAAGAAAGAATGTTTAAAATGAATGACCGTCTACCATTCCTGGACGTTCTAGTTTTTAGAGAACACGACAGTTTTAATACCACGGTTTTTAGAAAGAAGACTTTTACTGGACTTGGTACCAACTTTTATAGCTCTTGCTTTACGATAATTTTAAATCCAACTCTGTTTCTACCCTTCTCCACAGGGCACTCGTCCTTACGTCGAACTGGAGCCTTTTTCATAAAAAAATTTCTTTTTAATTGACTTTTTAATAATAACTGTTTCCCTGCAAAGCTGGTGTATAGGAAATTACATAAATTACTTAACAAACATTTCATTACAAAACCAGCAGTTTTAACCGTCAAAAATGAAATTTTACAGGTAAACTTTCCATTTACTCATGACCCCAAGTTCCACAAAAGTTCACTCAAATTATTCAGGATCATTTTTATGCCATTGATGTCACTTTAATCCCTAAGAACCCTTTCACCATTGGTTCACTCTTTAAAACCAAAGATCTGTTTTATCACCTTATATGTCATCTGGTATCATTTACAAATATACTTGCCCTGAATGTCAAACAGGGACCTATGTGGATCCACCAGTAGACTCCACCTTATAATCTGGTGCGTATCGATTCTCATCATTGGCGTAAGCTTCCCGTACAGGTAGCAGAATTTCAAACCCAGAACATTCCAACATCAGAAATCACTCAAAAATTTGTAAAACACACATTGATAATAAAGGCTTCCACATTTTAGGCCATACCACCAACCCTCAAGACCTTGTTATCCTGGAATCACTTTTCATCAAACAACTTGTTCCGTCGTTAAACACTCACACGTCCTCCTCTCCTCTATATTTATCCTGACTTGTGTTCTTTCTATTTATGTTTATGTTTAGTTTAAAGCTGTCACTCCTCTAGGTCGGTCCTTAATCTTTGTTCTGTAACCCCTTTCACAGATGGTTTTCAATTTTAGTTTACTGTATACTCTGTTACCTTCATTTTAACGTAATGATTTTTAAAACTTTTGTTCTCTAATTTTAACGTTTGTGTACATTTGTGAAAAATTTTGTATGAATAACTTTTAGCCTTTATTTTTAGCTTTTATGATTTTACAAAGAATTTTATTTTCATATTTTAACAGCCCTGATGATGTAATTAATCCGATAATTACGAAAACGTTGGAATAAAGTCAGCTTGTATATCTGTGTGTCCTCTGCCCTTCATTGATGATTTTAAGTATGGATTGACTCTGACTCCTCACACTAAAATATATATATATATATATATATATATATATATATATATATATATATATATATATATATATATATATATATATATATATATATATATATATATATATATATATATATATATATATATATATATATATATATATATATATATATATATATATATATATATATATATATATATATATATATATATATATATATATATATATATATATATATATATATATATATATATATATATATATATATATATATATATATATATATATATATATATATATATATATATATATATATATATATATATATATATATATGTATATGTATATATATATATATATGTATATATATATGTATATATATAAATATATATATATATGTGTATATATATATATGTATATATATATATATATATATATATATATATATATATATATATATATATATATATATATATATATATATATATATATATATATATATATATATATATATATATATATATATATATATATATATATATATATATATATATATATATATATATATATATATATATATATATATATATATATATATATATATATATATATATATATATATATTTATTTATATTTATATATCTCTCTCTATAGAGAGAGAGATCACAAACAAAGGTGAACACAGTTACTGATTTGTCGAAAACGAGATAAAAAACTTTGTTAAAAGTTGTTTACAATATTTGGCAATTTAACACAGTAAACTCCCTGTTTTGGTGTTACACAATTTGCAGACCCACCTATTTGCGGATTTCTGTATGGAACATATATACACATTATTCGTGGAAAATTTGCCCATTTGCGGTATTTTTCACTGAGAAATATTCACTAATGACTGTATTTTCATACCATCTTCATGACTAAATGCACTTTTTGTGATAAAACTTAAAATACTCGGGTACCCAGATAGTGCTTGAGTTATGATAATTCGATTTTGCAGTGGGATAGGCAATTCATAATGATATGAAAATGTTTATAAAATATTTTTAAATTTGCACGGCCGCAGGCAGCAGCATACAATCAGGCAGCCAGAGAGACCAAATTACAATAGACCAACTTCTTTTCCTCCATCTCTTTATCCTATCTTCTAGTTAAAAAAGTAAAAGAGAATGATAAAAGTATTGTTACTAGTGTTATACTCTTGCGTAAATGTGTACAGCCATAAACAACTGAATGAGAAACTGTTGTTTTGCTTATAACCAAACTGGATAACAACAGCTGTTTTGCGTGTATTTCAACCATCATACGGTAGTAAACAATTACCGTAGTTATGTTACAAATGACTTTGAGTAGAATTACGACTGATATATTTTTGCAGTTATGTTACAAATGATATTGAGTAGAATAGGACTGGTATATTTTTATGTTATACCCTTACTCGCTATGGATAAAACCTTGGCAAGGAAATATACTGCTGGATAAAAGATCGGCAAGGAAATATACTGCTAAATTTAAGCTGCAAGTTGTAGCAGAAGCTGATTGGAAAACAATGTTCAGGCTGCTAATGACTATAAATTATTGTGCGTTGGCAACATGGATGAAAGTCGACTGTAAATAAAATTGGAGAGAAGGTATTTTAATCAAAACTACTGGGCATGAAAGAACACATATTACTGCTGTTTTCACACCGATAAAAGATAAATAAAAGCTCGTATTATGATGAAATCAAGTAAAAATAGTGAACGGAATCTTGATTTTTGTTTTACACAAAACAAATATGCTCCCAAACGGCCAGTGTTATTTGTTAACGAAAAAGTAGCTAGACGAATTTCACAACGAGACGTATTTTAGTTATATTTCGATTAAAAAACTTTGTATAACGAAAAATAACCTTGCCCCATATAAATAAAGTATCTAGAGATTCATTTACGCTAATTAGAAGCAAGAAAAGTGCTCTGAACTGAGTTGAATACGGCGAAATAAACTTACCACATAATCAAATTCCAAACCAAAACATTGATTGCTGTGATCTCAGCTGGTAATACAAAAGCAAAATGAGAATATATAGTACAATATTATCGGATACAGTGAAGTAAAGCATAACATTTTAAAGATCCAATGAGTTTTTTGTGACAAAAGAGTACCTCTGAGGTTAAAAGGAAAATTTCATAAGACGGTGGTAAGAACAGCAGTGATGTATGGCACAGAAACAGCAAGCTTGAGAAAGACAGGAGAAGATGATGGATGTGGCAGAAATGAGAATGCTTAGGTGGATGGCTGGGGTGACGAGAGAGGATAGGATCCGAAATGATTACATTAGGGGGTTGACCAAGGTGGTGGAAATAACAAAGAAAGTGCAGGAGGGGAGGCTGAGATGGTATGGACACCTGTTGAGGAGAGATGAGGACCACGCTGGTAGACATACTATAGGGATGGGTTTCCAGGGAAGAAGAACAAGAGGGAGACCAAGAAAGAGATGGAAGGACTGTGTGAGGGGAGACCTACATGAGAAGGGAATTGATGAGGCAAAGCGCAGGATGGAAATAGATGGAAATGGCTTACCCGAAACGGCGACCCCATATAAAAATGGGAACAAGCTGGGAAGAGAGTAAGATAGAGTACAGTATAATGTAGGCTAGGCTTCTATATATGTATACAGTATACAGTAGTGTAGGCTAAGGTAATTCTTGTTTGTTATTCAGTTTCTCTTTGTATGGAATTATCATGAGTCAGTCTGCATGAACCTCCAGAATTAGCTGATATTAATAATTACTATACTGTATATGTAAAGAGTATACTTTATAGTGTAGGCTAGGCTATATTTGAGATATGTTTTTTCCAACAAATGATGGATTTTTTGGAACCTAACCCCATCATAAGTAGGATAATATATGTATAAGCATTTTTAGATTTTTTTTTTTTTTTTGTTCAAACTATGAAAACCAGCAGTTCTAAGTGTTTTTAGAAGTGTTTTAAGTATTCGTGGATTTTAGCTATTTGCGTTGGGGGCGTTACGCATCCCCTGCGAACACGGGGGTTTACTGTAAGCTACTTGCTCAAATTAGGGTATGGCATAATTTAAGGCCCTGCTTAGACTAGGCATAATCCTCTGGTATTCAGTTAATATGGAATCAGTCCCTCTACCTTGTTAAGTTGGTAGGCAAAGTGGCCGCACACCTTCAGCCCCAGTCAGGGCTACCAACACAAATCCTGCCACAAACCCTTCTTACTCGGGAAACTGGACCTGGTGGAAATGCCTGGAACTGTACCTGGCTTTTGTTTCAGGGATGTGTTCCTATCTGGCAGTTACTGGTTTCCTTAAAAAGCAGTACATTTTTTATTTCAGTATCATGGGTCAAAATTTTACATAACTCAGACTTTATGATGATTGTTTTTATCACTTAAATACTTGTTGCTTGCAGGTTCTTGGGCTACTTCAAGAAGCATTTGATCGAAAGTTAATATTTACTATTGGGACGTCAGTGACAACTGGCATACAAGATGCTGTTACTTGGAATGAAATCCACCATAAGACTGAGTGGACGAATGCAACGGGTCATGGATATCCTGATCCCAATTACCTGGACAATGTTTTGACAGAGCTAGCAGTACAGGGAGTCACAGAAAGTACATTAGTGTAGTGTTTGTAATTAAACAATATATTGCCAGCCATACACATCTTTTGGATTAAATTTTGTTATTTATGGGACAATAAGTAGCTAATTAATGTGATAAATAAAGTGGCCTTCATTAGGACTAACGAGAATTTGGGAAGTTTACTGAAATGTTCCTGTGAAGTTGTTCCTGTTGAGTACAGTAACATTTACCATCAATTATATTTTTAAGTTGGTATTTTGGGGAAAATTATAGAGTGAGCTAGAGCATTAGATTACAATTTAATTCTGTAATAAATTGTTTGTTGCTGTTATGATGTAAATCAAGTACAGTATTTTGTTTCTTGTCATTCAAGGTATTATTACTCAACAGGTTGGGTACATAACTGTTTATTCCTTGCTAAATTGTAGGGTTAGTTGCATAGATTTAGAAAAAAAAATTTTTAAACGAGTTCTTGTATCAACGTTGACACAAGTACCATGTGAAGTTAACATTTTAGGTGTTTGGAACAAAAATTAATGATATATCAATATTTAAGCTTTTATTTTTTAAAGTGTGTAGAGTTGCACTGAAGGAAATACAGAAATACATAACTAAAGAAGTGTTGATGCTACCCTTTTAAAAGTTTTCAAACTAATATACTGTATTGAGAAAATAAGTTCCTAAAAGTTGAAATTTGCCTTAAGTTGTTCAAAATAAAAAAAAGTTATATATTACAGTACTGTATTGTATGGAGGTCCCATTCACTGTCATCTGTTATGCTTCGTGTTGTGATGTTTACCATTAAGAGCCAAATTTCAGTCTTTTGTAATTACTTCTAGCGTTTGTGTCATACATGGGCACAAGCCAGTCTCTTCAAAAAGATTGTGAAAGATTTAATTTAATAAGTTACCCATTATGTAAGTTTTGTGCCCTTTTCCTTTATTGTAATTGTTTGCCAATACCATTTGATTATGAGTTTTACAGATTTTCATTTATTTTAGTGACCAAAAATTGTAAGAATTCATTTAGCAAGTTGGGTTTTATTTTGTATCATTTGTATTGCAAGAATTAGTGGCCACCTTGGTCACTTATAATTAATTTACAATGCTTTACATGTTTACATGAAGGGTCACCATAGGTTCTCATGTAATGTCATGTTCCTTAATGTAAGTCAAGATATTTAAGATTAATTTAATAATACTATATGATCTTGGAGGGGTTTCCTTTTCAAGTTTTTATATTTGTACTTTAATGGTAATCTGTATTTTTCTGATAAACTAAGCAGGTTGTTTCAGCGAATAGTAAAGTTTGTTAAAAAACAATGTTGCTGTAGGTTTGGTGGTAGAGCAATGTAGTTGAGATTTTTTTATGTTTTATGATCATGACAAAATTTTCCAGGTTGATATCTAATACAGTACCTTGAAATGCCACTACCTGTTTAAGTAAAATGATTGCAGTTATTGTAAAGTGGTTCCACCTTACGTGGTTAGAACGTTCATAGTAATTACTAGGTCAGTGAGACTCCAGTTAAATGGAATTTTTAAGCTTATAAAAACTGACCTCAATAATTTAGAAGTGGCACAAGAAAAAATAAAAACTGACCTCAATAATTTAGAAGTGGCACAATTACTTTTTCTTAGGCAAGTGAGAAAAAAGAATTTAGTTTCTTAGGCAAATGAGAGAAAAGAATTTAGTTGGTAAATATACATACAGTATTCTGCAAGACTTGAAAATTGAAATGATGAAATATCATAAGTGTATCAGTTGAGAAAGCAATGTTGTTGAGTCTCTTAATCTCCTCAGCTCTTTTACAGTTCCTCATAGAATCATTCTTGCTTACTGATTCCATTGTTGCTGCCTATTGGACTTGTTTCTTGGAAAAGAAAGTACAAAATTCAATCAATGTTCCAATTGATGTAACCAGTAGCTGTGAATTTTTATTAGTCGTTATTTAGCTTTTTTCTTTCTGTTTTGTCAGTCAATAACATCCAGTATTTTGGTGCTATAGTGGTTTTACACCATTTGTTAATATAATGTAGGTATACTAATATAAAACTATGTGGAAATGATGACAAATAGGTTAAGTATGTTATGTTAAGTTTAACATCAGATATATATATTATATGTGTGCACACAGTATATTGTTTGCTCTCACAGTCAGTGTTATGCAGTCACCTTGTCAAAGATATTCATTATTGAATGTCACTTTTATATCTGTTAATGTAGTTTAGTAAATTCCCTCTATTTTTATTGTCAGTGTAAATGTTTCATTAATTTACTATATTGGATAAGGATATTTTCAAGAATAATTTCCTTATGTTAACTTTGTAGTTGATTTTCTTTTCAAGAAAATGGTAACTAAATTTACTTTATTTCACTGCAGATTTATATTAAAACATATACACATTCTTGAGCACTCTTTTTGACCATTAATAATACTTGTTACTGTTTTATTTTAACTGAAGTGAGCCTTTGTTTTTCAGTCTTTTATATTTCACTCTTCTCCCTCTAATGTGAAACTTAAGTGGGCTTACATGAGGCTTCAAACAAATGGTCAATTTTTGTTAGTCAGTCCTGTAATTAACCCTCTACTCAAATGATTGCTTACCCTGGTATGTATCCATTGAAAATGCCATGAGGCACTTCAGATAAGCTGACCTGCATTCTCTGTGCCATCTAACATGATAACCTCTCCCTGATAAGCTTACCTGCATTCTCTGTGCCATCTGACATGACAACCTCTCCCATCAACCAACATCTCCAAATGAGTCACCTCAGCCACCTCTAGTGTGAACATCTGTGGTATGAAAACAGCAGGGAAGAAGTCTGCTTGATCTGGTGAAGCCACTGGCACTTTCCAACCTGTAGATCAGGTCATTATCTTTCTCCATACACCACACACTGACTGCATTTACAGCATTGTGCCCAGGAAGTGGGACTGGAATGTACATGACTGTCAACTCTCTAGAAGAGACCGAGGGCATAAAGGAACTCATAGTCACCTTCTTAGGCCCTGTCCACACTAGCGGGCATGCCCGTCGGGCACTTCCAGCTGTTTATATTTTCTCTCGCTTCTGAAGCAGTATTACCAGACAATCGCATTGTTCTGGCTCCATACTCGGTTGGTCAGTATAGTGGAACGGTTTTGGGAACAATGTTTGCCCGTCGGGCAGTGCCCGGTAGTGTGGACAGGGCCTTAGGGTATTTCTAGACGAGTTAAAAGACACTCACCAGAATTTTCTGCTTATGGACAATCTGCAAGAAATCAGGAAAATGGGCTCTCCTGTCCTGTCTGATCCTTGGAGTTTCATGCTGTTCCTACCTCATCCAAAGGAAGAGACCTGACAGAACTCAGCTTTGTAGAGCATCCCCAACTCTTTGCCGAGCCAGATGAGACTTTGGTCAGAGAACATACATTCCATGGTGGAGTCGCTGTCAGAACCCCATTCCAACATTTAACACTGCAGCCCCCTTGCTTTGAGAAGTAGAAAAGCTCAAAGAACCCCCTCTGGAGAAAGAATGCTTAAGCCATGCACACTCCAGAGAGCCCAAACCTCTTGAGCATGGAAACAGTGTACTGTAGGTTCACCCAAAATCTTCCAAGAAGGCTGGGAAGGAGAACATGCCTGCTGCCAGTGCAAAACAAATCAATAGACCAGGTATGTGATTGGTGAATGGGCCACATGAACCATATGCTGAGTGGATCGCTCAAGCCTCTTTCTGTGTGACCCCAAGAAGTTGCAGTGAGAAGAGTTGCTTTGCTCACCTGGCCACCATGGTTGTCTGACTATGGATGTACTGAGAGAGAACAACATACCCATCGCCAGCAATGAAGCCCCCATCCACAGACTGGGTACACGGCTAGTAAACAGGTGGTGCACAAACCCTTATCTATGCTATTCTGAGTAGGTGTAGTGCGAAGAGAGACGATGCAAACCCCTCACTGAGCAGGTCGCATGAACCTGTCACCATGCGATTCTGAAAGTGGTGCAGCTAGAAGGAGGAATGACTTGTACACCAGGAGAATGAGTCACACAGCCTCTACTTGATGTGAGCCCAAGGGATGAGAAGGCAGTATACCTGAAGTCTTAGAAGGCTGGCACAGCATTGCCAACCCTACCTGGGAGAGCTGAGGGGAAGAGCACATGAAAGAAGCTTATCAAGACTTTTTAATGTGAGGACTAGAAGATTCGACTTAACCCTTAAGGGACAGATTGAGCCTGAGTGTGAAGTAAAACAGGATTGGGGAGATGGACGGATTGAGCCTGAGTGTGAAACAGTGTTATGCAACACTGGTATGGTAAGAATGGGGCGAGATAGTTGCCAATACTTCTATATGCTGTAAATTTACTAATGGCAACTTTTATACTGACCTGAGAGTCTTTCCAGCCACCAGTAATGCTTGTAACTTGAAAGGGGAAAGTACTGCATCTCTTTCTCACGACTCTTTTTGTAAATTTGCTTGTAAATATACGAAGGGGTTGCTGTTGTTTTTTGTTTTTGTCTTTTACGATAGTATGTTGGTTGTAAATGTAATTTTACAAAGAAAATTGCAAAGAAATATTAGAAAAAGCATGTAAAAGTAAAAAAAAAAAAAAAAGTCACTGAATCTTCCTTCTAGTAAATTTATGTGAATATTTTTCAACAGATATGCAAAAAATTTGTTACTGCTTTTATTTCTTACCTGTTTTGATATTGTGTGAGCAGTAATAATAATTTTACAAAATACAATAAATTTATTTATTAGGAAAAACA
Source organism: Macrobrachium rosenbergii (assembly GCF_040412425.1). NCBI lineage: Eukaryota > Metazoa > Arthropoda > Malacostraca > Decapoda > Palaemonidae > Macrobrachium > Macrobrachium rosenbergii. Next base: position 31,936,261 of record NC_089749.1, on the reverse strand, counting down.
TATACAAGTTGGTAAAATTTACGATTGTCTTGTAAATGAGGCCCCACAAGGGGTTGTAAATAATCATTTTCAACTTCTCGTGGAAGGTAGGGAAATTTTTTTAGAATTTTTGTATTCAGTGTAAATGTACGTGTCATTCTCTTTCCATTGATTTTTTTTTTTTTTTTTTTTTTTTTGGCCGACCTCAAAGTTTCCCTGGTCGTGGTGCTGCACATTGATAAATTATGCCATCCCTTAAGGGTTAATTATCTTGATGGCCGCCTGTGTGGGAAAAGAGAAAGGGCTCAAGGTGGAGGGTGACAACAGTTGACATCAAAGAATAGTGGGAATGTGCTTTCTTACTCTTTCTTCTGCTGTCCTTATGCACCGCAAACCACAGGAGTGGTTAGTCTAGGAGTTAATGCCTTAATCACACCCATCAGAGGAAACTCACCAGGAGGGACTATTGCAACTGGATGAACTCTTTCCAGTGCAGCAGTCAGTAAGGCTGAGACTGTTGTAACCACGAGTAACTACCTAAGAAGATAGTGTGCCTTCTTCCTCTGCCAGATAAATTGGGAAGGCCCAGACTGGATGACTTACCTAATTGGTAGCATAACACTCTCAGGAACAAATAAAATGATGAAGGTTTATGGTACTGAAATGTTAATATTAGTATATAAGTCACAGAATGACACAGCTGTTGAAACCTTCATTACAAGCTGCTACATTCCCCACAAAAACTATTACAAGGTTGGCCATGGCCTAAAAGAGTTTGTTTTGTCTGCTCTCCATCAAGACAAACCAGCAAAAAGCACTGGAAAAACACATGACACAAGCATTTTCAGGCACAAAAATGGACAAGATTCATGCAAAAGAAATAGCCCGCACACAAAAAAACACTAAATTCAAGAAACGCATCTGAACTCTATTGCAGTTGTAATAGCAGTGGGTAGTGTCAGTTGGGAATGGGCATGCCCTCCCCTATCTGGGAACCACCCTTGTTTAGTCAGTACACAGCTGGTTCAGCAAATGCCAAAAGATGCTCCATATATGAGAAGTGTAGTGTTTGTAACCACATAGGAGAAACCACTGTAAAGTAAAAAATTATGGAAACCGAAATGATGTATGTGAAGGTAGAGTATATCTGTATTCCATACTCAGTCTGCCCTTATCAAGCAGCCTATGAACAATACACGTAAATTGGTTTGTAACAATGTAAGTTAAAGGGTTTGTATTGCATAAGAGGAAAGAATTGTCACCATTATCTTCAACTTCAATGCCATGTGATGTGAACAAAAAAGTAAAGGAATAAAACAGTAGAGTACTTATGATTTTTCTAAATAATTTATTTTTAAGTGGCAAATAAGGTCAATTTCTAACATCCTATAAACTAAAATTAAAAGCAATTACAGTTCATTATACAACTTGACACTCACTTGCAAGATAACTGTTACTGAATCAAAATATTGAACCTACGCTTATTTATGAAAGCACATTTAACTTAAAAATTTCATGCTTTATCCTTAATTGCAGTAATTTATAGTTCATTTGTATTACCTGAAAAATTAAATAATTCATATAGAATGAGATTCAACAGTCAGTAAATATAACTCAACTAACAATTCAACTTTTCTTAATTTGAATTAAAACAAGACTAATTTGAGTTTTTGCTAAAGCTCAGCACAAAAAAACTGTTAAAACACTACAAAACAACTTCTGAAGCACAAGTAATTGATAAAGTACCTGAACACAACTGTAGAAAAGATACGCGGTCAAAAAAAAAAAAAAAATTCTGGGAGGAAACAAAGAAAACTTTAAGATTTTTTAAGGGGTCCAAAATGCATTAGCGGCAAAAAGCACACCATTCTGGCTGACCTCTTTCATGATAAAAATGCTGGTATTTAAAATCATTTTGAAACCAAATAATTGTACTCATTTGATATATTTGATATTGTAAAACAACAATTAAAAGTTATAATGATGTACTGAAGTTGGTCAGAAACAATTTTTTTTTCAAAAATATTTAAATACTTAAAAACAAAGATTTATAATAAAATGAAAAACCGTGAGAGTTGAACCACTCCCAAAAATCTGATGTCATTTCAATGCTATTCAAGGTGGTTATTTCCTTTTTATGGGTGACATCAGAATCTTTGGCGATGAACTTTGCATGACATCATTCCATATCAAAATCTCACAGGGTTAAACAATCTACAATTTAACCTGCTACTAGAACTATCTAAAAGAGTGCCAAGAACTGAAACAATAATATGACATAGTACTTGTCCTTTACTCTAGGAAAAGCATATTCATATTATCCCTGGGATTCAGTCTTGACTCAATTCTACAATGGGTCTTTAAATGGCCTGCTCCAGTCTTTACTTGACATTCTACCCAAACCTTTAATCACTTATAAAAGTACTTGCTCATCTGAGGCGATGAACAGCATAACAGTTCTGTCCTACCAACAAGGAAATATCTTTTGGGCATTGCTGCATTGAGCTGTCTGAGTACTGAATGGAAGCCTTCCCTAGTCAATATAATGTGGCTAAGACATTAGCCTACTGTACTATTAAATTATCTTATTCTCTCCTTTGTTAAGAGGGCTATTATATGTTTTACTAATCTATTACTATTCCAGAAATTGCTCATTTTCCATTTGGTCTTATGTTAATTACCTAAACCTATTTGTGGATGTTGCTCTCATGGGGTCAGCACTGTTTTACTCAGTTTTTATCATTGTTGTTCTGTAGTTGAACCACGCCAACTCGTTACTCTTAAGCTATTCAGAAGCTTCTTGCACCATTTAGCAATCCTTTCAGTATTTTGTTGCTTGATTTTAATATTTTTTCTCTCTTTTCCTATACTTGAAACAGTTTTCCTTGGAATGCCAACTCTTTTTGTAGTTTGACAGGCATAGTTAAGGTCTGTAGAAAGAAAAATTCTATGTAGATATATACTGTTCCATTACAATCCATCATTTAATATTTTCCGGCACTTTGTTAACAGATGTTGGCCATATGTGCAAAAGGCTCTTTGCTACATGCCAATTCATAAGTCAAAATGGGGAGGCTAATTGAGCAGCAAATTTGATGATAATATACATACATAAATACGTACAGACATACATATAATATACCTTCATCACTGAGGAATATACTTTTACTGATAGTATAAGTTTTTGAACAAGCAAAATTCATATAAATTAAATAATAATTCCACCTAATTTTTTATTGCATGGATGCTTGTGTGACTGATAGATCATCCACCCAGGTAAAACTTCATCACCAATCACATACACATTACTGAAACAAGCAGCATTACACTACTAAAAACCTGATCTTTCGGCAATAAAAAATTTGAGAGAGAGAGCAAGCTTTGGAATTTTTCTCCTACCTCTTGGTAAAATAAATACTTTGATATTTCTTGGCATTTGTTATCTACTAAAGCAAAGCAATAACACACACGAGTACAGAGTGGAGATAAAATACACTATTATTGTAAGTAGTTTAACCAGACCTCTTGAGCAAAAATATTTAACTCGTAGAGCTGGTCCAAAGGGTTCATGTAACTTTAGCTAATAACTTGCAATGCTTTAAAAATCAGATTACTGGCTACACTGGTAATGTTAACAATCAGATTATCGGCTAACACTGGTAATGTTGAAGATGAATAAAATGTTCTATATTGATATACTGCCAAACCTTGGCATTTGTTGGTTGAAGTTTGAACAATCACATATGTATAACTAAGTTTTCATGTGCATTCTCTGCATACAGACTAGGTCATACATTACTAGCTAGGAACATAAAGCTTGGTTAGTTTACTATAAGACTGAATAAAAAAGCCTTTTATATAATATCCACTGATGTTTACAAGTGGTAGTTTTTTAAGTTTCATGAAATCAGTTGCCCATTGAGAACTACTGTTCCATTTTTTATTACTTATGTCTCCACAATAGCATTCTCAGCTTGGTCCAGGATGGTTTCAAAGGCGAATGGAACAAATGGATAACCGGTCCCACCATAGAATTTACTTTGGAACTCCACCCTGAAAAGAGGAAAATAATTTCAAAACATTAAATTCTGAATTTTTTCTTCCCATAAACAGACAATACTTGAACAATTAAGGCATCATACAAGATCCCTTGTTGCAGAAAATACAAAATATTCATTCTACTGAATGACCATTACTGTACACTGATAAAAGTAGCTCCAGCATATCAGCAGATATCTGATGCCCTTTTCAATAAAAAGCAAGCTAACAAATTTATTCTTCCATTCCAGTTCCTAGCTTTAAAACTTTGACCTGGAGGCAAAAAAGTGGTTGTGTAACTCCTGGTTGCCTATAAAATGCTCATCCAGAATAAAATAATGATTATTTTCAAGTGGATGAATTTCCACTATTCATCACAGCAAAAATTTTCCATGTTTATACCTGTTTGTTGATATACATTTGTTTTAATACTGTTTGTTGATATACATTTGTTTTAATAATGCCTCTGAGTTCCATCCTAGACTCAGAGAACTTAGTAAAAATTATTTGTTCTTTAGAAAAGACCTCGGAATGAGATGCTAAAATTACACAGCCAAGTGAGGAGAGACCAAGGGATAGGATGAAATATACATATGGCAGAAAAAAGTGCAACTGGGCAAAATGGATGTTGCAAAGCACCTCTGGTACCATCAATGGTGGGCACACAAGATCATCTCAGTTATTCAATGCTCACAGATTATAAGTAGTTATGGATGGGTGGTGGATATTACTGTAGCCCATTATTCTCTGTCTACTGCATAGAGGAAATACTCATGAACTGACAACACTTACTGCTCTAGGGAGCTAACCATATCATCTCCCCCCCCCGTCTCTATTTTACAATTTTAGATGTGAAACCCCTAGAGGTTGTTTTCCCATACACTGTCTTGCCCAAAAAAAGTGTAATACAAATGTTGAAGATCTTCATCTACGATACCCAGGGGAGCTGCAAGTCCTGACCAGGCATCCCTAAAAGCAAACTGAGGCATGGCCAAAATAGTCACAAACATAAATAAACAACAGCCTAAGGGCCTAACTTTAACAAATCCTTTACTGTTAAACTTAGAATACCCAGCTACACAGTTATATGCCAAGAGCAAGAATGTAAAAGTAATACATAAATACACTAAAAGGAAACTAAGTTCTGGCTTAAATGGAATATTAACTTATTGAAAACATACACCCTAAATTAAGCATCCATTGAAGGAGGTGAGAACCCTTCCCAAGATGAAGTCTCCGTCTTCCTCCTATCTCGCTTCTCCTGGCAAAGATCCTCCATTGCTCAGGAGACCAAGAACGACACTTGGCAAGGATTAGTTACATTACAAGCATTAGACCTGCATCTACTGCAAGTAGAATGAGGACTGGTCTCAAAAGAAGCAAGAAAACGATAACATGAGTAGTTGGCTACTCCAGGACACTTCCTCTAAGGCCTAGGAGAAGGTTTAGATGAATTTTGGGTTTCCATCACAAAAATACCAACACACTCAAATCACACAAAATACACAATATATCACAAAACACAAAATCAAACCAAAGGAAACATGGGCAAGAAAGGAACACCGGCTTTGGAAGGAGAGCTATAGTACGTCCTCCAGCAAGGCGGTAATGAAGAAACTAAGACGTCAGGGGTTCAAAGCAGGTCGACAACCAACTCCTCACACATACCAATGGTTGAACCCCGATGCCACCAATTCCTTGCATTACAATTTTATTGATTTTTACAAGTTTCCAGCTGGTGCCAGAAGATTTATTCTTATGTTAAGACTGCAGGTTTGTTAGTTATGAAAAATACAAATTATAAATTTGTCATTTTATAATCTCGCTATTATGATAGCTGTAATTCCTGCATTAGGCAGGAGGACAATAGTGTGTGAAAGCCAAACAATTAATAGGATTATTTAGAATGAACAGTCTACTGACCCATCCCTTCTTGGTGATTCATGCATCTATTGTTTACAATTCAGTTTTTTCTGTCTCTATATGAGTATGGGGGATACATAATAAACAAGCAAGTACTGTACTTACAAAAAATTTTATAATTTCTATTTTTGAAATGCCTCTTACCTCTCTATCATGATAGCTAATTTGCACATAGAAGAAAAGGAGGGGAAAAAGGGGCAAGAACATATAATTATAATCCCTGGTGGAAACAAAATTCCACCAGGAATTGCTGCTTACCTAATGATTAGAATCTATCTATTGGTACTACTGTTGCCAGGAGAGAACCAATTGTTTAGGGTGCAAGGACTGCTGAAAGATACTGGAGGCTACTTGCAAGGGATACCACTCACTTTGATGAAAGTGGGACAAAAGGCTTTATGCCTAGGCAGCAGAGCAAAGATTGTAAATGAATGAAGGGTCTTATCTATCTCAAAATAGGCACCTTCATACTCCCCCGAAAATTTTGTAAATATGGAAGGCTAGAGTATAATCTAAACGTTCAGGATGAGAGTTCCATTGTTGCAACGTGGGGTGAGAATGCTCTGCATGAATTGCATTGAATCTCTATATCTAACAAGCAGTGCAAGGAAAATATGGAGTTGCATCTCCACCAGGCTGCATTGACAACATTCAAGGCTGGAAACTGAAGGTAGTTGCCTCTGTTCTTACCTCATGAAACTTATCTTCAGGAGTGGTAAGAAAGAGGGGTTTAGATTAGTGTGTGCTTCCTTGACCAGGTTCTCAAACAGAGGCCATGACATTTTTTGCCATAAGTCAATCTGGTTTAAGCACTGTCTGAGGTCCCTAGTCCTTTGCCCCTAGACTGTGCTAGGACTAGACCTGTGGAGAATTTTACCCATCTGGCACCAAGGAATGTTATGGGCTGCTGAGGGGCAAGAGCCTGTGCCAGTACTAGGCTGGCTGAATCTAGACAGGCACCATGGAAGATAGACTGGGGAAAAAAAAAAAAAAGAGGAAGAGCCTGAGACTTAATATTCATTCTTTGCCCTGAAGAAGGGTAAAAAGGAAAGGACTGTTCCTTGGGATTATGGGATATAAAACCCACGTTGCAGGAGAAGGCCTGGAGTTCACTGACTGTAAGAATGGAAGGCCGAGTTTAAGGGTTTAAATAAAGGAATACTAAAATACTTCAACAGAAGTCCAGTGGTTTAACTGGAGATTAAGGAATCTAGGTTTAAGGAATTGAAGGCTTCCTTAATGTCCAGGTTACCAGAGAGATCCAGACCAGAGCATCTTAATATGGATGCTAACATGAAGCAATACTGTACCCCTAAGTAGCATGAAGAGACCAAATGTTAGTGTAGCGTAAATGAATACAGAACTTCATTAGGTTATTATAGAGATATGGGTGCAGGAAATCCTCTTGGAAAAGCACCAGGCTCTAAAGACTGACCACTGTCTCTTGTACAGTGCATTAGTTGATTGCCGTCTGGAAATAATGACTGATCTTCTGCACTCCTTGGGAAAACCTCTTTTTTTGCTAGATACAATTGAGTGTCTCCACAATTGGGAGGTTGGAGTCACCAAGGTCATACATGAATTCACTGTTAGCCGGAATTTGTCGGAACCCTTTAAACCATACCCAAAGAAGGAAAAGTATAGAAGTCCAGGTGAAATCAGTCCAACAGCATGTGTCTACTGCCAGGGCTTTTGGATCCTGAACTGGTAGACGAAAATAGAACTTTGTAGCAGAGAGATCTAGAAGGGAAGTGCCTTCTACTCCCATCAACCTTTACAAACTTGTGGATGCAGACCCATTCTGGAGACAGAGCTTGATCCTCCCTGTTCAGCTGATCAGCCACTATGTTCATTTCCTGGCAGGATGGAGGAAAGGAGAAACTTTCTTTCCTTCCACCCATATGAAAATGTGACTTCATCAGGAACAAAACAATGAGTTTACCTCTTAATTGTTTAGGTAAACCAGTTCTTGCCCTGCACTAACTCTTCCAATGCTACAAGGATCATCTACACTGTCTGCATCGCCAGTCGATTCATGTGTGGCACCCATTCCTCCACAGACAAAACCCATCACACGTGTCTGCTGGCTGCAACTAACCCCAAACCTTTGGTCAACACGCCTGAATGCCACATGAGGTCTGAGTTCTTCAACTGGAGGGAGGCACCTTAAAAACAATGAGGTCAGTGATTCTGCCATCTCAAGGGCTTCAATATCCCCGGAGACCAGAATTGCATGAAAACTGGTTGATTTCTTATTCCATCGATTCTTCAGAGAGAACTGGATTGGCCTCATCCTTACACTAGTTCCAGTTTCTCTAAGAAAGCCATTTGTCTCAGCAGAGACAGCCATTTGGAATATTTAACTTTCCCCACAGACTTACTGATTTAGAAGATTGACTTTTGCCCTAAGGCTTCTCCTTGGCTGTCTTCTAGACTCAGACAGTTGTCTAGAAAGAGGAGCAACATGAGAGTCCACTTGCCTAACTGGGACAGGATTCTTGTAAAAACTTAGGGAAAAGCAAAAAGTGGAAATTAGCATCCAGCATATCTACAGACGGTATCCAACCCTCTAGATCACTACTAAAACCAAACTTGTCACCTCCAGAGTATGTAGAATCAGGCAAACAAAAAAAGGTTTGTTTTAAGGCATTCGGTGCCGGTCTCTGTCGCCCCCCCAACAAGCATCGATACCAGAAACAGGCCATTGTCGAAGCCACAAGACGGCTTTGTAACAAATTCCACTGTCCCTTGCAAAAGAAAAGCTATATCTCACTGCTGGATCTGGAACTTCTCCTTGTAGTGTAGGCAATAGGAGAAAAAGTCAATTCACCACAGGAGCCTGGATAAGGAAGGGTGTACTGTAAGACTCCTTCTCTTGGTACTCTGCACCAACATTAAAGGCAGGCTGCTGCTGTGGTTAAGGGTGACTAAACACCTGTGAGGGATGAAACAACTCCCTGGGCTCTACTCCTCCACCTACTGCACAGAAGTGCCCAAAGCTAAATCCTTTAGCACAGAATGAAGGGGTCACGCAATTACTGTATATTTGTTCTGAGCCACAGAGACTGGAGAAGAGAGAAAAGAACATAATTGTTTTCTACGCTCAACCTTAACATTGTAAAGAATTGCAAAGACTCCTCCAGGGAGTCAGAACATGTTCTGTTCAAGCAGAGAACTCTGCTTTAGCACTCCACCACACTGAAGAAGTGGAGGCTGATTTTCAATGCCAAAGGAGTCTGCAACGGTGACAATGTGATAGCTAGCACCCAAAAGTGTCTGAAGCGCTGACAATGTGGCAGATAACACCTGAGAAGATGCTGGCGCCCAACCGGTGCTTGGTATAAACACCAAAAAGTCTGAAGCACTGATGATGTGGCAGTTAACGCCCCATGAGGCACTGGCGCCTGATGTGGCAGTTCATGCTAACACCAAAATCACTTGAAGAACCAACAACAAAAAAAAAAACCTGGCTGAGAAGCCAAACCTCAGTGCTTCTGAAATAGCAGCAGTCAAAAGGTGTATGTTCAAAACCTGTTTAGGGAAGCATGCAAGTGTCGACGCTGTATTGGAGACCTAGCACACCTCAAAATAACTAGCATATACACGAGGACACTGGGAAGGCACCCGTGGTGTCTGTGGAGAACATTATCACAAACACGGACTTGAGCACTCTAAGAATGCCTGCGAGGAGCTCAAGGAACAAAATAGGGGGATTAAGTAAGGAGGCACATCACCAAAGAATCATAACTCCAAAGTGACGCCCAGCACAGCGTGCCACCAAAGGAGACAGGGATCTAGAACAGACAGACTGATTAGGTCGTACACTCATTCCCTGATGTGTGTATGCACCTCCCGCATGTTGGACTAATGATGTGGAAACAGACTGGCAGACCCAAACATCTGGGAGACAAGGAGAACCAGTCTGGCACCAAAAGAGCACTCTCAAAGAGTCCATTTGGAAGACCCAGGCTCATCAAATGGAATTCTTGGGGAAGCACGGGTGGTGGCAGCAGAACCTCATGCTCCCAAAGACAAAGGGAGTTACCACTCTAAAAATGACAATTTGAAAACAAAAACCTGCTCCATACCAGAGGACTTTTTGGTGCTGTCTTGTGCCCTGGTGCCATTGAATCATCTGCGAAGGCAACAGAAGCTTCTTTACATTTCCACTACCCTGCACTGACACTGTGTACAGTGGGAGGTAAAACAAAAACTACCAAATGAGCTCATATCAAAAACCTTGAGAAGGGGAAGATAATCCAATCTGTTTTGCTAATGAGACAGTTGCAATTAAAGAAGAAGGATCTGCTTGCCTAACAGATGAATATGGCCATCACTGGCGCTGAAGAGGCAACTGGGAGTACCTGAAAGAGGCCCGAGAATACCACAAAAGTTGCCTCGGCAACTGGGAAGCAGCTTGTGGCACTCATGATGTTGAACATACAGTATTTCAAGAAAATGCCTAAAAAGCCCTGGAGGAGTCCGAGGCAACAAAGGAGGGGACTGAGACTGAGGAGAACACGAACTACAATGTGGCACCCACGCCTTACATGTGGCTAACAGTGAATGTGAAACAGAACAAGAATACAAGCTCCAGCTCCTGCTTTTGCGATCTGTGCAAGTAAGGAACACTGTCTTATGAGGTGTCAAACACTGATGAGAACGAACCCAGAAAGGAAGGGGAATGTGGAGAACAAATGCGTTCATACACCCAATCCTGGCTAGTCACACAAGCCCCCTCACATCAGACAAGTGGTGTGAAGATGAACTGGCATAACCAGACTTCCTGGGAGACAAAGAAGAACATGAACGCCTGGCACCACGCAAATGCCCAAAGTCAGGCGAGTGCCTGGGGCCAAGTAAGCACTCGGCTTGGGGCAAGTGGCCAGAGTCCAGCAAGCGCCGGCTGCCAGGAGAGCACCTCCGAGAGAACACCAAATCCTCTTGCAAAGGAGGACCATAGGAAAAGCCCAGATAGGGGTAACAGAGTCGGATACTTGAGTGAGTGTGCTTAACATCACCTGGCAAAATCTACCTCCTGCCTACATAAACTTCACTTCATGTAGCCACATGCATCTTTCGGCGACCACATGCCAATCCTTATGCAACAAGCATCAGGTTGGCCAGAGGAAGATGACAATGGGCTTGTACAAACTGCTTCCACTCCCAAACATATCTGACTTCTCTGTACTTCCAACAGTGGGTGGAGACCACAGGGTGTGGCTAAGGAGTAAGGGCACTGGCACTTCCTCTCCAGCAAGGAGGAACCAGAAAAAGGACGATTAAACTGGGCCCATAATGTAGTAAATGTTGTGGAAGTTACCTACATAAACTTTCAGAAGTAGCTCTGAAACTAGTGACATCGGCTTCTAATTTGCCAAACCTCATATCCTGAATAATACAAAGAGCTCTGAGTGGAGAAGAAATAATTTTGAACCAGCAGCATTACTAAGAAAAAAGGCAGAGCAGGAAGAGCTACTATGTGACAATCATGAAAAGATGAGAAACTCTTACTCTTATTCTCACTTCCTGTCCCAGTGTTTCAAAAATCTCTTTTCTGTCTTTCCTATTCTTACCTTCTCTCATCTCCTTATACTAGAAATAAACATTCATTATCTTATCTCGCCAATCAACACACTGATCACAGCAATCTTATCTTCTCTCATCTCCTTATACTAGAAGTAAACATTATCCTATCTCGCCAATCAACACACTGATCACAGCAATCTTACCTTCTCTCATCTCCTTATACTAGAAGTAAACATTATCTTATCTCGCCAATCAACACACTGATCACAGCAATCATTGAAAGAACAATCCCTGTTCCTACATTTCACACATGTGTCATGACCATTGTTAATTCATCTTTATCCTCTTTAGATGACATCCGAAATAATGACAAAAACCATGAAAAGTCAAACTCAAAATCCAGAATATAACTCAACTGGCAATGAAAATAAACACTCGATACATCCTTGCAAGCTGAGGACAGAAAAAAACTGAAAGCTAAAGAATAGATGCTTGAATCACCGAAAGGGATGGGTCAATAGATGGTTCAAACTAAATAATCCTATTAAATTTTTAGTTTTCACACTCCATTGTCCTTCCGCCTGACTAAGGAATTGCAGCTATCATAACGGAGAGGTAAGATTCATTTAAAAACAAAACAAAATTGAAAACGAACAAAGCTCAAATTACTTAGCATTTTACAGTTACAGTACAATGAATCACAAACCAAGCTCAAAACCACATCAAGTACTAAAATCAACATACACTCATGCATAAAGTCCCACAGTTGACGACAAGGCATGTTACTTCTTTTACATATACAAAAATAACTAAAATTAACTGGATTTAAAGTCAAGACAATATTGACACTGGATAATCAATCAAAAATGACTGAATCAAGAAGGGTGACACAAAGACAACATAGAAGAGAGTTGTGAATGCTGCAGAGGTGCAGATAGACTTAGGGATGAACTAGAGGCATTTGTAATGGGAGCATTAATTTTCTTCTATTAAAAAGTTTGGCATGGCTGCAATATTTCTACATACAAATAGGGCATATCAATATCAATGGGGTTGTAATGAACAAATAAGAGGGTGTATGGACCCGTAACAAATGTTTTTATAAATAAAAAATATTACACACACACAAAACATTACACAATACAGTGACTTTTTGTTGTATAACTGACCAAATATTTTAACAGAAATATGTAACAAATAATTGCTACACTATCCATGACTAATTACATTAAAATGTTATTTTCATAAAGTTAAGTTTCATACTGTATATACTTACCAAGTAATTACATTGCTAATAGTTTCAACTTGCACGGCAGCTTAAATTTTAAAATTCGTGGTAGCGCTTCTATTGTTTTAGTGTAGGTGACTAGCCCCGCCCACTTTTAGGGAAAACTAGGTACAACACAGCTGAAGAGCTCATTTCATTTGTGCCCTATGTCCACGTGAGGGGAGGAGGGAGGACTCTGGTTCTGTAATTACTTGGTAAGTATATATGAAACTTAATTTTATTATGAAAATAACGCTTTCATATAAGTAACTTACCAATAGCTGAATCCCGAACTGACAGGAGGTGGGATAGATGGACACATTTTTCTCCAAAACATACAGTAATGGTAATGAATTTGAAACAGAAAAGTAGCTAGCAATGATAAAATGCTTGTTGTAACCTTACCTGGTAAGAGAGCTACTGCAGGAAGATACTGTGCTGCCTCTGGTTAGTGCTCATCTTAACCTGTAGTAGCGTGGCAGTATAGCTGTGGAGCACCTCTACTTAAGTGGGAGCTTTGCGGCGAAGTTTTCCGACGGCTAGCAAAGCATCAATAATTGCTCTTGCCTTGGGCACAGTACCACAACAAAAATAAGCAAACAACGCTGTCACCTACAACACATGATAAAAAACCACCACCCATCCACTAGAACAGGTTTTGACGTAGGAAAAACCTATCTTTGGTAGTCGCTGTTGAGTCCTCAAGGAGTTACCTTCCATGGTCTACCAGAGATCCATGGTGACCAAACTAATATCAAAGAATTCTCTTCTAGTTGGTCTTTTGGCCAGGTATTATGTCGTAATGATTAACATTATAACACATGATGGAGTATATGATGGACTCAAAGATAAGAGGGCACTTTCCCTTATCTTCAGCAAAGCTGAACCCAGTTTTTCCAACGTCAAAAGAACCCTGCAAGAAAGAGAAGTGACTATTGCGCATGCATATCCGCCCTCTTCTTTACAACCGGGCCGTTAAAAGACCAAGGAGCCATTACTCTCTGTTGGTCAATGCAGGTTGATCCCTTTGCCCAAATCCCATGCCTTTTTGTCCGGGAAGTGGGAGGGTTTTGAGGACTCAACAGCGACTACCAAAAATAGGTTTTTCCTACGTCAAAACCTGTTTTTTGATAGCATAGTCGGTGTTTTGTCCTCAAGGAGCTTTCCAAAGAAATTGACAGGTGACGAAAAAAGGCTTAAGCTCTCGCTTTTTAATCCCAACACCCCAAAGGAAATAACATTTCCAGTCCAAGGTCAAGCCACAGATTTCAAGTCCCATTCTTTATTCCAAATACTTTTCAGGTTTTGATACCAAGGAACAAGAAACTATACACGCACTTACGTTTTAGGATGTAGTTCTTCAATGGCTTACCTAAGCATGCTGGGTTTTGTTGTAGTACTGTCACCCATCTCCCAGCAATAGTTAGCATACTCACCGTCAATATGACCCCTGGACTTCTACCGCAGCACCTAGGGGTAAGACTAACTATGCCACCTACTGATACATAGTGTAGTCGAATTTTTCGAACATGTGGCAATGATTTAACTGATGACCACCCTGTACATTTAGAGACTTCTTTGAAGGAGACATTTCTGAAGAAGGCCAAAGACGTACTCACTTTCCTAATATCATGTGACCTATGGAAAGAGTGTGAATTTCCCTTTTTAATGAGAAAACACTACAATCATTCTCAGTCTTTGTAGGGAGAGTGGTTAGTTTGTGCTAGGGTGTAGGAAAATAGGACCTTCTGAGGTGTTTGCTGTGACTTCTAGGTAAACCTTAAGTGCTTGAACCGGGCGTAATGTCTTGTCTGCTAAATTGAATTCTCTTATAAGAATGGATTTCCTTTTTAAAGGATCCATATTCTTGGCCAGGAATGATGGGCCAGGGGACAATAATAGTTGATGGTCAGCTATTTGCGTGATGCATCGTCCCTATCTAAGAGAGCCCAGTTCACAAATACTGTACAGCACGAGCTCCTGATGCTAATGCAATCAAGAAGATCACCTTTTGAAGCCTGTGTGTTGTGGTTGTATTGGGTCCACTGAATTGAGGGGTTGATAGAAGTCTAAGCACCTTGTTCAGGGACCAAGCAATTGGAAGCCTTTTGGGAGTGGGCCTTTGTAGAGCAAAAGACTGCAGAAGGGAAGTGACAACTTCTATACTGGAGTCAATCCCGAATCCATAAAGCAAGGGTTCTGTTAATGCAGCCTTGTATGCTATGACTGTTGTAATCACAAGGCATTTGTCTTTAAAAGGGTATATAAGAAAAATAAAGTTTCTATAGAAATCTCAGCTGGACTCTCAGTATGGATATAATCTAACCATATCTTCCATACGGACTGGTAATGCTGGACAGAAGTCCGTAATTTTTGCACTAGGTACCTAGCAATGTTGAGTGAGTAATTATCACGATAGGTATTTTTTAAAAAATCTATACATGAAGGTCTCAGCTTAGAAAGGAGAGACTTTCCCTCCTACTGTCTGGGATAGAACAGCGGACAACAGTGGAATTGATCTTTTTGTCCGTTGTTGAGGTAATAGGAACCAATGCCTGTTTGGACAATTTGGGGCTATTAAGTACACTATTCCTATGAAGGTTAGAAGTTTGCTCAAAACCTTTGAAATCTGGGACAAAGGAGGAAAAATTATTGTCCTCCCTTGTTCCAGTCTTAAGGAAGGCATCTCTTGCTGTTGCTTGACTGTCCAGGTTTGGAGATACATACATTAGGAGTTTGTGATTCTAGTATGTGGTGAACAGGTCCACTTCCGGTTGTGGAAGCATGTTGGGTATTATTTGAAGAGTGGTTGTCAAACATCCACTCTGTTGAGGCTGTCGTTTTCCTTGATAGAGAGTCTGCTATTACAATGAGACCCCCTGTGAGGTGAACTGCAGACATGTGCCACTTCCTTGTTGCGCCATCCGAAGGATGGCTAACATAACCATCATTGAGAGGAGGTGAATGTGATCCAGACCTCTTATGCAGGATATTGTGTTTATGTTCTCTCTCTTCTGGAGGTTTGAGTTTTTTGAGAGACAAAAAGACAGCCATCAGCTTCAGGAACTTGATATAACAATTCCTTAGTAGCTGATCACCTCCCTGCCACCTAACAATCCTCACAATGTCCTCCCAACCTGTCAACGAGGCATCTGTGAGTTTGTAACTCATACAGATGGAGGAGTCAGGGTGACCTGTTTCACCAGAGATTCCTTCTAATTCTAAGGCCGAAGTATCTCCCCAACTCTTTTAATACTTTGATGAGGTCTATCTCGCATTTTTTTCTTGCATGCGATAGCCAGAATTTGTTCACATTTTTAGTTGCAATCTATGTATTAGATCTATTACTGACAAGAACTGCAGCAGGCCCATCATACGTTCTGATTGCCATCTGGAAACTCTGGGCTGTGCAAGGAACCTTTTGAGGACTTGCCTTATTCTGTTTTGAGATGATGGGGAGAGACAACAGGCCATGAAGAGTATCCCAACACAGTCCCAGCCACTGAAAGTGTCTGCTGGGCATAAGCCAGGATGTCTTCAAATTTATAATAAAACCTTTTGACTGTACTGTAGTCTGTTGACCATTGCTCTTAGGTTTTTCAAGCACTCTTTTCTTGTGGACCCTAGATCTTTTTGTTTGAGTTCTTGAACGAACATTGTTGCTACTTTTGAAAAATATTCTTTGGGCAATGTTTATCGCAAAGGACATGACTTTGAATCTGTACGTATCTTTCCCTATTCGGAACTTTAGGAAGGGGCGGAAGGGAACATCTGTAGGGATGTGCCAATGTGCATCTTTCAGATCCATAGAAATTGTCCAAGCCCCTTTTTGAAATGATTCAATGTACTTAGGCAACGGTAATCATCCAAAACTTTCGGCCAACAATGTGTTTGTTCAATGTTGATTGGTTGAGGATCACTCTTCTTTTGGACGAGTCCCTTTTGAGGACACTGAAGAGGCATAGTTGGTGGCAAATATACACAAGTTTCTGTCCCCCCACAGGGAAAACTTCCATTGTCTGCGATGTCATCGAAGCTGGCCCCCAACCAATATAATTCCTCTTGGTATCTGCCTCCTCCTCTGCCTTCACCTTTGATAGACATTCCAGGTGTTGTTTTTCCTTTTTCCTCCTATGAGATGGTTTTTGGACCTTGTGAAAAAGGATGGCCTTGAAATTGTTGTTGTCCCTTTGCAGGGAATTGTCCCTTCTAACCACCTAACTGTTTTCTGAGGAAAAATTTTTGGGGGTGACTGAAGGCTTATATGATTTTTGATCAAAGTGAGCCTTTTTTGGGGTTGGGTAAAGGGAAATTTTGGGTTCTTTGTTTCCTGAATTCCTCTTTTTCCAGAAGAGCGTACACTGTACAATTCTGTTGGTGGGCATGCTTGTTGAGTTGAGCCACAACAGACTCCTCTAACAGGTCCTTACAGAAGGGGTTAGAATGTAACAATGCAGTGACATTGGAGAGTGATTTGATGGAGCTCTCCAACGCTTCCATTCGCAATTTTATGTGCCATTCTAGGAAGTCAAAGAGTGTTTTCCTTTGGGTTCTCATAAGACTTTTGGCCTCAACAGCAAAAATTATCCTGGGATGTTTGACTAACCCAAACTACTGTTTTGTATAGCTTAGGGTAATGATTCTAGTTTAATCTACGTTAAGTTAAGAATAGAGAATTTCTTAGAAGGTTCTTGCTTAACCTATTCTAGGCTTATTTACAACTTAAAAGATATAAACTTTACAGAAAATAATTCTCTTATCTGTTTTTCTGTTTTATGTGGCTGAGACTACCTTTTCATCTGATATTCGGCCATCGCTGTTTTAGGCTAATAGTAGGATATTCCTTATAAGGGGGTTCCTACTTAATATGGTTAGGCTTCTGCCTGTTCTGGATTTATATCACCTTTAAGGATATAGGATACACAAGACCCTACTAGCATGTAACCTTACAGATATGTTACCGAGTCATAACAAACTAGGTTATTTTATTTAAGCTAAGATACTGTTTATGTATAATCCTACGCTTATCTGTTCTTTCTTAACCTATTATAGGGTATTGCCTAATCTAGATTATTATAACCTTATAATTATTCAACTATTTGTCTAGCCCAGTTTGTTGTTTATATCCAATCCTAGGCTATTTGGTTTACTATATAAAACAGTAATCACTATTGTGTAACCTTATTAGTGAAACCTTATAACCAGGTTTTAACTTAGTCTAATCTAGGCTACTGCCTAATCTGGATTATTTTATTCACACTTAAGTGTATGGGTTACATAAAACACAATTAGCCTACCTTAGTATGTAGCCTTAAGGCTAGGTTACCATCTCATCCAGCACAAATTATGATTTCATCTAGCCCTAATTACACAGTCTAGGCTAACAATTTAGTCCAAAAATGGGATGTTTCATGAAAAGTTACCACTTAACTTGATATAAGGTAATGCCTAGGCTAGTCCTGGATTATTTAGCTCATGCTAAAGTGCACAGGCTTGTATAAAAGGGAAAAAATTTATACTAATATGTAGCCTCATTGTTAGGCTATCGATTTACTTTGCCCAGATATTGTTATTATCTGACCCTAGGGTCCTCGGTCTAAGCTTGGCCACTTAGGATACGTAATCCAAGGATTTAGCATATATGATATAATTTGATATAATTTGCAATGTATTTCCACACTCTAGAGCAAACCTACCGAGATTGTGTGCTTTCTGCAAGAAAAAAATTAAAATTCGATAAACGAAATATAACGAAAACTGTGCATCCTCACTCCCCTTGCCAAGTGCACATAGGCTACAGACAACATCCACTGTTAATCTAGTCTGAATTATTCTCACTTACTGCCTAGATTATTGTAGACATCGTATCATCTGAAAGGACTGCTGAGGAGGTGGCGCCGGTGCTTGGCAGCTGGCACTGGGCGCTTGGAGACTGGTGCCGAGTGCTCAGGAGAAGCAGATGGGCGCTCTACAAACAACACGTGCTTAGAAGACGATGACAGGGGCCTACTGTGGCTAGACAGGCACTTTGGCGCCAAATACTGGCACTCTTCAGCTGGGTGCTCTGGAGAAAAGCTCTCCGGACTGTCCCAGTAGCTACATGAAGGCTGAAGGATACCCTCAGGTTCCGAGCCGCTTACAGGGAAGCAGAGAAGAGTGATCCGCAACAGTTACACGCCTCTTCAAAGGCCAAGACTCATCAGGAAAACACCATCGGTGCCTCTTGTCTGGACTGGAATCCATCACACTCAAGGATAATTGAAGAACATCCTTTACCTGGACGCTTTTCCAATGGCTGTCCGCCGAAGCCTGGGACTGGACAACAGGCTTGACTGAAGGGGTGCCTACCCATGGGCAAACCTCACCAACCTCCCTGGGACTTCCAGTATGCCTCCTCCCAGGTTTAGGAGAGTCTGAGAGGGACCTTCATCTAGGAGCGTCAGCTGGACAAGTAGACACCTCCTCCACTAACACAGCACTGTTGCTTTTCTCACTCACTTTGTCTATTAGGTCTCTCACTGAAGCCCCTAATCAGGCTGTAGTGTTAACAATCAGACCGAATTTCTGGTCAAACCTGGCTTTGAGACTGGCAATGGGGTTGGGGTTGGAACCATGAGAGCCAGGTAAAGGAGTGGGTGGTACAGTCGGAGGACTGGTAATGCGAGAACAGGCAGTTACAGGAGAAGAAATAACAGGCAATTCGGCTACATCCAACTTCGGTGTAGTCTCCACATTAGCTAAAGACCTAGCTTTGGCTCTAGCAGCTGCCTTTCTTTTCCTGTCTCTCTCAAGTTTGTCTAAATGGGTCTTTAATGCCTTCCACTTACTCTCATCCCAGTCCCTGCATTTGATGCATGTCAAATCAATCGTGCATACTTTTCCCCTACAATTAACACAGATAGTATGAGAATTGTAAGAGGCTTTTGTCAGCCTTGTCTCGCAGCCTTTCCTGGAAAAACAAATACTAGATGCACTAGAGTCAAATATAGTCAGTGGAATCACCTCTTAATCAGTGAAATACAGGTCTTTAAAACCCCTAAACTATCTATGAGTGGTGCAAAGGTTACCAAAACAAAAATACTTCACCAATATGGAGAACAATAAAATCATACTGCGATAAGAATTCCAAAATAATGCTGCTCATACAACTGAAGTTCATTCATTCACCAGCAGAAAAGAAATTGAGCTCTTCAGCTGTGCTGTACCTATTCTTCCTCGAAAGTGGGTGGGCCTAGTCACCTACACTAAAACAATAGAAGAACTACTGCGAATTTTAAAATTTAAGCTGCTGCACGAGTTAAAACTATTAGCTATGTCATTACTTGGTATGTTACTTATATGAAATTAAAAAACCATTAACAGAAAATACAATTACCAATGAAGTCGAAGTGTGTGAAGGAAAGCAGACAGACCCTCCATAAGGACAAGGATAGCCAGTGTCAGAGATGCCCAAGCAGCAAAGATGAAGTACATGACAATTCCTCCTCCACCACCTTCACCACCAGATTTTAAACCAATGCTTAGTACCATTGACCATAACACCTCACTCAGCTCTGAAAAGACATAGCATTCTTAAAATATTTAGGGACCTCTGAAACTACAGCATTTTGCAAAATAATCAGTTAAAAATGTACCTTATGATACCAAACTATTCATGTGAAAGTACTTCTTTTACTAAATGGTAAAAAGCCAGAGACTGAATGTGCTTAATGGTTTTAAACATGTGATATACTCCAACTGAACTACACTACAGTTTTAACAAAGCAGTATTTGCTTCTGTGAACACAGTAACTAAAACAGCTGTTTAATCCATTTTCTCCTTTCTGTTTATAAAAATACTTAGCCACAGCACCTGCTATGAAACTGAATAACTGTTTAAACCATTTCATAGTTAATTTTTTTAATTATTATTTGTGTAAACTGTACACAGTGACATTTAATATCAACAGATGGCACTCCTTATTACATGGTTCCACCTTCATCATGAATAATGATTCCACTTGCACACAAGAAACTTATCCTTTTTGTCTGAATATATATATATATATGTAGACATGTTACTGACAGACCTGTATTACCATACTCAAATCTGCAGAATGAAAAGAAATTACTTACGAGCATGGGCTAAGGACAGGGCCCATAACCGAAGATAAGATGCAGTATGTGATACAGATCCAAGTACATATTCAATGGTATGTATTCCCTGGTGAATCATCAATTCACTCATGTCGTGCTCTTCTGGTGGTCCAGCTGCAGCAGCAGCCACTTCACCACCTTCTTCAATGACACCTTCTCCACCATTAGCCTGCATTACCTAAGTAACACCAAACACTACTTTTTAAAGAAATCATTAACAAAACACTTGTTACTTTGAAACAATATTTTGGGTATGAGTACATATAAGTAAAAAAAAAATGGGATTAAGTTCATTAAGACTTCATATACTTCATTATGGCAAGGATGATAACAGCTCAAACCATTTAGCATATTCACCGTTTTTTGATTAGCATAACCAATAATATTTTAAGGATTTACTTTACTATTTCCACTGTCAAAAATTTATCTTGAATCTTGAAGCATAAAAGAGATCATGAAATCTTGCATGCAAACCACATTAGTCTTACATTTCTGTCAACCATATAACTTATAAAAATATTCGATTACCAAGAAAATATTTGAAGCAGCTAAATGAATCATTTTTGCACTTTCACAGACAAGCCAAAAAGATTTATTCTTGAATGGGGTTGGAGAGGAAAGCAAAACTAAAGAATTTAAGCAGTTAAGAAGGACAGTAATAGAGCTGGGACCTACAAGTACGCTGCCCAATGCACAATGTGGGACCTAATGCCTACAGCAAAATCAGGGCTTAATGCCTACAATGTGCTCCTTGTAGCATACCTCCCTGCCTTTTAATTTTTACCTGTTCCCTTTTGTCTTTTTTTTCACAGTTGCTGAAGCTTGGAAACAAGGTTTTCAAATTTGGAGATGACTTGTGCTAGGCTGTGCATGGCCACCCATGCTTGCTTCTGCAGAGCTTCAGTTTTCCTTTGATCAGCATACTATTTAGACATACTTATGCTGTCCATCATGGTGTGGAAGTGTTCCCCTAGTGTTTGTGTGTGACATAAACTGGTTTATGATTGTGACTTGCTGTTCAATACGACTGTGTGTGACTGTGTTTGTAAACGGCGCCTGATGAATCTTCTCTTACATCTAAGAATGATCAGTGTGAGTGTCCTGGACATGATCGAATGTATAAGCAATTCATGTCTGCATCAATCACTGACCATTACTTTGTAACTTATACAGTGTTTATCTTGGTCACTTGCTCAATGGGACAAATAAAAAGCAAGAATGTGGAGAGGTTTCTATTGGTGTCTCCCAAGGAAAGTACACCACCAGTATCCCTATGCTGCTCTGCACCTATCCTGTCCCTAAAAGAGCTTAGAAACAATTTGCTGGACTGGTTAAATTACTTTAAGAGATCTACCCCTTAGGAGGGGTGTAGTACCTGCTAAAAAAAAAGTTGGACTCTACCCGGAAATGCCATGCTCCCAGTTGTCTATGCAAGCAAGGGATGCAATGACTCCTGTCAGCTCTACAACAGTCTGGTTTAAAGCCGACAAAAACAGTAGGACTCTGGCCTGAGATCCCAGAAAAAAGAGGGAACTTGAGTCAGGAACAATAATTCAGAGAGCCATGATATCTCCTGTGAGAGTTGTCAAGTCAGTGAGCAGCTTTAATTTATTCCAGATATTTCCAAAAAATCAGTTCAAAAAAGCCCCAACATGTCTCTCCTTCCCCTTGTTAAAATATCAAGAACATAGGGCAACAAATTCTAAGCTAAGGTACTTGAAAAAAAGTGCTTGTTGTGCAACTACCTTCATCATCATTCCATTGTGTACTGCGGCCCAAATGCAACTTGGGATGAGGAAAAGGAAAGGACCATTCACTCCTCATGCACACTTCCTACACTGATGTACCAAGCTTCAGCACTTGATAAGACTTGGTGTCTGATCAGGACTTGGTAACTACACTTGTTGAGCAACCACCACTGTCCCAAGGTGGTGTCCCAGGACTTGTGGGTGATATCCCTCTGATAGAATGAGGTAAATGTAGTCTGGCTATACCAGAAACCTGCCCCCATTACCTGAAATACTGAGTTCTTCCAACAGACAAGAGAGTCCCATGCCCCTAACTTCATGTCCTCTTGAACGAGAAGGGAGGCCAGACTCCTCCAGAGAGGAATCATGGGCCCACTTGATAACCTCTTGATGCCAGAAGGAAAGGGTGTTCCTAGACCCTTCCTTCTTGCGACTACCTGTACTAATGAAAAGTCTCCTATAATCCAGTCTCAAGGTGCAGGTTCTTTCAAGCCAGTACTTAAGGGCTCAGACTGGGCAAAACAGTATTGCATCCAGGTCTCCACCAACAAAGTCTCAAAGGGAAGGAATCAAGAAACTTGTCTGGAACCAATGAGTTCTGCATCTTAGCTACAAACTCTGGGATGCAAGAGAAAGAGAAGGATCCTCACCCTTGTAAGTGCTGAATGAGGTAAGACGGGCCATGTAGCTCCCTCACCCTCTTTACTGAGGCTAAAGTCAAAGGAAAGACAGTCTTTAGTATTAAGGAATGCCACACATGTTTGTAAGGAGGCCCTATGTTGCTTTGTAACATTAATGAAAGCTACATCCCACTCCGGGGGCTCTACCACCCAAGGAGGGCAAGACTGCTAAAAATTTCTTAGAAGAGCGGATAACTCCACCGAGTTGTTAAGATCCAACCCCTTCAGTCTGAAAACCTGAAATAAGGTTGACCAATAGCCTCTTATTGGAGAAAATAACTACCAACTGTAAATACAGAGAGACTGAACTGCCTGGTGGTAACTGTAAACATGTGGTTGACATAGGAGGGTGGGTCATGGGGCAACACTTGGTGCGTTGACCAGGAGTGCTGGCAGATCATGTATCACTCAGCATGTGGCTAACAAGGAGCAACCATTCATCCAAAGGCCCAAGGTGATTAACAAACTGTTGACCACTCTACAGAGGGTGAAATGTGGAAAGGTGTATACATCCAGATTTTCCAAAGGATGTTGGACTATATCCTCCATCATTGCCCACTGGTTTGGAACTGGGGAACAGAAGATGGGAAGATTTCTGTTCAGTCTGGTTGCAAACAGATCAAACATGGGGGACCCATATAATTCAAACAACCTGACTCTAGTGACTGAGCTGTTCTGCCAGAATATTCTGTCTGCCTGGAATGTATCAGGCTGACAGCTCAACAGCTTGAAGAGCCACCCACTTGTGAATCTGCAATGCCAACTGGTACTGAGTGCCTTCTCAAACTGTCTTGGAATGACTGAAACACTAACTAGGCTGCTTGCATTTCGAAGATATGATGTAGACATGATGCACCCTTCCTCCACCCACAAAATGAACCCTCCTCTAAGGTGTACTACCAATCCCTTCTTCAATGTGTCCATAAAAAGAAGCATCTTGGGAGGGGGGGGAGTTCAGTAAAACTTTACTTCAGAGGTGTCTGTCGTCTAGCTATCATGCATAGCCCCCCCTCTCATTCCACGACCTAGGGGCATAAGTTGGGAAGGAAGATCCTGAGAGGAGATCAATGCTGCTTCAGCTGCCAATGAAGTAATAAAAAAGTGGCTCTGCCTGTGGGAACAAGCTTCTATAATGACAACAGATGACCTAGGACCCTCCAATGTGACAGGAATTGCACAGCTACCCCTCTGAAAATGCTCAGAGGAGAGCCCACAGCAAGACTCTTACTGATCCCATGTCAAAAGCATACCCTAATACTTTATCTATTGTTCAGAGGAGACAGGACTTCTGCCAGTTAATAACAATCCCCAGATCAAGATGAAAAGCTAGCAGACAATTCCTATCCTGAAGAAAGCTTCCCTGGAGGAAGCCAGGACTAACCAATCGTCCAAGTACTGCAGAACCCAAATGCCTTTTGAATGGGCCCAAGCTGAGACTAAGGCTGATATCTGAGTACACAATTAAGGAACAGTTGCCAGTCTGAAACAGAGTGGGAACCATAGTGTCATGTTGGGTAACACTGATATTTATGGTATAGATTTTCATAATTAAAAATACTTTTCCAACTCCTGAATTGTATTTTCATTAGCCACTAATTTTCACTTGCCTATGTGACAGCCATCTTACTAACAAGAAACTTTTGAGTTTTGCTTTGAACACTAAGAACCTTATCCATTTAGGGTTCCAAAAAAGGAGTTAAAATGACCAAGATTGGGGTCTGGCATCTTAGTTTTTATTTTTCCATAAGTTCATTTCCTTAAGGCTTCAGTCACACATAAGACATAATTATTTGAAGGGAGGAGTCTTCTAAATTTTTTGTTTCCATGCAGTGGGTGTTAACTCTTATTAAATTTTTTTGTAATGAATTGAGTTGATAAAATTCATCTAAGTAATTTTCCATGTCAGCCATGAAGGTGTATTAAATGACATGAACCTCTCTTGAATGGCCATCCTAGGGCTTATACCAAGATATGCAAGCTCCTAATGCCTTAAAGATTGTCAATCTGTTGAAAACAAGTCCATTAGAGTACTAGGAGCAGAGTTCACCTCAGACAACTTGCTCAACCACATCAGTTACTCAAATTCTACATGTAAGGATGCTTACTGTCCAACCTTTACCCTGTATATGGTAAGTGTCTAGAAATGTACATAAGGCTGTGCAGGGGTTGTTGTCTAAAGAATAATCCTGATGAGACAAAATAAAAATGTAAAAGATAAAAAACCTAGCTAATTTACCTAAGGCAACTATTTGGGGAAAAGTTACAAACTGTCTCAAAGTGGGTGCTCTCTGAAGTTCCCTCTCATTGGCAATGAACCAGCACTTGGGATAGGGGGAGGGGGGAGGCTATGAACAAATTCTATGGAAGTTGGAACCACAATTTAAAAATCTCCTATTCCTTACATATATTAAACTAAGATACCTTCAACACTCCAAGAGTTATGATGACATGACTCATGTAGATTATCTCCATTCATGCAGATCTTTACATGATGATCTGACTTTGAGATTGAAATCCCTTCAATGTATAGGAGAGTTGTAATGGCAAATGAGTGTCACACTAATAATAGTCAGACTTACACTAACAATCAAACAAACGATCCTCCTACAGTATATGCACATCTATGCAAGCTGGATTACCTGATACCTAAGTTTGAATAAAATCATTCAGACTTGTGTAGGAGTCCTGATGAAAGACACTCACTTATTGACAACTTTCTCCTATATGATAACTTGATAAATATGGTGGTTGTAGTTGGTCATATTCTTTATCAGCATAGAATGAAACTTCAAATTTACCTGCTAAACTTCTCTATAGCAATCAAGGTACTTCTTTTACCGGATACTTAAACTCAGTGTTTTAGTAACTTAGTAACTTTTTTTTTATACTTTTTCTGATCCCATTACATTGTTGTTTACAATACTGTACTACTGACTCTTAACTGCATTTAAGAAAAATGAAGCAGCAAAAAAAATATATAACTCCACCTACCAACTGTTTGCGTTTGTTGTTACGATAAATTAGATATGGTTTTGCACAGAGCATCCAGGGAACACAAATGACAGCAATGATAACCAAGAATCGCTGGAACCCAAACTGCCCTCCATACATGTAGGGTGAACATGGGTCATCTTCCGGTTGAGTCTCAT
>NC_089749.1:31647312-31904812 GCF_040412425.1 Macrobrachium rosenbergii | reverse complement strand
CTTACTGGCACCGAAAATTGCTGAAAAGCCCCGAAAATCGCCGAATTTCAGTTATCAGCGATATTCACTTACCATCACGCCATCAGAAAGGAAACCCTGCTGATAGCCAGGGACTGCCTATTTATATTTTTTAATATTACTTAGATTTTTAATAATTATCTAATCATTTATAAACATGTATAATTCATTCTGGGGTCTTCTTGGATCTACTGTGACACACACTAGTGTTTAGGTATTAGTCTAGTACTGGCAACCATGACCTCTTGGCCTATCAAAACCTAATAATTAGGGTGTTCGACACAGGATGATTTTTGGAGAACTTTTTTTGGGGGAAAAAAGGTGACTCTTATATGAGAGGAATTTAGTTATTATATTTATAAGTGCGTCCTCGACTTATGGGGCTTTTTCAGTGCCATTAACAGCATTTTCAAGCACCATAACTTGATGTCGCATCAAGTTTCAGGGCCATAAGCGCTGTTAACGGTGCTCACGGCAAGAATAGGCAAAGTTAACAGTGCTTACAACATGTGCTGTAACTTGATGCAACATCAATGGATTCAAACGTAAGTGAGGACGCCATAAGCTCCGATAATATATGAATAACTGACTTTATATACATATATATATATATGGATTCCCCACTGTATAGTTGAGGATATATATATATATATATATGTATATATATATATATATATATATATATATATATATATATATATATATATATATATATATATATATATATATATATATATATATATATATATATTATTCAACCTCTTAATGAATATTCTCTTACCATATTGATAAAAGTTATAAGTATAGATGGTGCACAGCTGGGGGAAACGTCAATCGTACCATTTGCACCATACCACACCCACTTATGAAACACCAGAAGGACCAGATATCCAAAGAGAGAGGATAGGAATATCACCTGGGGTATGAATTCACAATATATGCTAACATGTTTGTTGAAAAACCTGAAATGGAAAATATAAAATTTTCTTTTATTATTATTATACCGTAATGTCCATGTTAAATGAAACACATTTCCACCTACTTAGTCTATAAAAATATTTTTGGTACCTTGTAATCACTCTTTATGCAATACAAACTCAACAGCCAACAGAGCAATAAAATTTTTATAAACTTCTACTGTCGAATAAGTCATCTTATATTTAAAAGAAAAAGTAGGGCATACTTATTGACAAAAGTTCTTATATACAGGCAAACGTCGCCATATTAATAGGTTTGGTTTCTCAAATAGAGCTTGTTAGGTGATTAACTGGTATTGATCCAATTATAACATTGGTTTACTGTAATATGAATATACTGGCACTCAAAATTATCAAAGAAATCATCACAAAAGAGCCCAAATTCACTAAACACCACTTGCAATAAATATGTACATACATTTGAAAAGAAACATTTAAAGTAAAGGCTATAATAATAAAACAAAAAATAGATATATATAAATACACAACAATTAACCAAACGAAAATTACAAACTCTCGTAATGAAACAGAAAAAACAGATATACACAAACAAGCACACAATAATAATATTTAAACAAAACAAAATTACAGACTCTAGTAATGACACCAAAAATTGGATATACACAAACACACACACTATACCATTTAAACCAAAGACAATTACAAGATGAAAGAGAAGCATAAAATAATTGAAAATAAAAGAACAGAAGATAAGCAAATTATATGGAATGATTGGACACTCACTGAGAGAGAGAGAGAGAGAGAGAGAGAGAGAGAGAGAGAGAGAGAGAGAGAGAGAGAGAGAGAGAGAGAGAGAGAGAGAGAGAGAGAGAGAGAATGTTGACTTGGAAGCAAACTAAAAGATTGGTTATATTTGCCTTTAAAAACCAAGTACTGTATGAATAAAAATATACCAAATTCAAAGTCATTTGTATTTTTCCCAGTATACACACCTGCGCTTTCACAGAGCTAGTACTCAGCGCCATGACATGTTGTGGCTGTCTGCTGACTTAATAAACAAGTGCCCATGGGGCATATTAACCTTTGACCTGAGATGTGGGTAGCTAGTCCATTTTGGGAAACAAGCTGTTAGTGGTCCTGCCCCCCTTCATGATTGGGATAGATCACAAACATGAGGGGCAGGAGGAGGGTAAAACTTACCCTATGAAAGTGTAGGTTTGTATCCTATGAAAAATACATATTACTTTGAATTTGGTATTTGTTCCAATGGAAATACCAACTTACGCTTTCATAGATGGAAACTCACCAGTAGGTGGGAGGACCGATCTATCAGGAGTGGTAGATGAACATGCCCTGGACTTCCAGTGATGCCATACCCACTCTCAAAGCTAACCACATATCTTAGGCCAACAATGAAGGAAAACCAAAGAAGGAAAAAAGTCATCCTGTAATCACCACACCTTCTTGGGGGGACAGACTGTACTGTTGGCGGACCCCACTGTATATGGGGTTTAGCAACTGTCCACCAGCTGCTGGGCTGCCACCACTGGCCCCAGGTGAAAAGTGTCCAAGGACTTGTGGGCCAAGTCTCGCAGATAGAATGTGAATGTTGACTGTCTCTTGCATGTTTCCCCTTCAGGACCCACTTTACAGATTGGTTCTTGTTGTGCAGCACCAACAGGCCTTTGCCCCTGATGATGTAGGCCTTGATCCTGGCTTGGCACAGTACTCCCACTTGTTTTTTTGAAGTATGCCCTGACTATTATTTCATGTAAACAGGAGATGGTATTCTTGGAGATCTCTCTTTTCAGGTACTGTCTCAAGGCCTGACAGGGCTTAGAGCCTCATAGAACCATCTCATCCTTATCTCACCCTATAAAGTCTTTAAATGAAAGAATGGAGGAACACTTGAACCTTTGGTCTGGAACAGCAGGGTTCTGGGATCTGGCTACAAAGTTAGGACATATTCTAATGAGACAGAGGAACAACCTTGTGTGTGTGAGACTGTACAATAGGGCATGTAATTCTCCCACCCTTTTCACCGATGCTAAGGCATGTAAGAAGATGGTCTTCAATGTTAGATCCCTATCTGTCACCTTCTTGAGGGGTTCGAACGGGGCTTTTCTCCGGAAGGCTAGTACCTTAGTCTCATCCAACTCGGGTGGCCTCAAGTCTTGCAGAAGGCATCTATTCTTGTTGTGCTTGATGATGGGAGACAGCTTCCAGGCATCAAGTCTAGCCATCTAGGCCTGAACACTGGCTAGGGCTGCTCTATACCCTTTCACTACTGGGACAGAAAGGATCTTCTCCTCCGAAAGGTACAGTAGGAAGTCCGCCACTCTCTTACAGAGGTCTTGAGTGGATGATAACCCCTTTCAGAGCACCAATTGCAAAAGACCATCCATTTTCCCTGGTAGACACCCAGAGATGAGGGTTGTAACATAACAGCTATTGCTTAAGCTGACAGTTCTGAAAAGTCTCTCTGTTGCATAAGTTGCTGGACAATCTCCAGCTGTGAAGCTGGAGGGTGCCCACTGTTTGATGGTACCTCCCATTGTGTTCCTGAACCAGAAGTTTGGGGGCTTCAGGGATCTGCCTTGGGACATCTATTAGGAGGTGGAGTAGAGATCTGCGTACCGCTCCACCTGCAGCCAGAGGGATGCCACTAAAGTCATTCTCAGCCCATGGGAGACGAAGAACCTGTTGATGACCTTCCTCAACTGACTGAATGGAGGAAAAGCATAAACATCCATGTTGTCCCATGGTTGTTGGAAGGCATCCTGTAGCACTACTTTTCCCTGGCAGAGACACCCAAAGATGAGGTTTGTAACGTAACATATCAGCTACTGCTTTAACTGACCATTCTGAAGTCTCTCTGTTGCATATTGCTGAACAGCCTCCAGCTGTGAAGCCGGAGGGAGCCCACCGCTTGATGATGGTACCTCCTGTTGTGTTCCTGGACCAGAAGGTTGGGGGCTTCAGGGATCTGCCTTGGGACATCTATCATTAAGTGGAACAGATTCATGTACCACTGTGCCTGCAGCTACAGGGATGCCACTAATGTCATTCTCCGCCCCTGGGAGTCGAAGAACCTATGATGAACTTCCTCAACTGGCTGAATGGAGGAAAAGCATAAACATCCACATTATCCCATGGTTGTTGGAAGGCATCCTGTAGCACTACTTTCTGATCAGGGACTGCAGAACAGTACAGGGAAGTTTGGCATTTCTTGCTGTGGCAAACAGGTTGATTATCGGACCCTGCCACAACTCTCAGAATGAAATCAAACACTCTTTGGTGCAGGGACCACTTGGTACCTACTACCTAACTCACATTCCTCAGCTGGTCGGCAATATCGTCTTCTTTCCCAGGATGTACCTGGCGGATGGGTCCAGGCTCTGCGCCTCTGTCTACTTGTGCACCTGTACTGCCAGGTTGTTAGTTCTGGGGAACAATCACCATGGTGTTGTCATTCATGATGACCACTGACTTCTCCAACTTCTGCTGGAAGTGTTGGAGTGCCATCCACATGGCCCTCACCTCTAGCAAGTTGATGTGGCCCTTCTCCTCCATGGCTCCCCATATCCCTGAAATGCACTCTACTTCCAAGTGTATGCTCCATCCCATTTGGATGTGTCAGAAGATACCAACTTCTTGGGTGGGAGACGGTAAGTAGCACCCCCTGAAGGTAGTTCTTGGTGTCTCACCACCACTGCAGGTCTTCTAATACTCTGTTCATCACCTGTACCATGAAGGACGGTGGCTACTGCTCTTTCCTCCAGGATGTTTTCAGCTGCCACTGTAGGGAATGGAATGGAGTATAAAATTTAGGCCAAAGGTCAAGCACTGGGACCTATGTGGTCATTCAGTGCTGAAAGGGAAATTGAGGGTAGAAAGGTTTGAAAGGTGTAAAAGGAGTAAAACCTCGCAGCTGCACTATGAAACAATTATTAGGAGAGGGTGGATAGCAAGAAGGAAGTAGGAGAATATGAACAGAGGCACAGTAAAAGGAATGAAAGGGGTTGCAGCAAGGGGCCGAAGGGGCGCTACAAAGAACCTAAGTAATGCCTTCAGTGCACCACGTGAGATGCAACTGACGGCACTACCCCCTACAGGGGCACTGGAGGGACCTGATGAAACTCCCCTCCCTGGAAACTAAATTCTTTATGGAGGCAGAGGTGCCCTATTATGATCTGCCACGGCTTTGCTGTCTGAAGGTTGACAACAGGAAAAGCTCAGACTCTTTCATGAAGTTCTCGACCCTGTGGTCTGCTGGGAAAGCTCTGCCCACTTTGTGTCGCTTCTCATCCCCAGGTACTTGGTCTGCTTTGGGGAGAGTTCTCAGTTGACTAAATTTACCTCTATTCCCAGGTCCTTGCAAAGAGACAGGGCCTGGTCCCTGTAAAGTTCTGCCTCGATGGCTGAGGAAGCTAGGATCAGCCAATCATTCAGGTATCTCCGCAGCCATATGCCCATGGTGTGTACCTAGACTGATACCAACTGGAACACCCTGGTGAAGACTTGTGGAGTTGTTGCCAGTCTGAAGCAAAGGGCCTTGAATTGGCAAACTCCACCTTGAGAGATGAACCTGAGGAACTTCCTGGGCGTCTCATGGATGGGGATGTGGAGACAGGCATCCTGCAGGTCCATGGATACCATGTAGTCTCTGTCTCTGATGGAGGCCAGGATGGACTGCGGAGTCTCCACGGAGAAAGGCATCTGCTGGAGGTAGAGGATGAGGGCGGAAAGGTCTATTACCACAAGCCCCGCCCTCCCATACCTTCTCCAGGAAAAGGCGGCTGTAGAAACCCGGGGAGTAGTCATTCATGTCCTCCACTGCTCTCTTCTTGAGCAACATCTCCACCTATAGCTGCAATTCCTTCCCTTTGGCTGAGTTATTCCTATACGAGGGGAAGGGGATCAGGGTCCTGTACAACATAGGGCAATTTGTATCTCTGTCTGAGAACCTGCACTGTCCACCCCTCCAACCTGTACTGCTGCCAGGTGTTCCATTTGACTGCTGGGCATCCCCTCAGGGAGGGCAGGAGAGCTGTTGGTGTCTCACCTGGATTTCCCCCCCCTCATCTTCCTGGCTCATTTCTACTGCAGGAGTGTGATAACTGGGAGCTTCGAAAGGGTTGGTTGCCGATTGGGTCCCTGTTCTGTGTCCTGGTCTGATTCTGATGTCAGAACCCACTCTGTGGAGGAGGCTGGTGAGAGGCAGCAGAGGACCTGTGCTGAAGGGGGAGCCTGCTTGATGCCCCTCAAGGGGGAGGAGTTTGCTTTGAGGACGAGGCCTGCGAGAACAGGAAGTCTTGCAAGTCTTCCCTCTTGATGTTGTTAGCCTGAAGTATCAAGTTCAGGGGATAGTAGAAAGAAGAGTCGAGAAGCGAGCTGTTATGGAGAGTAAGCCAACTTTCCAGGGAGATATGTTTTTGTACCAGCAAAAGGAAGGCTTCCCTCTGCTTGAGGATGATGTTGGCTCACAGGTGACCCACCTGCTGGACTGCATATGAGAAGGCTCTGCCCACAAGTCCCAGGAATTTCATGATACCAGGCCACTTTCCTGGAGGGATGGCTGCTTTTAACTCCTTATTCAATGGCCCCTGACACCTGTCCAGCCAGGAGACAGAGCATAAGGACCTAACAAGCGTCACTTCAAAAGCACCTAACTAGGTGCTGCTATGCCAGATGCCCTCTTGTTTAAATTTCTCAAGCAGGGTGTTGTCCTCTAATCTGTGAATGTTAGGGTCCATGTTCCATTTAGGTACCTTTGAAGACGGGAAAATTGAAGCTACATTTATTATTATTGGGAAGTGGCTGCTGGTAAATCTATCATTTATCACTCTCCAATTGAAATCAATAAGGCAGTCATCACTGCATATAGATAAATCGCTTGTGGATAATGTGCCTGCTTGAACATGAAAATGTCTAGACCCCCCCGTTTTCACTTTCTATGATGGAACACAAGCAATGTCCTCTGACTGGTAATGTCACCCCAAAGGGGGTTTCTACTATCCTATCTCCCAGAATAACAATATGTCATCGTAGCTGTTCAATAAGGGATTTAAATTCATCAATATGGATGACTTCACTAGGTGGTAGATAGAAATGGCATACTGTATATTTTATTTGTAAATGGATCTCCAAACCTATTACTTGCTAAGTAGACTGGATACTAACAGGATATTGTGGGTTGTCATTACAAATATATAAAACTACAACCCCATGACTTCCTTTACCGACACTTCTATACTTACGAATTTTCAACTTACGGACTTTCAGACATCCGAACAGACGGTTACAAGTTAAAATTGTGCTCAGAGCACTCCCTTTTGCCACCATTAAGTTCAAATTTTGTTCTGGGTGCCTATTCTGCTAATAAGAATTTTGCGAAGAACAGAAGAACACAAGGAAAAACCTCCTGTTCCTTTAACCCCTTCCCTGATTACTGAGTATTCTCTTGATCAACTACCATCTATTCCTCTCACAATCATGAGAATATTCGTTCATATTTGTACAATAGTTTTACTTATTTCTATCTTCCTGATTTAACTCGGTATGTGATGAATCCCCATT
Organism: Macrobrachium rosenbergii; assembly: GCF_040412425.1. Lineage (NCBI taxonomy): Eukaryota > Metazoa > Arthropoda > Malacostraca > Decapoda > Palaemonidae > Macrobrachium > Macrobrachium rosenbergii. The sequence goes on along the minus strand of NC_089749.1, from coordinate 31,897,277 downwards.
TCCTGTATTTAGTATGTATTCTTTTAAATCACGCAGTATTATAAGGGATTACTACACTTTGGATACCATTCAGGTAAAAAGAAGAAAATAAAATTTAGATTCAAGCAACATTCAAAATTTAGTATTTTTTTCCTCTCTCTCTCTCTCTCTGAATTAAAAAAATGAAAATGAATAGCAATCTTGTAAAATGTTTTTACTTCAATAAAACATAACCACTGGATCAATTTCAACTGAACTTGGCACGGCTTTTTATATAAGTGATAATTATGGGTATCATGAACTAGTTATGAAAATTAATTTTATACAAAATTACTTAATTAATAATAATAATAATAATAATAATAATAATAATAATAATAATAATAATAATAATAATAATAATACTTTCTTCAAGTAACTACCAGGTACATATAAGAGGTTAACAGATTATTGATTATTATTACTTCTTTCATGATTATCATTACAAGGAATTTTCATAACTAATTCAAGATACCCATAATATTATCACATATAAAAAATCTCTGTGCCAAGTTTGGTTGAAGTTGATCCAGTGGTTATATTTTATTAAAGTAAAAAAAATGTTTTTAAATGCTCTCAATTTTTATTTTTATTTAATGAGAGAGAGAGAGAGAGAGAGAGAGAGAGAGAGAGAGAGAGAGAGAGAGAGAGAGAGAGAGAGAGAGAGAGAGAGAGAGAGATTATTTCTTAAATGGATAAAAAAAATGGGTCACTGTGATTGTGAGCTATGCATAGGGTTATTCATTAAGACAGTTGTGGGTTATAACCTCCATTTTTGTCAATAGATGGCAGTGTGCATTGTTTACTTTATGAACTTCCAATGTCAGATGCTGCTTCTGTGAAATTCTCTCCAAATTCATAATTTCAAAGCATGGAAAAAAATACTATATTATGAATGTCGATTGAATCTAAATTTTATTTTCTTCTTTTTACCTTAATAGCATCCCAAGTCATTCCTTATAATACTGCATGATTTAAAAAAATACATACTAAATAAAGAAAATGGGAATTCATCATAGACCAAGTTAAATCAGGAGGATACATATAAGCAGAACTATTTTACAAGTATCAACAATTATTCTTGTAATTGTGAGAAGAATACACGGTAATTAATCACGAGAATACTAGAGATAATCAGAGAAGGGGTTAAAGGAACAGGTTATTCTTCCTCATGTTCTTCTGTTCTTTGCAAAAATTCTTACAAGCAGAATAAACACCCAGAGCAAAATTTGAATGCAAACATCAATAAACACTATGCACTACATATTAAAAACCAACTTAAGAACAAATGAAAATATGAACGACCTCCGTTTGTAAGGAAGGTAGTGTCTGTATTTATGTTATTTTGAAACTCCATGGGGGTATGCAGGGGCAAGGGGCTATCCTCAGCCAAAGCTGTAAAACATACCTGGTCAATAGACCCAGTACATGAAGAGTGAATAGAATAGTATAGAATATAGGATTTACGCCCAAGGCCAAGTGCTGGGACCTATGAGGTCATTCAGCGCTGAAAGGGAAATTGAGAGTAAAAAGGTTTGAAAAGTGTAACAGGAGGAAAACCTCGCAGTTGCACCATGACTCAATTATTAGGAGGGGGTGGAAAGCAAGATGGAAGAAAGAGGCAAGGGTGGAAAGTAAGATGGAAGAAAGATATGAATGGAGGTACAGTAAAAGGCATGAGAGGGGTTGCAGCTAGGGACCAAAGGGATGCTGCAAAGAACCTTAAGTAATGCCTACAGTGCACCGCACGAGGTGCAATGATGGCATTAGCCCCCTCTGGGGCAGGGGAGAGTGAAGAGGAAGTACAGATCCATTCCAGTGTGAGCCTGAGGCTGCAAAGGGGGGATGAGCAGAGGAAGTGATCTGTAAGTGGGCATACACAGAGGCAACAGCCCTGCCAGAAGTATGATGATCATGCTTCAGTGATTTGGCTCTTCTGTTCACCTGCAACACAGAAATTTGTGTGACAGAAGTCCTCCAGTACTTCTTGTGAGGGGCCTTAGACTTCCCTTCTTTCTTCTTCCTCCTAACAGGAGAAAGTGAATCCAAGGATGAGGAGGAAAAGATGATCTCAAAATAGAGGACGATAACGAGAAATGATGAAGAAAATTTCTTTTCCTTTCTCTGAAACAGCTACTGGAAGAACTACTGAAACTTGAGGATTTCCTTCCTTGCAGAAGACAGAGAAGTTATGGCTTGTAAGACGAGAACTGCTGTATTACATAATCCTTCATACCTTCTTGAGATGAAAAGAAAAGGGTTTGTTGCTTCTGGGTTGGAAGAAAGGGCTGGATGAGTCCAGCAGCATCAAAAGCCAGCTAACACTCCTTTCTCTCTTACCAAATTGCCAAAACTACTTCTCAAAGGAAAGAGGATCAAGCACAAATATAACAAAAGAAAGATGTACAATATTTAAAAGAAATAAAAAAAATAGCTTTAGTTATGTGGGTCTATTGATAAGGGGATATAAAGCACCCAGATGGATGCCAAGTCCATTGTGCTAGCTTTGGTCATGTTTCTTCCCCATAGTGAAAGGAAAACAAGACTAAGTGACACAAAATTCTAGAAAAAGGACACCATAAAAAAAATCCAAGGCAAATACAAAGAAACAAGTTACCTAGCTATTCAACTAGTCCAAAGACCAACCACGGAAGCATGTCCGCACTGTACGACAGCCAAAGAAAATGTGGCTAGTGCTGGTTGTGGGTGAGGGAAATTCTCCCACGCATTGCTCCTTTACCATCAGTAAACTACATTGTTACCAAGTTGAATGACCATCCTAGCTCAAGTTGTAGGAAATCTCCTATTATAAAAGATGATGGTTTGTACTTCCATAGGAACAAATGGCAGAACTTTTATCTTGAAATCAACAAAATTACCACAAGGAAAAAACCAGGATCATACATACTTGTAATTTGAAACACTAAGAATGACACCAAACATCATATGGATAATGCCAAAAATGATGGAGATCTTCATCTTGTATGAATTGTAGTAATTGATCTTGTTAGTTGAAATCTGCCACATTGGATCCAATCCAAATGGGTATGGGTACTGATCATACATGTCAGGATCGCCTGGATCTAAGGTGAGCTCTTTGTTACTTGTCAGTGTACTCTCACTGAAAAAAAAAATAGTAGTAGTGAACTCTTACTTGAAAAAAATAAAAGTATATTAATAAGTCACTTTGTTAGCATTTTGTTTGTCAGACAAACAATGCTATTTTACATCTACTTCAACTGGACTGACTTTTTACATTACGTTAATCTTAATTTAAAAATTCAATAGCCTTGAATTGTACAATATAACAAAGTTGAATACACTTCACAAAATAATAAAATACGTACTTATATCTTCCATGCCATGAGGAGCCAAAGATGTTGAGTGCTTTGGAAAATACATCATTATAGACCAACCCAGTATACATGGAGAAAGCACCCATCAAAAGAATTATATAACGTCCACCAAAGAAAATATTCCAAATCTGAAAGAGGCAAAATAAATTTAAAGATACATACATATAAAAGAAAATGTCACTTTCTTATTAACCCTTAAACGCCTACTGGACGTATCATACGTCGACTAAAATTGTCTGTTGGGTGCCAAGTGGACATACCGTACGTCGACTACAAACAATTTCAACCTTCGGTCAACTTTGACTCGACCGAAATGGTCGAAAAACGCAATTGTAAGCTAAAACTCTTACATTCTAGTAATATTCAATCATGTACCTTCATTTTGCAACAAATTGGAAGTCTCTAGCACAATATTTCGATTTAAGGTGAATTTTTGAAAAAAAAAAAAAATTTTTTTCTTACGCCCTTATGTATGTAACTCGGCCGAAAAATTTCAGAAATTCTTTTGTTTAGAAAGAAAGGCATTTTGTCGTAATTTTGCACTGTTCTATATTAGCCGTTACATAAAGTTTTATATATGAAAATGTGCAAATAATTTCATGTACAATACAACAGAAAATAACTCATGGTTGTAGCTTTTATCAGTTTTGAAATATTTTCATATAAATCACGATAACTGCCAAAATTTCAAGCTTCGGTCAACTTTGACTCGACCGAAATGGTCAAAAAAAGGATTTTGACAAAGGAAAAATCTATTTCTGGAGAGGGGCCCGTGTCACCCGGTGAAATAGTCCATTCAGCACTTATTTCTAGGTAATTCCGTTGCTAGATACCAGAGAAAGCTAAATGAAATGCTGGAGTTACTACCCCAGAGCGGGCCCCACTAGATGGAGTCGTGTATGGAAAAGGTGAACTACAAAAACACGGAACCTTATCCTATAGAGATTCCCAATGTCAAAAGTCCCAACGAGAGAGGTGCCGATACAAGCCCATGCACTACTCATGGACTGTATACAAGGCAACACTAGCCGCATTCCATGTTAGCACCCACCTCACTAGAATGAAGTTTATCAAGGGAGGGAGAGAATGAAAAACAGGGTGGGTCACCAGGTGACACGGGCCCCTCTCCAGAAATAGATTTTTCCTTTGTCAAAATCCTTTTTCTGGATCGGGTCCCGTGTCACCCGGTGAAATAATAACAGAGAAATAAACATCATTCTTATGCTATTAAAGACTTAAATAGAAACGTTGAAAACTAGGAGAATTCTACCCTGAACATTAGTAAGGTCCTCTAAGTTCATGTAATGAAAATAATGTAAGTGGTCACCGTCTAAGATCATGAGCTTAGAATAGCACCTGAATAGGCTTGTATTAAGAAAATACTTCCTGCCTAATAGCAGACCCAATGACAGTGCCCCCTTTTTTTAAAGGAGAGGACCTGACAAAATTGCGAGGTCCTGTCTAAAAAAAAGCCTGCAAGGAGAAAACTGGACACAGAAACAGACCTTGTAAAAGGGAGTACTTTCTAAGGTGACCACCAAAAATGAGGACCTTCAATTGTAGATAGAAAGTTAGGGTGAGGAATTCACAACACTACCCCTGATGAGGGGAAACCAAACTGATTGGTTCCGCCAGACAGGGCAGACAGTACAGGAAAACTAACACTAGAAGCTAAGCTGATTAAAAATTTTTGGGACTTCCTTAACAAGGAAAGGTAAGAACAAGATGATTGTTGGTTACCGGCTAACTCCGATACATTACTCAAAGACCAGGAAACCGAATGTGGACGGAGTACTGTTCTTAGACGAACACAGACCTTAGGGATGAAAGTTAAGGGCCTGTGAGTCTGGTTCCAACAAAACACTTTCCTTGAGGCCAATGCGGCCGCATCAGTACTGTAGCTTCGAAAACTATGTGAAGAGTGCTAGTTGCTTAACTGCAGGACCATACTGCAGTAGAGTAAGATCCCTTAACTGATTTCAGGAAAACAGTAATAACAGGACCAATATCAGTTTCCTCCTAAACTGTAAGATTCACAAAGACCACAAAGCCAGGACATCAGAGTTTGAGGGGGCTGACGCAGGCTGAGTTTATACCAGACGGGACAGCTTGATAGTTTGTGGTTGAATTGGGTTGCAAACAGAACTACTTCCAGGCCCAGGAAAAGGTCACAAGACTACCTGAATGACGCTCCGTCTAAGGACTATTCCGACACCAGGGGGGAGGCCCTGGATAGGGAAAAAGCAGTGACCTTTTGGACCCCTACGAGAAGGGTGGTAGACAGAGGCACCTGCGTCTGTTGGTTATGGAGAAGAATGAACCATAACCTGAACGAAGCAATTCAAGTCCAAAACCACTTGTTTACGCAGCGCACTATTGCTGTTTTGTTCAGAACCAGCCTAAAAGGAAACCTCTTGGGGGGAAGAAGTTTCCCAAGGACAGGAAGACTGTCACCGCCCTCCAAAGCGTTGATATGGAACTGCCGAACGCGTGACCGACTAAGTACCATGTACTTCATTGGGCCAAAAATATCCACCTCACCCACCCAGAGAGGTGACGGTGTGGAATACTGAGGCCGGAGGGGAAAGCTGGAGAGGAACTGACTTCGGTAAGCACTTGATAGTTGTGCAAGGCCGAGGCCACTATTCAAGCAGGAGGAATCAGGAGACACGTCCCTGACTCCACCATACCCCGTCATAAACTCCAGCTTTGACTTCAGAAGGAGAACCGTCACTGAAGCAAACTGGAGAAAACCCAGGACCTTTTCTTGGGCACGGGAGAGGTATGCTTGAGATGATGAAATGATAGGACGTCCTTGCTATCTCTTTCCACTTCCACTGGATTCATAACTACGGAAGGCTACCCTCCTGAATCAGGTGGGATTCCTTCCTGGTTACTTAGAAGCCCAAAGACTCTAGAAACCGATTATAAAGACTGGCGCCCTCAGGCAATTCCCGACGCTGGGTGCCCAAATGAGCCAGCAACTAGATATGCAGCTAGCATAGCCTCCTAATACCGGAGCTGTTGAACTACGGTATTGTTCAAACTGGCAAAGACTCTGGAGCCGCGTTGAGGAGGGCATGAACCTGAAGGGGTACGCCTGCTCCCCGAGTCTGAATCCCAAGAAGGGATAGGACCTTTCTGCAACCAAGATGTGAAAGGAAGCGTCGGAAAGGTCTATAGAGGTGGTTACGGCTCCACGGCGCAGTAGGATCCGAACCCACAAGACTGTAAGCAACCGAGACTTGCCGCATGAATAAGGAAAACAAACGGGACACGCCCGGAAAAATTTTCCAGTGGAAGGGAACTTCCTTGGCAGACTGAAAAAGCCTGACAGGCCATTCACAAAGACCCCCAGAACTCTGGTCGGAGGCTGATTGAACCTGATTGGGGAAACAACAGTCCAGCTCCACCCCAGGCCCTGGTAACTATACTCTGGGCCCAGGAACTGAAGTTCCAGTGGCCCCGAAAATGGTACAGCCTCCCACCCATATGAGAAATACTACAGGGAGGAGGCTTGATTGCCTCCCGTGAAGTGAATGCCTTCCCAATTTCTCGGAGAGGAGTAGGATGCTTCCCAATCTATTTCTGGAGAGGGGGCCGTGTCACCCGGTGAAATAGTCCATTCAGCACTTATTTCTAGGTAATTCCATTGCTAAATACCAGAGAAAGCTAAATGAAATGCTGGAGTTACTACCCCCAGAGCGAGCTCCACTAGATGGAGTCGTGTATGGAAAAGGGTGAACTACAAAAACACGGAACCTTATCCTATAGAGATTCCCAATGTCAAAAGTCCCAACGAGAGGTGCCGATACAAGCCCATGCACTACTCGCGGACTGTATACAAGGCAACACTAGCGCATTCCATGTTAGCACCCACCTCACTAGAATGAAGTTTATCAAGGGAGGAGAGAATGAAAAACAGGGTGGGTCACCCGGTGACACGGGCCCCTCTCCAGAAATAGATTTTTCCTTTGTCAAAATCCTTTTTCAGGATCGGGGTCCCGTGTCACCAGATGAAATATAACAGAGAAATAAACATCATTCTTATGCTATTAAAGACTTAAATAGAAACGTTGAAAACTAGGAGAATTCTACCCTGAACATTAGTAAGGTCCCCTAAGTTTATGTAATGAAAATAATGTAGACGGTGACCACTTACATTATTTTCATTACATGAACTTAGAGGACCTTACTAATGTTCAGGGTAGAATTCTCCTAGTTTTCAACGTTTCTATTTAAGTCTTTAATAGCATAAGAATGATGTTTATTTCTCTGTTATTATTTCACTGGGTGACACGGACCCATCCAGAAAAAGGATTTTGACAAAGGAAAAATCTATTTCTGGAGAGGGGCCCGTGTCACCCGGTGACCCACCCTGTTTTTTCATTCTCTCCTCTCCCTGATAAACTCATTCTAGTGAGGTGGGTGCTAACATGGAATGCGACTAGTGTTGCCTTGTATACAGTCAGCGTAGTGCATGGGCTTGTATCGGCACCTCTCTCGTTGGGACTTTTGACATTGGGGAATTTACTAGGATAAGGTTCGTGTTTTTGTAGTTCACCTTTTCCATACACGACTCCATCTAGTGGAGCTCGCTCTGGGGGTAGTAACTCCAGCATTTCATTTAGCTTTCTCTGGTATCTAGCAACGGAATTACCTAGAAATAAGTGCTGAATGGACTATTTCACCGGGTGACACGGGACCCCGATCCAGAAAAAGGTTCAACTAGTAATATTCAATCATTTACCTTCATTTTGCAACCAATTGGAAGTCTCTAGCACAATATTTCGATTTATGGTGAATTTTTGAAAAAAATTTTTCCTTACGTCCGCGCAAGAAATTCTTTCGTCACGTTGTCGTAATGTTTGCACTGTTTTATATTAGTTGTTACATAAAGTTTTATATATGGAAATGTGAGCAATTTCATGTAGAATACAACATAAAATAACTCATGGTTGTAGCTTTTATCAGTTTTGAAATATTTTCATATAAATCATGATAACTGCCAAAATTTCAAGCTTCGGTCAACTTTAACTCGACCGAAATGGTAAAAAAACGCAATTATAAGCTAAAACTCTTACATTCTAGTAATATTCAATCATGTACCTTCATTTTGCAACAAACTGGAATTTCTGAAAAAAAAAAAAAAATTTGTCCTTACGTCTGCACGCAGTAACTCGGCCGAACATCTCAGAAATTCTTTCGTCATGTTGTTGTAATGTTTGCATCGTTTTACATTAGTCGTTACATAAACTTTTATATATGAAAATGTGCGCAATTTCATGTACAATACAACAAAAGATAGCTCATGGTTGTAGCTTTTATCAGTTTTGAAATATTTTCACATAAATCACGATAACTGCCAAAATTTCAACCTTCGGTCAACTTTAACTCGACCGAAAATGGTAAAAACGCAATTGTAAGCTAAAACTCTTACATTCTAGTAATATTCAATCGTTTAACTTCATTTTGCAATAAATTGGAAGTCTCTAGCACAATATTTCGATTTATGGTGAATTTTTGAAAAAACATTTTCCTTACGTCTGCTTGCGTAACTTCGACCGAACATCTCAGAAATTCTTTCGTCTCGTTGTCATAATATTTGCACCGTTTTATATTAGTCGTTACATAAAGTTTTATATATGACAATGTGCGCAATTTCATGCACAATACAACAGAAAATAACTCATGGTTGTAGCTTTTATCAGTTTTGAAATATTTTCATATAAATCACGATAAATAGAAAAATTCGACTTTCGGTCAACTTTAACTCGACGAAATAGTCGAAACTGCAATTGTAAGCTAAAACACTTACAGTCTAGTAATATTCAATCAATTAGCTTCATTTTTCAACAAACGGGAAGTCTCTAGCACAATATTTCGATTTATGGTGAATTTAAAAAAAAAAACATTTTTTTACATCCGCTCGTTACAAATTCATGCATCATTTTGTGATAATATTTTCTCTATGTTGCTTTGATCGTTTAACAATTTGTTATATACCAAAGTCATCGCAATTTAGTGTAAAATACAACTAAAAAAAATTAACTTATTAGCTTTAACCGTTGTGCTTACAGCGCGATTTGTATACAATTATATAAGTGTTTTTTTTTTTCGCTGTCATATATTCCAATATTTATATACGATAATGATATTTTTTTTTCATTTCTGATGGTTGCATACTAAACTTCAGGCAATGACAAAAAAAAGGAGCCAAAAATGAACTCTTAATCTTAAAAACTAAGCGTGCTGTGACTTTTTGAAAAAAACTTTTTTTTCGCTTCGGCGCTGACTCACCGAACGCCGCCGGCATACGGGGATGTTTTTGTAAATAGAGGCTCGGCGTTTAAGGGTTAATCATATGAAGTCCAAAGAATGCATAAAAATTCCTACAGATCTCTGCTCATCACGTCTTCTGTAACATGCTATCAACAGTCAAAGTTCTTTACAGAGTCACTTAGTCTCCAGCTGTATTGCTCTGTCTCTTACTTTCACAACCTTCCCTCACTCGGAGCATTAAGTTCCTTCTGTCCCTTCTACCACCAACAGTGCTGCCTTAAGCCAGGCAATTTTTGTCCATTCCTTTAAGTCAATTCCCACCTGTTTGTCGAACTTCTTAGACTTGTTTTCAATTTCGTAATCCTTTAAGAATTAACCATTTAGTACACCCCTGTGAGAGCAAACAGGTGCCCCGAGAGATCTAAACCTATTTTATTTATAAATGCTACTACTACATTTCCCTTGCTTCCTTCTGGCTGCAAACAATTATTATCAATTAGTTTAACAAGAACATAAGAATCACATTTGCAGACCTCACAGGTTTTACCCAAGGATTTGTTCTTAAATGAGCTGACAATTGGTGTATGGTAAAGTTAAAGAATGTGGAAAGCTAAGTAGGAACAGGCCATAATTAACAGATGAAAAGCAAAAGACAGAAAACAAATGTTGCTGGAATAGAAGGCGCACTGTAGGAGGTACCCGCTTACGGAGAAAGTAAAAGGTAGATTTGGACAGTCTGGTCTTCGCTTACAGAGATCAGTCTGGTCTCCATACTGTCCAAATCTATCTTTTACTTTCTCCTATTGTTAATCCCCATAAAGAAATTTCACACTTTGGTCCAACGGGTCAGTCAAGTAAGACCCTCTTTTATTGCAGTATTGTTGAATGTAATAGTCATTTCAACTGCACTGAGTTTCTTGTTTGTCTTTTTCATTTATCTTTTAATTTTCTTTTCTTGTTGGGGCAAGTAAAAAATTAACTGTCCAAAAATCATTTGTCTATCTTACACCATTGTCTCAAGTAGGTTTATAGCTCTCCTCATCTTCACCTCTCAATGATTTACAAGGGATGGGTGCACAGTATTTGTTACAGAATGCCGATACGCTAGTAGTGTAGGCGTATTCATCACAAGTAAATGCTTTAGCCAGAAAAACCATACCTTAGTGAACAACTTCTGAGATGATAGCGGTGCAAATGCCTTGCCAAGGTGGGAAGGGATTGTCATCTTTGTGACTAGGAGACAGTTACATTCCTGTTCTCAAGTATTACATCTCAGGGGGCAACTTCTGTAGGTGATGGAGGGACAGGTGAGCATATCAACCTTAGTGTTTACTGTTGGTTGTAATTTTGACATATTCAGAACTTCTCAGTGTTGTAGCCAATCGTGGGTAGGGGCAGCATCTAAGATTTCAAATGATTTTAATTGTATGGGGCAGTGTAAGCTGTTATGGTATTTTTTTTTTCTGAAGTGCTTAAATAGTGTGCCTTCCTATAGCTGGCAAGAAAGATCTTTGGAGAGAAGGATGGTCATCATACCAATGTACTAATGGGGTATCTATTTTGGCATTTGAATCAATACTGTATCTGACTTTGAGTCTCTCTTCCAATATTCAGGAGGGTGGCTGAGTTCCTTTATTAGGTCTGATGTTTTGCAGTTTTCATAACAGATGATGAGGATGAATCTGAGACTGTCGGAGATGGCAATGACAATGTCATTTATTATTTTTTCCTAGGGCTTCACTGTGATCGTAATACTGGTGCAAGCAGCCCTTATGTAACAGATATGTTACTTAATGCCACTGTTTCTTGTGGTGATAGGTTCTTGGTGCCACTTGTTTAGTCTATTTGATGCATTTTGGAAATCTCAGTCTGTGAGACCATTGTAGACAAGAACCTGGGTTACCCTTGTCAATACTGCTCTGTTTCCTCTCACAAGTAGCAGTGCGAGAAGGCTCTCCCTAAGTGTTCATGACATTCTCTTATAGATAACTGGACACTCACATGGTCTGTTTAGTGTAGACTGTTGTGGAGTATCCTTCTTGGGTCTGGGTTACTTTAACATGAAGGAGTACTCCTCAGTGCTCCTCTCACAGGTAAAGTGGACTGGAGAAGACACTAATGACTGTCAGATGAACTCAAGATAATCTTCGGATTCCACCCTGGTGAAGTGCTGTCAGTGTACTGGTAGGTAGAGAGGTTGCTACCTGGTTGAAGACTTTCCCCTATGATGCTCATATAGAAATTAATGAATAGGACTTCTAAAGAGGACCACCACTGTGAATAGCAACATTCCTGAAGAACCCCTCATTCCTTACTGGAAGGCTGTACAAAGAAAGCTCCCTTCACAACCCACATGGGCCACTTCTACCATCCTCATGCAGTAAAAAAAACCTGTGTATCCTTCCCCCTGTATATCACTGTAAACTGAAGATTAGTGGTATAAACTACTCAAAACATTCTTTTAAAATACATGAACTTTGAACTATTAGCTTCTATTTGAGCCAAGATGATAAGAAAATCATAAGGCAAACAGAAACAACAAATCTTGATGCAAATGAAATGGCAATTACTTTCAACATTACTGATCAAGTCACAGTAATTATATTTTTGACAGCTTTATCAGCATCGACATTTTCTTCAAAACCTACATGTGCAGGGAACTGGCTTCTTATACATGTGTTAAACACAAGGATTTTTGGACATACTAATTTTGAAAGGCTTCTATAGCACTTCTAATCACTGAACACTACAAAATTCTGTGGTGGATTGTTTCAAATGCAGATAGCTCTGCTGTCAAAATAGATCCATTATTGTGTAAGGAAATATGGCTTGTTTCATTATAAGATACTGTAGATAATCATAACCTATAGGAAGATTGCAAAACATAGACCTTTATGTTTCGTAAGTTACTGTACATCGTGTACAAGAGCAAGATAACAGATTTTGCCCTAAAGGACAGTTTCAAATGAACTGGCCACAACAAAAGCCTTTCATTACCAAGAAAGATCAAGCAGCCCACTGACTGGTCCTGATTACCACTGATAGCAATGGCCCAGATTAAGCACAACCATACCAAAGCATGGTGATGGAGAGAGTACAAAAAAATAAAAATAAAAATAAAGTGTTTGACCACAGAAATACATACATAAGAGGACTGCTGGACACAAGTGGTTTGTGGATGTCATTGAGAGAAACTTGTTTGAATGCACAGTAAAAGCCAAACAACCTCAGATCAAAATTCCTCACTCTCGGTGGACAATGCACATTTGTGAAACAAACTCAGAATGGCACAACTCGAGAAGCCACATGCTGAAAAAGGGAATGATCAAGTATGCCTCAAACTAACTAAGGTCCCGCAAAGTGCCTTCAACAAATCAGTGAGGTAATCAGGAATCTGAACAGAAACCAGTTCTATGACAAAACATGAAAAACTAAATCTGTCACAAGAACAGGTGGTGCACAAACCAACTAGCTGAAAACCCTGGGTGAAGACTTGTGGTGCCATCACTGCCAAAGCAAAGGGCCTTGAACTAGTAACTATTACCTGGGAGACAAACCTTAGGTACTTCCTGGACATCTTGTGGATGGGGATGTGCAGATAAGCATCCTGCAGTCTGTGGACACCATATAATCATTCTCCCTGATGGATGCCAAGACAGACTGCAGTGTCTCCTCGAAGAGGGACATCTGCTAGGGGCAGAGATTTGGGGTGGACAAGTCTATGACTGATCACCAACCTTCTGATACCTCCTCCAATAGGGAAAAGGTGACTGTAGAAACCTGGTGAGTGGTTTTCCACGATCTACACAGCTGCCACATTAAGCATGAGAATTGGGGAGGAGGGGAGTGGAACATGAAGAGAGTCTGGCCTGAGATGTGCTGCAGAAATGGTCAGACTGGCTCCACTAGCTGGGGCTTTGGTGTCATTGAAGGACAGTCTGTACCCCTGCCTTGGAGCACACACTGTCCATTCCTCCACTCCGTTAGAAAAAGGGGGGGTGACACCAACCCCTCCTAGTGCTTGGGTGCTAAGTGGAGCAGGTTGCGATGAGGTCTCTCAGCTTCCAGCATGTCATGCCGCTCTGATTGATGCAACTCCACCTCCATTTGGAGTGGTGGGCAGTGGAGCAGGGGGGGACTCTGTACTTCCAGTCTCAGGAAGCACTTCGTACCCTGTCTGATCTGCTCGAAGAGCGGGTTGGGGATGTCCTGCGGCTGGAACTCCTAGTGCAGCTGCTGCTATGCCACTGACAGCAGGGCAACAGGGCATGACTGTTGGTTCTTGAGCCGCATCACTTCATCGAGACATATGAAACCCTTGATGTCTGGTCTTGGAGAGGAATGGGAAAAATGCATCAATGCACAGGCAGTCCCCGGTTATTGGCAGGGGTTCGGTTCTGAGGGTGTGATGATAATTGAAAATCGCTGCTAACCAAAAATCGGCGATTTTTGGCACTTTCTCAGTGAGTTTCAGGCTTATCAGCACTGTTTTTGGTTATCGGTGCCTATGTTAGGTATGTATCGGCACCAATACCCAATTATCGGTGCCGATAAGAGGAAATTGGCAATTTTCGTCACTAGACAAGCCCCGTAAAACTGGATCGCCATTAACCAGGGACTGCCTGTATTGGGACTTCACCCTTGGAGTTGCTGTGCTGCTCCTCTCTCAACAGCTGCAGCAGAGGGGATCACAGTGCTACTCCTCAATGTTCTGTCAAGAGAATGGAGGGTGCCATGGCAATTGTCTTGACTGCCACATCCGATGCTTCCCCTTTCACGAGTACCAATTTAGAGAGGGGCACAGAGAAACCTTCTTTGTCCAGATGCAAAGAGAGGAGATGCTGGAGCTTCCCATTGTTTGGAACACCTATGCCTCAGCTCTGGCCGCATACCTGTAGGAAGAAATGGGGCAGGGAGACACGCAACATTGAAGACTCCCCAATTATGTGGCCTTGCAAATACTTGTGTCTTTCAGACCCAAAAAGATCAACAGTATTAATCAATATGAGGAAAACAGCACGGCTGCTAACAAATATGCAGCTGCTGTTCCGTTTTTGACAAACCCCCCAACACAAAGAATTTAATATTTCTTGTAGGAAAATCCCTGATCTATTACCTCTAAAAGTTTGTCATTAACCTATGAGTTTGATGACTCTAAGCACAAAAATTATTTACACATGCCTAAGAAAAATCTAGCTGGATTTCTTCATAGTATTCATTAACCCTTTACACAGGGGTATCTATACATGTCAAGGAAAAACCTAGCCAAATTTCCTCAAGGTTACCTCACTGAACAGTGGATTCCATATTCCCTACACAAAGGTATTCACACATGGAAAATTAAGTGATGGTGTCTACACCAAAACATTTATACATGTCAAAGAAAATTTTAGACAAATTTCCTTAAGAACTGATCACTAAGTGATGGATCTTTATACAGTGTACTTCCGAACCCCAACATGAATAAGGCAAAATTTTAAGGCAAAAACACTTCTCTAAGAGGGAGGGCTCTGACTCCTGCAACTCCCTGACCTCGTTCCAATGTATGCTTCCTCCATGCCGATCAGTTTTACTTTGCAGTGTGTCCCCAACACCCACTGGTCTAGTCAGTTCTCTCCTCCTGGAGGAGGGAGGGATCCCTCTATTGATGTTGCTCCTGTAAGTTGTTATCCACTGCAGAGGAGTAACCCTCCGAAATAGAGAAAGAAGAGGGAGGGTTAAAACTCCAGGTGGCATCAAGATCGAAACCAAATCTCATACTGCTCTCCTTCCACTAGCAAGGGAGCTCTCTCTCTCTCTCTCTCTCTCTCTCTCTCTCTCTCTCATCAAAGCAGGGGGATTGGGGGGGAGGGATCACCCACAGGATACTCACATGGGTTGCCATACTGGAATCTCGAACCTTTATGAAGGATGGCTAGCTTCCCTATGTCATTGTATCTTCTCCATCTGGCTGGCATAGGTGATGAATGAGGGAACACTAGATGGTATGGATAAGGACTAAGTGCTGGTTCCTTAAAAGCAGTGCCCTTCTAAAGTCGTCTCTTCTTGCAGCGAGACCACTGGGGTGAGCTACCCCACACATCATTTATCACTCATGGCCTCCCTTGTGCACTCTTGTCCCCAACACGAAAAACACACAATGCCGGTCTACTTCAAATGGGGACAAATTTTCTGCAAGGCCTGCCCTTTCCCACACAACATCAGAGCTTGGATTTTGTATCCTCCATCGTAGCCATAGGAAACACACAGACAGGAGCAATGGAGAATGCATGAGGGGATCACCACATGGCTGGGCAACACAAAGAAAAAGCATAGAAATGCTTCCTTTCCATACTTGAAACCAATTCTACACAGCAAGACACTAAGGCACAGAGCTCTTGGAGGAGGAAATGGCAGTGTAAGAAAAGAAAGGGCATGAACATGCGACCCACACAAAAGCAAATCTCAACTTCGTGAGACGAAAATTAACACACAACTGCTCACCAAGATGTCTGAGAATAAAATGGGTGAGCTAACCCAGCTCAGGTCACAGATGACTCATATGTCTACCTGATAGGCATTTGTTTTATATTTAAGTCAGTATACAGCTGCAGTGTGCTTTATGCTGAGTAGTCCATCTTTAAAAGCGTAGGTTCGTATTCCTATTGGAGCAACTACTTTGTCATGAAGCTTCAAGACCAAATTCATATTCTTTACATCCATATGCAAGATCAAGATGAGTATCCTTGTAGAAATAAAAAACTTTTCATAATAATTTTCCTCTATAAATACTATAGTACTGTAATTATACAAGTTCATAAAAAGAAAATTCAGTATGTTACTTATAAAATATAAATAATAATTTATATGGGTTGTTGTGATACTACTGTCATTCCATCTTTTTCACTACCGTGAACCTTTCCATGCCCCCGGAACCCAATTCAGGTAAAAACTGCCACTTGATAAATTTCTCACTTACTGTACTTGAGCCTCTCAGAATGCAAATTCTTTACAAAGACTACGGCTAAAAGCAAAGGGTTTGAGAGCTTTTAAGGCTTATCTGGTTGAAGGGCACAAAGTAATTCATGTTTGATGAGATTTTCACGCTACTGTACTTACATTACAAACTCCTTAATATTCACATTTTACAATGTCACTGACTGAAATACCCCTCCAATCATACAATTTTACAAATAGAGAAAGCAGCATGTCAGGTCACTTGAAAAAGTTCAAGAAAATAAATATCATCAAAGAACCCAGTTATATGATGGTCGAGGTGCCCTTATACTAAAGCTAGACGGGCATTACCATGCTAATTTCACAACTATACAGTAAACAAGCATATATTTGAATACCTTTCATTCCATAAGACAACTGGTCAGTTGTCAAAACATAACTGTTTATACAAATCCAGTACAATTACAGGAAACATCTTACCTCATTGTCAGTCTTCTTAGCAGATAATGGTTTCTCTCGCCAAACCATCCATGCACCAAAGAGGGCCATGATCATGCCATGTCCTAAGTCTCCAAACATAATAGCAAACAAAAACGGGAAAGTAATAATAGTGTAAGGAGCTGAAAAGAAAATGAAAATGCAAATAAGTTCCTGTTTTACAACACACTTAAATTTCTCATTTTACTGCAATATTAATCCTACAGCAACATAACTACGAAGTGACCTCCTAATTCCTCAAACATGTCAAAATTGTTAATACTCATTGTTTTATTAAAAACTGACACCACATGGAATTAAGTCAAGCTTGATTTCTAATACTTATATTTACAAAGAAGGAACTTGGCCATCATGTAGAAAACCAAAAAATTAACATACTGTTAATAAATACTTAATCAGTAACTCTAACCAAGATACAAGTCAACATAATTACTAATTAAGTACCATTATATCACAACTGGCTTTTTAAAAGAAACCTACTTTCCTTATCCCCCTTGAACTTCTAAATGCAAGCAGCTACTATCCTAGCAATAAAATTCATGCCAAATGCTTTATCTATCTGTAACTCCAAGACAAAACACTAACAACTTACCTGGATTGATCTCACGGTAAGTAGCAACACCGTAAGAATCAATTAGGGCTTGAAAAGCTTTGGTAAACTTGTTTGTGCGATGGAAGGTAGGTGGCGCTTCTATAGTGTTTAGTCGGTTCAAAATTGCTGGCAAACTTCCACTTTTCTCCTGTGAAAAGTACAATATTATAAAACATATAAACTCTGGAACTACTAAGTTACAGTATTTATATATACTGAATTTGGTTATCAATAACTACAATACACACATTATCAACTATAGTTTCTAGATTATGTATAAACTTATTGCCATCCAACAGCAAGACAGTTTTAGTAAAATAAAGTGCTACAAAACTCTTTTGATGCCTGAATCAGCAAAAATAAAGCACTTGCACTTTCTATATAACCTTACTCATGAAAATAACTGATTTGAAGGATTTCATTCTCAGCACCCTGAGTAGCACTAAGAGAGAGAGAGAGAGAGAGAGAGAGAGAGAGAGAGAGAGAGAGAGAGAGAGAGAGAGAGAGAGAGAGAGAGAGAGAATATTGTCTCCTGTGCAGAAAATAACACTTTGAGAGTTAATGCAGTTATAAAATTAAAAAGATGAACACACTGACCCATTATTGCTTTACATAACATCGCAAATTTCAAAATACTAAAAATCTCAAAAAATGCAATTCATATACAGGTACCAAATATATCAAATATTATGCTCTGAAATTTAACATCTTACACAAGTCTGTTAAAAGTGGAAAATAACAAATACTCAGTTTTACATCAAGTAAAATTACACAATCTTATACCATATTCCCCTGAAACAAAAATTTATATACCCTTTGGTATTATTAAGTCTAAGCCAATCATCAGACTCATTTCCTTTCCCTAGTAAAGAACATTACAGTATTCTTCCAGAACACCACAACACTTGAGCTACATATGCCTAAAAGACGAATGATAACTAGTACAGGCAGTCCCCGGTTATCGGCGGGGTTCCATTTCTGAGGGTGTGATGATAACCGAAAATTGCCACTAACCGAAAATCGGCGATTTCGGCGCTTTATCGGCGATTTTCGGGGGTTATCGGCGCCAAAAAGCGCCGATTTTCGGTTATCAGTGCCTCTGTTAGTTATGTATCGGCGCCAATACCCAATTATCAGTGCCGATAAGCGGAAATCGGCGATTTTCTGCGCCGAAAATTGCCGATTTTCGTTGCTAGACAAGCCCCATAAAACCGAATTGCTGTTAACTGAGCCCACTGTTAACCGGGGACTGCCTGTATGTGTATTCTTATAAGACAAACTAGCCAAACAACCTTTAAAGTTGAATGATAACTGGTGACAAACACAAAAATTTGAGCGCTTACAGTGCCACGGCGCAGAGCCAGCTGAACATCCTCAAGGTTTACAACAGGGATCCAGCATTCCGCAATTAATCCATTTTGGATAACGTCCAAGTTGAACATATTCAATGTGTAATAAATGCTCTTTATTTTCCATACTTTCATCATCCAGGCACGAATGTTGCGAGCTGCCGACACTAATACCCGATGACGGTGATCCTGGGTTTGGCTCAAAACCTATAATGAAAAGAAAACTATTCAAAGAACTTTTCTACAGTAAAAATGACAAGAATTAAGAACCAATGGTTCTAAAAAAATAAAAATGCCTTCCTAAAATTATTCATGACATGAACATATTACAATCTTAAATATCAGTTTTAAAGGCAAAATTCATTTTACATACAGTGTTCAGATCATCCAAGCGTGTTTTCACACCCATTGCCATTTCTCGTCTATCAGCAGGAGCCTCAGGGCATGGGTACATGGTTGCACGAAATCCTTCACAGATCTTTTTAACACGCATCTTTAATTGATCGCCTTGGAAAAAGATGATGAACACAGACTTGTATACTTGCTCACCCTGTAACAAAAATAGGAAAAATATAAGGGTTGAAACTTTATTTTTACTTAAAAGCTTAATAACCAGAGATTAAGATATATCTCATCCCCACAAGTGAAATCTCAAGTTTCTTTAAAAGCCAAGAAAATACGTGTGACAAAAAAAAAAAAATACAGTAAATCAAATTTGAACAGTTGTGCAGTAAATCATACATATGAAACACCTGCATCTAGAACTACAGTGATACCTTTAATTTGTAAAATGAACCTCATGACAAAATTAACTTGGAACCAGCAATATATCATCATCATCATTCAGCAATATAATCAGACCCCAGAGTTAAATTATGCAACTCTCATATGACTTGATCTAACGGGTTTGTCTTAAGCAAATCTATAATGCTATGTAATAAAACGTAATTCTTTAAAAATTCAATGAGTGGATAAACTGAAAATGAAAAAAAAATTGACAAAATTTCCTTAGTTTCCAAAAATTTGCCATTTGCTGTTGGCTGAAGCTTGGGCATTCAAATTCATTATTCCATAAACTTTGCCATTCTTGAGATTATTTAAGATAATGGGATTTGAGTGATGAAAATTAAAGACTGGATCAGTTACAACTGATATGGTCAGAGTAATTGCATGGTTGGCTGCTTTACTGGCACTCTCAATTCCCTTTATGCCTGCAGAGGCAGGGACCATATTACACCATCTTCACAGATTTTGTGGAACTGAAACTTTCCTTTTGTAGTATTGAAACTTTCCTTTTGCAGTACAAGATGATTTTTAGGACAGTGATTTTAAAGAGTTTCTAGTCACTGAAAATAAAAAATTTGTGACATTTTTATAATCTTATGTGCCAAATCTATTGAGCACAGTTCTGATTGGTAAGGAAAACTGATCTGCTTTATCAGGTAATATGGCAGAAAATCCTGAAACTGACTGAGAATTGGATCCATTGGTAAAAACTGCATAGTGTAGACCTTTGCCATTTATGTTCTGCTGTGTATTGTTTACGAAGTTTAGGAATATATGCAAACTTTAACCAATTACTTAAAAGAGAAGTCCAGATCTTACTGGCAGTCTTGAAGGAGCCAGTTCTAGTTCTGGAGAAAATTATATTCATAATTACTGTACTGAATAACTAAAAGTGGAAATTACATTCATAACAATTACTGAACAACTCAAAGTACAAATTATTTTGGCAGATGTCTTGTGGATGTATACCCTTCCTAACCCCATTTTCACTGATCCATTACAACAGTTAGCTCTACTTGGGAAAGGTGGAGGACAGTTATTTATGGTAAGGCTTTTTTGTTCAAATAAAAATACAAAAACTTGTAGTTTTATTGCACTTCACAGTCATCAGGTCATGCCACAGAGACAAGGTTTCACTAATTTAAACTTGCAGTCATGGATTGGAGAGTTTCTAATGATGAGTAAGGTTGTGATATATATATATATTGGACCCCTGTAATCTAGTCCAGATAATAGAACTGCTTTACAAAACTAATAATGTTGATCTATCACCCCCCAGCTTGAATGCAATATTATTCTGATAAGATTTTAAGTATCTGCATTTACCAATTATACATAATTCCCAATTTAGATTTGAATCAGATATTAAACCTAACAGCTAAAATGTCTGATTCATAAGCATTTCTTTTCCTCTTACTTATAGTTTCATTTCACAGTTTTTTCCAGCTGAATTCTCTAGATAACATATTAATGTTTGTTTTCTAAATAGAGATCTGAAATCTAAGTCAACTTTAGTTTTGGCCAAATTTAAGATTTGTCAAGTATGTCACAGATTTGATGCAATGTGAAACATATCAAAGATATCCCAGCAGACATTACTATTCCTTGGAACATTATTAATTCCCAAATACATACAGAGTGCTCTGCTAAGAACACTACTTTAAGGAGGTCCATTTCAGGGTCTATGTTTTGGATTATCATCCTTACATATGAGAAAGGTAAGATCAGTTAAATAGTTTTTTATGAATATAGGCAAGCGTCCATGAACATTATTTTTTAATTGTATATTTTGAGAATTTAGTCTCTCCAGTGGTGTCAAGTGCATTTCAACATAAAAAATGTGTACATGTTCAAAACCTATATGGATGTGGTCTATTAAAATGGCTAATGAATCTGCTACTCTTTTGTAGTGAGACCCAAAATGAGATGGAATAATGTCCTCCTTGTGCATATTACATGTTAATCTAGCATCGATAATTTTTTAAGAATGTAACAAACAGAGCTTGAGTCTTTTCCAGGTTTAGTTACTTGCATAATTACAAAATTACTCCACCCTTTTGCAAACAAGTTTCTTAACCAAAGATGAATGAAAATTGTAATAAGTACAGTTTTGCTACTGGTGCCACGGTTTTTTTTTATTGCAAAAGAGATTCTATCTTTTCCAGCAGCTATTATTATTATTATATTATTATCAATTACTCTAAGCAGACCAGAAAAGTGGTGTCTGCTCTCTTTGCCAGTTGAAGAAAAAGTGACCACGTGGTGTGGACAGAGCGGAGGTATTCCTCCACTCACAGCCCCCTCCGCATAAAAGGAAATGATTCGTTTCCCTGTAGGAACTAAGCAAAATTCATGGACAGATGGAAATCTCTTAACTAAGGTGCACCAGAACTCAACTCCTTTGCAAAAATTCTAAACAATAAAGTCAGTAGTTTTGCTGTAAAATTCATTAAACTCTGCTTCCGTAATGATAGGGAGGCACTACACTGACAGAAGGGGTGTTTTGTAACTTTGCTTCCCATCATGATCCTATTGTGCTGTTCTTTTCAAAAACATCACTGAAATAAAGGGAACATTCTTGGTGTGAATAAGAGCAATCTTTTTCCCATCTCTATATGGGGTCACTGTTCTGTGTAAGCCTTCTCCATCTTCTGTCTTGCGCATCCTGTTCTCTTAACCCTTTTTCCCGCATGTCATTTGCTACGTTATCCTTCCATCTGAATCTTGGCCTTCCCCTCCTCCTTCTCCCAACCACCTCCATGTCCATGACCCTTCTACACACATGATCCTCCTCTCTCTGCATAACATGACCAAACCACTGCAATCTTCTTTGCTGAATCTTATTTGACACTTCTACCACTTTGACTGTCCCTCTAATATAATTGTTTCTGATCCTATCCCTTCTCATGACTCCACACATCCATCTCAACAGTCTCATCTCTGCCACTTCCAACTTCCTTTCTTAAGCCTTCTTTATTACCACGTCTCAGCTCCATAAACCATCGCTAGTCTAACTACACTTTTATAAAACCTTCCTTTTACTCTTGCACTAATCCTCTTGTCGCACAATATTCCCAATGATCTCCTCCAAT
Organism: Macrobrachium rosenbergii; assembly: GCF_040412425.1. Taxonomy (NCBI): domain Eukaryota; kingdom Metazoa; phylum Arthropoda; class Malacostraca; order Decapoda; family Palaemonidae; genus Macrobrachium; species Macrobrachium rosenbergii. The sequence continues at coordinate 31,874,368 of NC_089749.1, read as the reverse complement.
TCATCCAAGCACACTGTATCCTGTGGTTTATTTCCGAGTCCATGTCACCATCATCCATCACACAGGACCCAAGGTACTTGAAAGTAGTAAGCCTCTCGATGTCGTCTAAACCTAATTTACCTACACCCTGTTTTCTTTCCCCTCCCATCCACATATATTCTTTCTTAGCTCTGCTTATCCTTAAACCTCAACCTTCTAGTGCTTGTCCCCTCAACTCTAGCTTTATCTCCACCTCTTCTCTAATCAGGTCCACCAAAACATCATCATCAGCAAACATCACACTCCACGAGACTTCTTCTCTGACATCTGATGTAATTACATCCATCACAAAGTTCCCACAGTGCTCCTTACCTGAGTGGTAACCTCTGCATACATATCCTGGACTACTTTGACATACTTTTCTGAAACACCATTCTCTCTCATACATCTCCACACTTCTTGCCTAGGTACCTGATCATATGCCTTTTCCAGATCAATAAATACTGGATGTCTTTCTGATGTTTTTCCATTGCTTGCCTTACTGCAAAAAAATTGCATCTACTGTACCCTTTCCCGGCATAAACCCGAATTGTTCTTCATTTATTGTTTCATTCCTTATTTTCTCTATAATTCGTTCACATATTTTCATAGTATGAGATATCAATTTTATCCCTCTGTAATTTGTGCAGTCTTGTATATCCCCCTTTCCCTTATATATTGGGACCATAATTCTATTTCTCCAGCTGTCCAGCATTTTTTCTTGGCGGTAGACCTTTGAAAAAAGGTCCCAGAGTATGTCAACCCCTTCTCCTTCCACACATTTCCACACCTCAACTGGTAAACCATCAGGTCCAACAGCCTTTCCATTTTTCATTTTGTCAAGTGCTCTCTTCACTTCTTCTCTGGTGATATCTGGAACTTCTCTTACTCATGGGTTTCCCTCTTCTCTTATTCTTCTGGGGTTCTCTTCGTTTAATAGCTTCTCAAAATGTTCCTTCCATCTTGCTCTTATACATTCTTCCATTGAAAAAACTCTTCCATTTTGGTCCTTGATCTGCTTGATGTGTGTCAGATCTTTAGTTGCTCTATCTCTTCTTTTTGCTATATTGTAGATCATCTTCGGACCCTCTGATGTTTCTACTTTCTCATACATCTCATTTATTCCTTCTGCCTTTGCCCTTGCTACAGCCCTTTTTGCTTCTTTATTTGCAATTTTCCAAGCCATTTCATTCTCCACAGATTCATCCCTTTCATATATTATTCTTGCTTCTTGTTTCCTTTTTACCTTATCTTGAGTATCTTGGTTCCACCACCAGTTCTCCTTATCATTAGGTGGCCCTCTACCTGATGTTTTCCCTAACAGCTCCTCTGCTGTTCTCAGTATCATTGTGCTATTTTCTGCCCACCAGATGTTCACAACATCTGCTAATCTAATGCTGTGCAGGACCTTTTCTTTAAAACCCTATCTCATCTCTTGGTCTTTTAGCCTCCACCACTTTATCTTGGGCTGCATTTTCCCTGTGCAACCCGCCATATCAAAAATTCAGACACAACTAACCATTGTTGTGGGCTAACAGTTTCTCCCTTTATGATCTTACAGTTCTTAACTTCCACCAGATGGTTTCTTCTACACAACAGAAAATCTATTTGCGCCTGTCTCCCTCCACTACTGTATGTTGTGTAATTTTTGCTTGTATAAAAGGTGTTATTTATTGCCAAATCAAAAGATAATGCAAAATCTACTATAGGTTCTCCTTCTTCAAGGTATGAATAAGAGTAATATGAGCAATAAAAACAGAACTATTAATCATAATAATAATAATAATAATAATAATACAGGCAGTCCTGGTTATTGGCAGGCTCAGTTATCAGCGCTGCAGTTTTACGGCACTTGTCTAGCGACAAAAAATGGCAATTTTCAGAGCCGATATGCGCCAATTTCCACTTATCAGCGCCAAAAAATTGTCAAATTTTGGTTATCAGAGATTTTCACTTAATGTCACGCCATCGGAACGAAACCACCGCCAATAACCTGGGACTGTCTGTAATAATAATGAAATCTACTTGTAGTTATTGTCTACACTTTCAAGTCTTTGATTTCCACCTGACCATCAGGAAGAGTTTAACTTAACTCCATCTTTTTGATTCAGCATTGGTTTCTATGTCAAGAGACAATAATAGACAACTCTTACTTACCGTTACTGGATCTTCAAGCGGATCTTCTATTATGGCTTGACGCAAAAACACATTTCCTCTGCATGCCCTCCAAAGCATGCGTTCAAAGGCTGGGATTCTTTCTCGCAAAATAACTCCAGCAACAAATCTGAAATGTCACACCAGTAAACAAATAAGCAACAGCAAAATATGTACTTGTTCCTATGTTCCCTATAAACCTTATAAAGCAGAAACAACATGATATCTAGCCATGTGTAAATAATGCTGTAATTACTTTACATAAATTGCATGTTTAAAAAATATGAATAATTTCTGAAAAAGCAAAACAAATTTTAAACTTTGGACTTTTTGTAAAACTTGACATGGAAAGCAATGTGTTGATATTCTTGTATAAAGATAAGTGATTAAACTGCTGCCAATACAAAACTAAAAATAATACACTTGAGATATAAATCAACAATGGATATGGGTGTAATTTTTGTATAAGAACTGAAAACCAATTAATTAACTTTGATTCACTCTAATTACAGACATTACTACAAAAATATTTTAAAAACAAGAAAATTGCAATACATTAAGTGGTTATCTTACCCAAGAAGTGTATGGATCAGGGAAAAGTCAAGTACGGAATACTATACAATTATGTTAATGACTGTACACAGATATACAAGTTAGTTGGGTTAATCATATTTTTACCAACTGAAAATACATTTTATCTTGATGCTGGAATGAAAAATTTCTACTCAAAACACAAAGAACAGTCTAAGTTGTTTGTCTTTGTATTTCACTTCAATTTGAATTAAATGAAAAATCAACAGAACTACAGAATGAAGGTGAAAGCGTTAAGTATCAAATAATTCACCACTTACATAAGCAACCTGATCTTTATGGCTAATATACCTACAATACAGTCCAATATTATCCTTATTTACTGCATGTAATCCCACTGAACTAAAATACTTTCCAAATTACACCTACACAATTTCATAATGCTGTGAAATTCATGGTGGAGATTTGTCTTCAATGAATATGGAAGTAGGAGAGCAACTGTCATTCAATATAGAATTGATCAGTCCATAGTGGGGATCAGTCTACAAGATTAACCCAAATATAATTCTTTACATTTGGCAGATCTGAGGACAAAGATCATCCTGTGTACTGATATTGATTAAACTACTAAGTTCACTGCCAAAAATGCCAAGGCAATCTTTAAGAAAGTAATGATTCCTGTTTTTAAAGTAATCCTCATACAGAGGATGAGCACTTTAAATTTGCAAAGCATTCAGCCACAAGGTTAAACAGTAGTCTTACAGTTCAAGACATACACTAGATCTGCAATGATTTATTTGGATAACTGGTCAGTGGATGTTGTGTCAGATGAAAAATTACCTCTTTTGCACAAATTGTCATAGCCCAGTGGTTCACAAGGCTGGGAACCAAAAGGCTACTGTCAATGCATTTCCATCTTTTTATAAAGAGGAAAACCCTTTACAAAGACATACAACTACTGTTAAGAGATGAGAGACATAAACAAAAGCATAAGTAGTAACTGCCAAGAAAGCTATAGCTCATTCCCACAGATCCAAAAGTGGTCCCAAGTTCTGGTACCAATTAAGTTTCTAAAGCCATAACACTGCTTTCTCAGAGAGGACATACTGTGGGAATTTACAATTATATTAGAACCTGCTCAAGGAATATGGCTATACTATGAACACTCGAAGGCCTGCAGCTCTTGAAATCCCCTACAAACCTGATTCTATTTGATAATATTCAAACCAACAAAAATCAGTAGCTAAGGACTTTTCAAAAACTAGTAAAAACAATGAAAAGAAGTCTTCTCTGCCTGCTGTCACATGATCCAGACAGTTTTACATGTACTAAATATGGGATGGCCTATATTTGTTGTTTGGCCTGTAAAAGTTGCCATGACACGAAGTTATGCTAAAACTTGGTTCCATTTACCAATGCTAAGACTTCTCATGGGAATGGGGAAAAAACCTGTTTCTCATAAACTCATGCTTTTCCTAGGAGATCTTTGTCTTTATGTTCTATATTCCAACACCAATAAAATGTTACTTTCTACATGCTTTTACCTCTTTCCTGGGCAAAACTTAATAACAGACTACTGTACATACTATAATCTCCAAAGCTCAATCTTCAACATGTTATTAATAAAACTCTACCTTCGATGATTCAAATAAATATTCACACTTCCAAGACATATCTCTTCAATGTGGGTAAATATATTCAAAACCTCAAAGCTGCAGTTTAATTTTATTGTCCCAGTAAAGTAGTTTAAAACATACAACCCCCGACTTAAAAGACAGCTGCTTTAAAAATGTTACCACTTTTGGATAGAGGGTCATCCTCTTTACTAAACTTTTAGCTGTACAATTGCTTCTGGTTTTTTAAGTGATTTAGATCTGTTGCTGCCAGCATACTCTTCCCATTGTTAGGGGTATCTTAGGGGTTCTACACTTTCACCTATTAATTTATTTCCAGACCACTTACTGATATCAATTCAACAGAGGGATGTAATGGTTTATAACAAGTTAATCTACATTGTTATCAATTTCACTAAACTAAAAAAGGCAAATATAATTACAACATTCATCAATAATAACTGAAAATTGTGAAAATTGTATAGGGTGAACTACTTTACATAAAAGAAAGAAGTCCCCAATCAAATGAAAAGTAAAATTTCATATTTTTCATTCTACCAAAACTATTAAATGAGAAAAAGTAGATATCAAAGATAACTATCTATAATGATCTACAACACGTTCCAAATAATTTCTGATTGAATGAATTACTTAAAGTCTTGTAATTCTAAAGAAACAAGTTTTTTACCACCTTTTTTTTTTTTTACAAACCCATCAATCACATTTACTGTATGTCCAAATATGTCATCTCTGAATGTCCTCAAATTCCACAGCCTATTGTTCAACAGGCAGGAGGATGGTAGTCTCACAGCATCAAGCACCACCCAGAGCACAGGTACTTAATCTTATTCCTCAATGAAGACCTGTCTCTAGCGTGAAATCCAGCTTTGATGCCTCTAAGTAGTTTGTACTGAGGCTTGTGAATGCTCTTCAGGATCTAGGATTTGATCATGTGGGCTATTTATCAAATATCCATGGGTCAAATGAGAGTGACCAATTCAAAGACAAAACACATATTCACTAATAGGAATACGTGATCCCGTCACAGTGCATCTTTGACCTGCTTTAAAAGCTTCACTTCCTTTAATGCCTACACATTGTATATGCAAAAGTATTTTGTGTATTACACGTCTAAATCTTTTCTATAGCACTTCCAGAGTTGCTAAAAACAATGAATTTCTGTGATGATATACCTTTAATAATTTCAATGGCTGATCCTATTGCACCAATTCTGCTCTGAAAATAGAAGCATTGTTAGGCAAGGAAGACTGACATGTTTTGTTGAATGATATGGCTGCAAATCCCATGCTTGACTAGGATCTGGACCCATCAGTGCATACTGCATACTAGTATGAACTACCAAATCTTTTATCTTCTATTGCATGTTATTCCACACTTTCATGTATATAGGCATCTTTTTTTTTTTTATAAATATTTCACGTGTATAAGTTCATATCTTATGGCATAGCCCAAGGAGGATGTAGTTCTATTCTTGGATGAAATATTTTTTGTGGGTTCATAGTATACTGGAAGGGTGTGAGGAAGGCTGGGAAAAAGTGAATTAAATGGAATTGTGAGATTATACTCAAATTATATTTAAATTATGATCCACTAAAAATAGCAATCCTGCAGAGAAAAAAAGCTGGAGAATTCTCAACAGAGCTGTTAACAGCACTACAGATGCCTAAAACAGTGGGGATGGTGACTGTTGGGTACCTGTGCTTCCTAGCAGTGCATACATAATGAGACTACTACCCTCCAGTCTACTAAACAAAAGACTGTTGAGTCTGGGGACACTCCAAGAACATGAACCTGGACACACAAAACTGATGGAGTTGTGATGAAACAATCTAAAATATCTAATATTTTAGATGTAACCATTTGCCTGTTGCAGCAAAGTGCATCCAAAACAACAGTTTTAGTGTTTGCTGAATACGGCACTGGGTGAGTGAGCCTTCACCAATAAGTTTATGTTGTACTTGCCAACTTGTTTATATTAGTGCTGCCATTCGTCTAAGCATCTACAAGAAGCAACTCCACACATGTTGTCTTCCAATAAGATTCACCTGATCAGGCAATAAATTTTGAGTTAACAAAGTAACCAACCATTCAGTCTGCCCCAATATATGAATACTAATTTCCATCACAGCAAAATACTTCAGTCCTCAATAAGGTAAAGACAAACATTTCAGAAACAAATTTATAAAAAATAGGTAGAACAGTGCACATAAGTCCTCACACATGATTACACTTACTGCAAAGTAAGTAATGCCTGCAACTTCAAGTCACAGTGCTTACAGAAGAAATAAATGTTCTAATACATAAAATTCTAAAACACTAATTTTCATTAAAAAAGATACACTGTACATACCAATATGCAATGTAACAAATTTTAAATAATTTTTATTTTTCATAGGTTTACAACCAAAGCCTTTGCTGAAAGAACGTCCTTCATTGTGAGCTGGAATTGGTTGTTTACAACATGGTAACAAGGTCCTTAAACTGCTGGTAGGAGGGTCAGTGGAGGAAACCCCCATTCACCTGCTGCCATTATTTTTTCTATCAGCACTGGGGTCTTAGCAGGGTGGTTGATGAGGGATTATGATAAAAGGCACTGGTTTCTATACTAAAAAAAAATTTTCAAAAGTATAAAAACCAGTGCCTTTTACGTAAGAATATTTCTTAACCCTTAAACATCGAGCCTCTATTTACAAAAGTGTCTGCCATATGCTGGCGGTGTTCGGGAGTTAGCGCCGAAGCGGAAAAAAAGTTTTTTTCAAAAAATCACAGCATGCTTAGTTTTTAAGATTAAGAGTTCATTTTTGGCTCCTTTTTTTGTCATTGCCTGAAGTTTAGTATGCAACCATCAGAAATGAAAAAAAATATCATTATCATATATAAATATTCAAATATATCACAGCGCAATAAAAAATTTCATATATAATTGTATACAAATCGCGCTGTGAGCAAAACGGTTAAAGCTAATGAGTGATTTTTTTTTCGTTGTATTGTACACTAAATTGCGATGATTTTGGTATATAACAAACTGTAAAACAATCAAAGCAACACAGAGAAAATATTATCACAAAATGATGCATGAATTTGTAACGAGTGGACGTAAAAAAAGTTTTTTTCAAAAATTCACTATAAATCGAAATATTGTGCTAGAGACTTCCCGTTTGTTGCAAAATGAAGGTAATTGATTGAATATTGCTAGACTGTAAGTGTTTAAGCTTACAATTGCATTTTTCAACCATTTCAGACGAGTTAAAGTTGACAGAAGGTCGAATTTTTTCTATTTATCGTGATCTATATGAAAATATTTCAAAACTGATAAAAGCTACAACCATGAGTTATTTTTTGTTGTATTCTACATGAAATTGTGCACATTTTCATGTATAACACTTTATGTAACGCCTAATAGAAAACGGTGCGAAAATGACGACAAGGTGACTAAAGAAATTCTGAGATTTTCAGCAGAGTTACTGCGCGTGGAGATAAGGAAAAAGTTTTTTTCAAAAATTCACCATAAATCAAAATATTGTGCTAGAGACTTCCCGTTTGTTGCAAAATGAAGGTAAATGATTGAATGTTACTAGAATGTAAGAATTTTAGCTTACAATTGCATTTTTCGACCATTTCGGTCGAGCCAAAGTTGATCAAAGGTTTAAATTTTGGCACTTATCGTGATTTATATGAAAATATTTCACATAAAATATTTCAAAACTGATAAAAGCTACAACCATGAGTTATATTTTGTTGTATTCTACATGAAATTTCGCACATTTTCATGTATAACACTTTATGTAATGCCTAATAGAAAACGGTGTGAAAATTACGACAAGGTGACTAAAGAAATTATGAGATTTTCAGCCATTACAGTGCGCGGAGGTAAGGAAAAAGTTTTTTTTCAAAAATTCACCATAAATCGAAATATTGTGCTAGAGACTTCCCGTTTGTTGCAAAATGAAGGTAAATGATTGAATGTTACTAAAATGTAAGAGTTTTAGCTTACAATTGCGTTTTTCGACCATTTCGGTTGAGTCAAAGCTGACCGAAGATTGAAATTTTGGCACATTGTGATTTATATGAAAATATGATAAAAGCTACAACAATGAGTTATTTTTTGTTGTATTCTACATGAAATTGTGCACATTTTCATATATAAAACTTTATGTAATGGCTAATATAAAACGGTGCAAACATTATGACAAAGTGACGAAAGAATTTCTGAGATTTTCGGCCAAGTTACTGCCTCGGGCGTAAGGAAAAAGTTTTTTTCAAAAATTCACCATAAATTAAAATATTGTGCCAGAGACTTCCAATTTGTTGCAAAATGAAGGTAAATGATTGAATATTACTAGAATGTAAGAGTTTTAGCTTACAATTCCATTTTTCGACCATTTCGGTCGAGTCAAAGTTGACTGAAGGTTGAAATTTTGGCACTTATCGTGATTTATATGAAAATATTTCAAAACTGATAAAAGCTACAACCATAGGTTGTTTTTTGTTGTATTTTACATGAAATTGCACACATTTTCATATATAAAACTTTACGTAACGGCTAATATAAAACGGTGCAAAAATTATGACAAAGTGACGAAAGAATTTCTGAGATTTTCGGCCGAGTTACCACACAGACGTAAGGAAAAAGTTTTTTTAAAAATTCACCATAAATTGAAATATTGTGCTAGAGACTTCCAATTTGTTGCAAAATGAAGGTAAATGATTGAATATTACTAGAATGTAAAAGTTTTAGCTTACAATTGCGTTTTTCAACCATTTCGGTCGCGTCAAAATTGACCGAAGGTTGAAATTTTGGCACTTATCGTGATTTATATGAAAATTTTCAAAACTTATAAAAGCTACAACCATGGGTTATTTTTTGTTGCATCCTACATGAAATTGCACATATTTTCATATATATAAAACTTTATGTACCGGCTAATATAAAACGGTGCAAAAATTACGACAATGTGACGAAAGAACTTCTGAGATGCATCGCTAATGCTTTGTAGTGTGAGAAGAAAGAAATTCGCGCATGCGCAGCTGGGTAATGCTTGTAAACAAAACAACAGCATGATCCGTGAACTCCCAGCATCCCTCAAGGCGCATGATTTAAAATCTTTCGCAAACTAGGCCTATAACTATTTTTCCGCGAATATTTAAAAAACTTTTTGTAATCGACGTACCGTACGTCCACTTGGCACCCGACAGACAATTTTAGTTGATGTATAATACGTCCAGTCAGCGTTTAAGGGTTAATGTGAGCTGGACTCAAACTTTCTAAATTGATAACAAGGTAGTTAACAGGTGGTTTGCGGCAGTGGGGGAAAACCCTCACACACCTGCTGTCAACAAATACTTTTTCCTTTGGCATCAGGGACAAAGTGGAGTGGTTAAGGTATGAAATATCTATGATAAAAGTATACAAAGGAATAATGCAGATTACTTTTAAAGTTTTGTTATTTTGTATGGAAACACAACCCATATCCTTTTATGCAGGAAGACTTACTCCTTAGGTGGGAGGTTGTTTCTCAACTGATTTGAAGCTGTAACCCAACCAGAATGTCACTTTCCTGGTCAAAACTGTGAACAGAGGAGCAATGACTCCCGTAACCTCCTATTAGGTCTGACATACAAATAGCAAAGTGATAAGCCCCAGAACCTAGGCGAGTGTCTGGAGTCTCGCTCAAGTAGAGAAATCCTTGGAGAACTGTGTAACCCCTGTAAAAGTTAAACAAATTGGAAGACAGCTAAACCTAGCCATTACAATTGATAGGTTTACAGTATAGATCTACCACAGCTGCTCTTTTATAGGAGAAAGTAGAAAGGGCCACATCTTACTTATCAAGGTTCTAAAACTGGTTGCTCAATTGAGTAAGACACCTGCATCTGTGCACGGGCTCAGCTGCTGCACTGCAAAGGAGGAAAAAGGAGGAAGGAAGAGAAGACAGTCACTATACCCTTCAACCCAAGCCTTAGGCCCTCTGAGTATCTAAAGCATGATGCTTTACTGTTTAAGGAGCTGGGTGATTATATACAACCTGTTGAGTAGCGACCACAGATCCCAAGGAGATTGAGTTTTGGGACATCAATGCCCCTCAGGTAGAATGAGGTAAAGGTATCTGATGTAGAGACATGCCATCACCACTTGTTACGGAAAAGTTACTCTAAAATTCCAAGGGTGGTTCTTTGTCCCCTTACTTTGTGAGTTTTCAACCGAACTATGGAACTGTCCACTTTTTAGAAGTACCATTAATCGTTTGATTACATCACTCAGCAAGAAAGAAAAGGGGTTCCTAGATACCTACCTCTTGTTTGCTGCTAATGTATTAGCAATTAAGTGCCAACTCTCTGGTTTAAGAGATTAATTCCTACTTATGTAGCATCCATGCCTCATACCAGGTTGAGAAACCACTCATCTGGAACAAAGGCAAGGTCCTGGAGAGCTCTTGCATATTTCATCAGAGAGCGGTAAGTTTTGTGTTTTCACCACAATGTGAAGACTCCAATCCTCCAAAATATAAGAAGGCTGTTTATCCACCAATATGCTTCATCAAGATCACAGGTTGAAGCCTCCCTAAAGACCTTATATGGAGCTTGAGTTGGGCCATATAGGAAAAGTTATGTCCCATCCTGGAAGCCAAAGCCCAGGTATACACAGCTCAACCAGACCATGAGATCTATGCCCTTCAGTTTGAAGGCCTGGGTCATGGCAACTATAGCCTTTCACACAGGAGACTGAGAAGAGCTTTTCTCAAAGGCAGACAAGGAGGTCTATGATCTGCTGAACAGCAGCTATAACTGGAGAATGTCCCCTCTACGACATCAATCACCGAGGATAAGCCACTTCTCCTGTTGGGAGAGTGGCCACTGGGAATCTCCCAGCGAGCCTTACAAGAGACCCAGCAAGCCACTTGACTTTAGCTAACAAAGGAGTTATCAGGGTATTCTGAGCCACATGGTGACGAATACATAGTTGACGCCTTGGTGGATCCGACTGAGTGAAAGAAAGGCACATATTTCCAGGTTGTCCCACAGGTGTTAGAACAATGGGAGCCTCCTGTTGAGTTGCTTGGTGAACAGCTCAATCACTAGGGATTCCACCAGCTCAAACAGAGTTCCTCTGGTAAAGGTGTAAGGACTGCTTTGTTTCTTCTATTTGTCATAGGCCAAATCATTCCTCATTCTTGGAATGTACATGGCTGACAGCTTGTTGGCAAGGCAAACCGCCCACTCATGTATCTGCTTTGTTAACTGACAAAAGTTAGCCCTTACTGGCCGGGCTAAAATATATATTAAGAATACCCCTAGACCAGGCAAACTTTAAGGATGACCAATTTTTAAAAATACATCAATGGAAAGAAGAAGATATGCAAATGCACATGGTATAAGAAAAAAAATTATGAAAAATTTTGTGTACCTTCCACAGGAAGTTGAAAATGAATATTTCCAACCCTGCGCAGGGCCTCTCTTCCAAGGAACTCGTAAAAATATGCTAATTTTACCAAGTTATACATGTTTTTTTAATATCTTTTCATTATATTTTGTAAAATTACAATTACAGCTCACACAATATCATAACAGATAAGAACTAAAATCAGTAACAAATTCATTCTGAGTATATTTATGGTAAAATATTTACAATATTACTAAGATGGGGAGATTCAGGACCTTTTAGTGAGGTATACATGTTTTTTCTAATATTTATTTGTATTTTAGTTTGCAAAATTACTATTATAGCTGACATACTACCATAAAAGACAAGAACTAAAACCAACAATCCCTTGGTATATTTATAGGCAAATATATAGATGATGTCCTGGGACAGGGAGGTGCAGTACATTCCCCAACAAAATTTCAAGTTACACTGATCTCCCACTCTCCTGTACATACTGCGATACAGTCTGACCTCGAAAATCCAGCATTCCATGGTCTGGGAACTCCCATGATCCAGGATGTTCTTGAATCAGCCACCTTTAGTTCTTGTAACTGGCGCCACACGTTTCAGTTTTGGGATTTTTGGGATTTTGGAACTGAAGCTTGCTCCATACATACACAAGAACAGTTTATTTCCAACAGAACCATTCTGTGAAACTCAAAATATACAGGATATAAAAGAACCATAATTTGCGTATATACTCGTGTATCTTCCGATCTTGTGCATCATGCAGTTATTGAAATTTCATCCCAAAACATGATTTCATCACATACATCATGTACAGGCAGTCCCCAGTTATTGGCTGGTTCCTTCTGAGGGTGTGATGATAACCGAAAATCGCCGATAATAAAAAATTGGTGATTTTCAGTGCCTCTGTTAGGTATGTATTGGCGCCAATATCCAACCATTGGCGCCAGTAAGCGGAAGTCGGCGATACAAACACAAGTTATCGGAACTTAGTTTGGAGATACTGTTGATCTCCCGGTGAATCGGGCAAAACAATGGGAAGTTGCAAGCTCAAGGCTTGATTCATGGATGCAAAACCAAACTTGTCTGTCATACATCCACCATCCTGGAGTGTGTCTGGTTAACTGCTGTGATGCGTGTGCTACTGCAAACCTGAGCACCCACACCACCAATGGAGTGCGTCTAGTTGACCACTGTGCTGAGTGTACTACTACTAACCTGTGCACCTGCACCATCAACTGAAGAGATGATAGGACACAAGCCAACCCCCGCTTCTTGTTGACTAAGGAACTACCACGGTACTGTTCCTTAACAACACTGTGGAATGCCTATCCTTTGATGCAGAGGCTTAGAGATCTAAGATGATCCAGGTTCTTGAGGTGCAGATTAGGTCGAGCTAGGCAAGGCAAGGCTAGGCTAGGTTTAATTTATAATAAGCTAGGTTAGGTTAAGAACCCAGCCTAACCTTACCAAACCCAAACCTTGAAGAACGGTTAACTACCTTCTGGCTGATGCCAGAAATCCCAGGATAATGAAGTGCAGGATTGGTAGGGTTAAGCTAGAACAAGTTAAGCTAGGCTAAGTACCCAACCAAACCTAAGCCAACCTAATCCTTGCAGAGCAAGAGACTACATTGTGGTTGATGCCATTAGACAAGTAGCTCCAGGATACTGAAAAGGAGGTCTGGTAAGGTTAGACAAGAACCAGTTAGGCTAGGCTAAGTTAGGTTAAGTACTCAACTTACCTAACCTCTTCAAGTGTTTGTGAATGTCCGTCAGTTGATGTTTTGAGGCACAAAGTATCTCTGGAGGAAGTGTATAACCCCCAAGTGGAAGGTAGTCGTCGTACCATTAGCTAGGTCCACTCATCTCTCTGAGAGAGGATGGGAAGGAATGGGTAGTTGTCGTCTCACCATTAGGCTAAGTCCTCTTGCCTCTTTGAGAGAAGGTGAGAAGGAATGGGGAGACCTAGCCGAAGACCAGGACCCCTCTTTCCATCTTCAAGAATTAGTCTTCATCCTTGCTAAGAGTAGTATTGCAAAAGAGAAGAGAACACTGAGGTTGTTGCACCAAGGAGTAGACCTGAGCCGTAGACCCGTGGGGTAGGAAATAATTCCGATTGCACCAGGAAAAAACCTTGCACGATCAGAATTGGTTGACTACTGTAGGGTTGTTTAGAATGGCTAGGGTGACGTCCATGGCTGTCCAAATCACATCCACGGCCATCTGAGTCACGACCCGTCATCCAAATCACGTTCCTGACCGTCCGCATCACGTCCCTAAACATCGGAAATATGCCCGCAGCCATGCGGATCACTCCTCCAGACATGATTTCCAATCACCTCCAAGGCTGTGGAATCAAGTCTGCGGCTGTGGGAATCACATCTACGGCCATGGGAATCACGTCCGTGGGAATCATGTCCACGGCTGTCTCATCTACGGTCTTCCTCAGACAAAAACGAGTGGTAGTCATGGTTTCTCTTAGGAGAATGCGAAACTCAACGAAGGCAAAGCGAAGAATCCATCATTATGGAACAGCCTATCCAAACATCCGTAAGAATAGGAATCACGATCTCGGAACCTCTTGGGAGTGTGAAGTGAACACTGAGGAGACAAGGGCCATCGTTGGGCGCTCGAATGAAGGTGGTCTGGATTTTTGGTGTGCATAACACCAGAAGGGAGCACCAAGGAAGGATCCTCTACTCGGGATTTCTTGAATGGAGCTTTATCGTCTTTTCTTCGAACTTGCACTGGACGCACTCGAGACGTACAACTGTTGGGAAGGCCTGTTCCTGACATAACTGGAACCCGTCCATCATGTGAGCGAGGGATGAGGACAGGACTTTCTGTGTCCGTCAGCAGAGGAGTGACAGCCACGGACGTCAGGAAGATTACGTCCATCTGCAGGAGAGCTACTTCCGTGGCCACAGACTTGTCCTGCATATGAACAAAGATCTATCAATGCTCTTCACTTGACAGAATTGAACAAGGCAGTGATTGGGTGGGCATTAGTCATTCAATGTGGCATGGCAGTAGACCAACCCGTTCCCTTCCCAAATCTTCACATGAGCGAGGTCAATGTTCGATTTCTGGCCACACCATCCACAGACTACTTCCACAAACCCGTGCGGTAGCTGTGATGTCATTATACAGCCGTAAGTCCAAGCTATCATGTCTATGGCAGTGCAAACCTGATCTCTCCTTGGAGAGTGAGAATGCAAGAGATGAGACGCTGAGGAGCGAGGCTGAATGGCTGACTGGAAGTAACTGCACATACGTGCGAGACTTCATGGACTCGGACGCTCAACAGGACACAGTCTTGGGAGCTGGAATGACGATCAGAGGGTCTCTTGGGAGAGCGTCAACAGGATGGAGTTGAGGAATGATGGAGACTGCCACAGACATGCAAGCGACAAGGAGACAACGGCCTAGGCTGGAAACCCGTCCACGGCTGTGCAGAATTTCTCACATCCGTCATAGTTTCATAACAGGAGCCTTGATATCACAGCCCGAGCGAGAAACTCTGTGGAAAGAGCAGGAGAAGAAGACATCAACTTATAGCCATTGGTCGCTGCAGTAGAGGTTCTCTGTTTGGGAGCAGGTAGAGCTGTTGTATCACGAACTGTCATGGCAGCTGAGATGGGATCCTTCCTTCGAGCACGAAAAGGGAGATGGGGAAGACAACACTGCTGTAGATTCTCTGATCGCTGATCTCTGCTGGAGTGAAAAATAACAGATTTTACAGTAATTTGTATTTTTCCTAAAACACAAACCCGAGGTCTTCACATATGGGAAAGATAACCCCATATGCAGAGACCGAGGGTCTGTATGTTAGGAAAAAAAAAAATGTTGACTCCGTCAACCACTGCTTTCATGAGAGCATCAGAGAACGGAGCGCTAGAAGTCACCACGGTGGAAGGGGCTCCAAAGCTCTGCAAGGGAAATGCTGCCGACAGAGCAGGAGAAAAACCACCACCACCGAAGGAGTTCCAAAGTTCTGAGAAGGATACCCTGCCGATGGAGCAGGGGTAGAGGTGAGATCACCGAAGGGGCTCCAAAGCTAAGAGAGGGATACGCTGCCTACAGATCTGAAATTACAGGACTACGAAGAGGAGATGGACTAGCCTCTGCAGCCGCCGACTCAAAACGGTGGTCAGGGTACACCAAAAACTGAAGTGGCAACACTAGTGCAGCTAGGCTAGGGGGAGAGTAGCAGGGCTGTCAACTATCGAAGGTGGACGACACGGTCAAGCGAGAGGGCAGTAAATGGGGTAATAGGCCACCAAAGGTTGGTACTTCTGGCAGACCTATAAAAGTCCAGATGTCTTCTGAGCCTTCAATCCTGAAAAAGAACAAGATGGTGCTGCCTCTTCACTCACAGGGAAGGGAACCTCCCACCCAGGGAAAGCCGGGGTACCCAGAGAGAAAATATCTCGTGAACCCTCTCTCAAAACTTCCAAAGTCAAAGCTATGGGAGAATGGGAAGGGGTAAAATCTTCCCAGGAAGAAGAAGCAACTGAAGGAAGAATGCATAAAAGAAAACAGACAGCGATTGAGAAGCGGCCATCGAAGGAAGAGAAAACCCCTTCCAAGATGGCGCCTTCTTCCTTCCTCTTGGCAAAATACCTCCACTGCTCAGGAGGCCAAGAACGACATTCAGAGAGGGGAAGGGAGTGAGCCTTCGACTAACATCCTCCCCAACCACAAGAGACGTGGCAAGAAGCAAGACAGGAACCGTAGACAGGAATTCCCACTGGTCCTGGAGAGCAACCCGTCGGGACCAAATGCACTGTCAAAGATCTTGCGACATCAACCTCCGTGTTGAGGGAGAAGGGAAAAACTTGCTAGGCTTAAGCAAGAAGTATATTCGAAAGCACTGAATACGAAACCTTGCCTGGAAACCTGAAAAACCCTCCTTGCCTCTATCCTCTAAATCTACACATTTGAAAGAATAATACATTACAACATTCCAAGAAATTGTGTAGTTGAAAACAAAATACATTGTTTGTTCATGAACACAGAATACACAAAACAAACACCATGGAGGTGATGGGTTTGCGTAATTATGAAAAAAACGAAGTAAAATATAAGGAAAAAGTCTCCCAAAACTTATGCAGACTTCATAGCAAGAATAAATCTGCAAGAACAAGTGAATATATCATTAAAGAGACATAGAAAAATATATTGGATATTTCAACATATCAATATGTGCAAAGTTTAAACAAAAAATGTAAACAGTGTATTATAAAATCAAACAGAAGAGAAAGCCGAATGGCAGGACAGAGAATGGAACGAACGTCTTGTCAAGACTGTGGACGGCCAAAAGTAAAACTGCACATAACTGAATGTATACCAGCTGGGTGGGCAGTGCTTCTGCCCCTACCATCGTTAACTGTTACCACAACCAACCTTGCAAGAATGTCTGCCTGTATGTCTGTTTATCTTTCTCTCAAGCATTTTGTATGGTTACTTTATTCCAAGCTTTGAAAAGGTTAATATCCTTGAATAAAAAGTGACTAATATAATTGTGTTTATCAGCAAACAAGGAGCTTTACATATTTATAAAAGATTTCACCTTTGTTATACATTGTAAAGATTACCTAAATTTTCTTAAGCCACACCATACAAATACAGTAACAATATTTCTTTTGCTTTTAATCATCAGTACAATTACACTACAATAGTACCTTGCACTTCGAACTTAATCCATTTCAGAAGGCTGGTCGAAATGCGATTTGTTCGAATATGAAACAAATTTCCCCATAAGAAATAAAGGGACTCAGGATAATTTGTTCCTGCCCACCCACAAAGTCCCCCTTTTAAAGTTTTTTCTATTACTAACATGTTCAAAAGTTAAATTAAGAGTGTACTGTAATACAGTTAAACAGTATGTTATACGAAGCAAAATTTTCAAAAAATTTTGTTTCCGTGTACAAGCTAAAAATTCAACTTACGAACTGTTTGATGAAAATGGCACTCGGCTGGCTGGGATTGAGGGAGGAGAGACTGGATCCTCTCAAGCAAAGAAATGGTTGCAGTAGTAAAAGGTTGATAACGAAACCAATTTTATTCACATTTTGCATGGATAATCAAAGGAATCGATAGCATATGTGTGTGTGTGTGCGCATGAGAGAGAGAGAGAGAGAGAGAGAGAGAGAGAGAGAGAGAGAGAGAGAGAGAGAGAGAGAGAGAGAGAGAGAGAGAAAGAGAGAGAGAGAGAGAGAGAGAGAGAGTAATCAGCATCGGGCAGATGTGAAAATCCCTCACGTGTGTATGACTGTCAACGTGTTTATTACACTTGGATCCTGAGTGCAAGAAGGAGATTTATTATGCCACAGCACATCAACTTACTGTTAGCAAACGGCAGAATTTAAAATCATTACAATCCAATAAACATGAGGAATATGCAAACAAATAAGTAACAAGTAAAGAATGCAAGTAAGAAAAGGGAAGAGAGATCGAATAACTTTTCACAAGGTCGTTTAAACAAACAATCCAAGGCACACAAAACCCAGTGTGTTTCATGATGTGGGGATGGTTACTTTTACAGTGCTAAAAAATCGTATAAAGCAAGTGTCACTTGATAGGTATTTTACCGTAACAAAAGAAGTGATTTGGGTGAATCATGTGTGTGAAAGAAGTGGAAAAATGTAGTGAAAGAGAAAAATCGTCCGAGCCCAGCTGGGAAGACAGTGGGAAGTGGACACCTGTCTCCCACCCAATAGCCCACCAGCATCCCCTCCCTCTCCTCTCTACAATCTCACTCAGCCCAGCCTGAACGCTCGCTCAAGTAATACTCTCTTTCGATTTTTTATTGTTACTGTATAGCATTTGATTGTTTTTATATTGTACCATCATGTTAAATTTATTGTGAAATTCCCCTTTTACTTTTTTTATGTGAAATGTTACCGATTTTACATACATACAGTAATATTTTTACTGTATCTTCTTCTCTCCTCAACAATATAAACGCTCACTCCCTCTATCTTGAGTCAGCTGTGCGTCACTGTATGATTTTGTTAATCTTTTTATGTTAAATTTTACTGTGAAAAGTTTTATTCTTTTATTTATTTTGTTGAATGTGGTTATCATTAAACTACATACTGTAAAGGAAAAAACATGTTAATACAGTTTTTCTCATAGGACACGGTAGGCCATTGAGTACACGTATAAACAAGATACATTAATGGGTCAGTTGAAGTATGAGTATTTTTTCGACAAACGACACAAAATTTCTTCCAAAATTTCAGTCAAAAAACGAAATGTTTGACATAAGAAACGTTTGACAAATGAGCTACCACTGTAACAATATTTCTTTTGCCTTTAATCATCAGTAACCAGTCACCAAACTTTTAGATCTTTTGTTAGCTTTCAATTAATAAATATAATGTCAATTATTTATATTAACTGTTTACAAGTATCACACATATATCACCCTTTCATATTTACATACATTCCAAGCTAATGCTTCTACAGAAAAAGTAAACTTTTCACTAGGAGAACCAAATGTAGTAGTTTGGGGAACTGATTCCTGACCCTGAATCCACTATAGCATAAACATAACTAAACCCCCTGTATTCGTGTTCTCACATTTTGCGGACTCACTGATTCGCTGGGTTTTCTGTAGAATGTATCTATAAATCATTTGTGAAAAATTCAGCAATTTGCAGGCTTTTTCGTTGGGAAATATTCACTAATTAGTGTATTTGACTTTTTCGCTTGGTAATATTCACTAATTAGTGTATTTTGATGTTATTTTCATTAAAATACATTTTTTATAATAAAAAAATGATTTAATAATTTTCAAATATTAAGACTAATAGTAATAAAAATAATAATAATAATAATAATAATAATAATAATAATAATAATAATAATAATAATAATTGCGTCGTCCACGAGTTATTTTCAGGGGAAATTCACCAAAAAAAAAAAAAAAAACAAGTCAGCCGAAGAAAACGAGGATTGTGCCATTGCATGGGCACATCTTGGACCTACAAGAAAACGTAAACAGGATACCGATAAGTATCACGCATGTGCCACACTCCTCCCCCAACTGAAGCATTTCACCTCCTGTTTTGACCAAGTTCAGCATGTCTTTTTAGCTCTCTCATGTTTTTTACGTTGTCGTCATTTATCTGCGTTTGTGAAGTGCTTTCGCCTTTGTTATTGTTATAAAAGTGTTTGTAAGTGATTGTTGAGTATTTTGAATAATATTTCAAGTGTTTTTCGATAAGATAAATAGTGAAGAATTTACTTTTTTTACAAATATTTCTGTCTTTCAAGAACATTTCCACCCTTCAGCTTCAATTGGTAAATTTTTTCCAGGAACACTTATTGCTTTTACGTGGGCTATTTATAGAAAAATTATTTGGCTTTCCACTGCAATTTTCACTTTTTTCTTAGCGTTATTCATTACCGAATAATTACGAAAAATTTAAGTGTAAATATGAGCACTTGAGAACCCAGTCGAGCCGCATAGTTTGGCCTAGGGTTTACGAGTGCGTGAATAATTTTTTGTACGCCTGTTTGTGCATTTGTAAATAACTTCAATGTGCATGTATTATATATCATTCAAACGGCCATTCTTTGTACTTTATCGTGCTGAATTGCAAAATGTAAAAATATCAATGTTTCTATATAAAAATCTTTGTTGCCTCCTTTGTTTGTGTTTGTTTTTCTTGCTGGTGAGTCGTTGTCTGTTGGATGGTGTCAGACTTCATCAGTCAGGTCCAGGGCAGCAGCGAGTCAGCAGTTGGGTAGCAGCAGCAGGTATTCGTACCTGAAAGTCGGGTTCAGAGCAGCAGAGAGTGTTTCGCCAACAGACAACAGATTTTGAAGTGGAACCTTCTTCGATGGATGTGATGGTTGTTGCCGTATTGGCTCTGTCTTTGTTGTCCGTTTGTAGCAAGTCAGTCTACAAGATGTGTTTATTGCTTTACTGACTGTTCGTATTTTTCATGTGATGTTTATTGCTTTACTGACTGTTCGTATTTTTCATGTAATGTTTATTGCTTTACTGACTGTTCGTATTTTTCATGTGATGTTTATTGCTTTACTGACTGTTCGTATTTTTCATGTAATGTTTATTGCTTTACTGACTGTTCGTATTTTTCATGTGATGTTTATTGCTTTACTGACTGTTCGTATTTTTCAAGTAACGTTTATTGCTTTACTGACTGTTCGTATTTTTCATGTGATGTTTATTGCTTTACTGACTGTTCGTATTTTTCATGTAATGTTTATTGCTTTACTGACTGTTCATATTTTTCATGTGATGTTTATTGCTTTACTGACTGTTCGTATTTTTCATGTAATGTTTATTGCTTTGCTGACTGTTCATATTTTTCATGTGATGTTTATTGCTTTGTTGACTGTTTATGATTTCTAATTTTTGGCCATTTATTTTACTGACTGTTTAAAGTAAATTTTGTGCTGCTCATGTGTTTGTTTATTGATCTGGTAATTTTACATTTTTTCTTCTTCTCCTGGACCTGACTCACTTGTAAATTTTTAAAATTTTTAAATAAATTAATATTAAGGTTATTTTTTTGGTTTTGTTTTGCTCCTTCCTCCTTTGTTTGTCACCTCTTGTTAGTCATTACAGCCCAATTGCTTGTTTTGTCTAGAACCTGTTGATCTTGAGGTAGCGAGATCACACAGGCGAACAACTGACTTTACGTGAAAAAAAATTAAGTCTTTGAGCTTCAATTGCTCAATTATTTACTGGGAACACCTACTGATTTTAGGTAATATATATAAAGGAAATTTATTCAGCTTTCCATCGCAGTTTTCACTTTTTTTCTAGAATTATTTATTACCAATTATGAAAATGTCAGCGATATATATATATATATATATATATATATATATATATATATATATATATATATATATATATATATATATATATATATATATATATATATATATATATATATATATATATATATATATATATATATATATATATATATATATATATATATATATATATATATATATATATATATATATATATATATATATATATATATATATATATATATATATATATATATATATATATATATATATATATATATATATATATATATATATATACATATACACATACACAGTATATACAAGTTGAATGGCATAGTTCAGCCGGAATTTATGCATGTGTAGATAATTTTTTGTACACCTGTTTGTGCATCTGTAAATAACTTTAATGTGCATGTATTATATATCATTTGAGCAGCCATTCTTTGTACTTCATCGTGCCGAATAGCAAAATGTAAAAATATCAACGTTTCTGTATAATAATCGTTGCCGTATATTTTCTTAGAAAAAAAAAAAAGATTGTCCGTAAACTAATGACAATTGCTCAATTTTATTCTAACAATACATACTGTATATCTTTCTTCTGTGCGTTTTATAAGAAATTTATTCAGCTTTCTAATGCCACCTTTATCTATTTTCTATCTCTATTCCTTAGTTACATATGGTACGAAAAACCAATATAAGTAGGTTGGAAAATCTGAAAACTGCACTCCATAAAAAAATAAAATTTTTTAATCAGTAACAGCTAGTTAGCAAACACATTTATATCAAAATGATTGCTTCCAAGTGAAAGTTCAAACATTTCCACACAATTTTTATGCATAAAATAAACTCCCCAAACCTAATTAATATATTTTTCATGATTTAAAAAATATATCTAAGATTTTCCTTAAAAATTTCACGTTCATCACGACTTTTTTATTATTTCTAAGCCTTGCAAAGATTTTCTGATTGCTTTAGGGAAAAATTCAATGATTTGCCAACATCATCAAACAAACCAGAAGCCTATATCAGTTATAGTTTGGACCTAACAATTTTTACAAAGAAACTTTTCCGCTCGAGCCCCACTTTTACCTCCACGGCATAAGTCACGTACCTGTTAGTGCTATAGGAACCCACATAAGCGCGAGAGGGTTAAAGTACTACTGAAATTATATTAAAATGATTTATAAGTGTTTCAGGATGATAGTATAAGCATTTTGGAGGGTACATTTTATGATAAAATAATGGTTAACGGTACATACTAATTTTCAAATATTAATAGTAAGTTTAATAATTAAATAATATTAAACAAAAATAATAATTCTCTCTCTCTCTCACTCTTATTTAGACGAGAGAATTTTCGACAGGTAATATGTACGTATGTTTCCTATGTATGTTAAATAAAATGATTTACCTAATGAGTGCTAATTTTCAAATATTAAGATTAATATAGTTAAATAATAATAATAATAACAATAACAACAATAATATAATAAAAATAATAATAATAATATTTTCCATGCATTTGTCATCAATTTCCCAACATTTTAAACAAACAAATAGTGATTCCCAGTCTTTTTATTCTCCACTTGAGAAAGGAGGGGGGGAGGGTAAATGTCAAGTATTACTTGACAGTTTGACATATTGGCCAGAGGGGAAGGGGAGTGTTGCCCTCGGAAGCTCAAAGATTTCAATCTTTTGATATCATAAGGCATTATTCTTCTCTCTCTCTCTCTCAGGAAAAGATACCGTTTGTGTGTGTATGTTCATAGTGTTTTAAAAATGTGTACTAAAGGTATTACACCTTCGGAAGACAAAAAAAGGATTTTGACAAAGGAAAAATCTATTTCTGGAGAGGGGCCCGTGTCACCCAGTGAAAAAGTCCATTCAGCACTTATTTCTAGATAATTCCGTTGCTAGATACCAGAGAAAGCTAAATGAAATGCTGGAGTTACTACCCCCAGAGCGAGCTCCACTAGATGGAGTCGTGTATGGAAAAGGGTGAACTACAAAAACACGGAACCTTATCCTATAGAGATTCCCAATATCAAAAGTCCCAACGAGAGAGGTGCCGATACAAGCCCATGCACTACTCACGGACTGTATACAAGGCAACACTAGTCGCATTCCATGTTAGCACCCACCCCACTAGAATGATGTTTACCATGGGAGGGAGAGAATGAAAAACAGGGGTGGGTCACCGGGTGACACGGGCCCCTCTCCAGAAATAGATTTTTCCTTTGTCAAAATCCTTTTTCTGGATCGGGGTCCCATAAATGGTCACTGTCTAAGATCATGAGCGTAGAATTGAACCTGAATAGGCTTGTATTAAGAAAACACTTTCTGCCTAATAGCAGACCCAATGACAGTATCCCCCCCCTTTTTTAAAAGAGAGGACCTGACAAAATTGCGAGGTCCTGTCTAAAAAAGCCTGTAAGGAGAAAACTGGGCACAGAAACAGACCTTGTAAAAGGGGAGTACTTTCCAAGGTGACCACCGAAAATGAGGACCTTCAATTGTAGATAGAAAGTTAGGGTGAGGAATTCGCAACACTACCCCCCTGATGAGGGAAACCAAAATGATTGGTTCCGCCAGACAGGGCAGACAGTACAGGAAAACTAACACTAGAAGCTAAGCTGATTAAAAATTTTGGGTCTTCCCCAACAAGGAAAGGTAAGAACAAGATGATTGTTGGTTACCAAGCTAACTCCGATACATTACTCAAAGACCAGGAAACCGAATGTGGACGGAGTACTGTTCTTAGACGAACACAGACCTTAGGGATGAAAGTTAAGAGGCTGTGAGTCTGGTTCCAACAAAACACTTTCCTCGAGGCCAATGCGCCACATCATTACTGTAGCTTCAAAACTATGTGAAGAGTGCTAGTTACTTAACTGCAGAACCATACTGCAGTAGAGTAGGATCCCTTAACTGATTTCAGGAAAACAGTAATAACAGGACCAATATCAGTTTCCTCCTAAACTGTAAGATTCACAAAGACCACAAAGCCAGGACATCAGAGCTTGAGGGGCTGGCGCGAGGCTGAGTTTATACCAGACGTGACAGCTTGATAGTTTGTGGCTGAATTGGGTTGCAAACAGACCTACTTCCAGGTCCAGGAAAAGGTCACAAGACTACCTGAATGATGCTCCGTCTAAGGACTATTCCGACACCAGGGGAGGCCCTGGATAGGGAAAAGTAGTGACCTTTTTGGACCCCTACGAGAAGGGTGGTAGACAGAGGCACTTGTGTCTGTTGGTTATGGAGAAGAATGAACCATAACCTGAATGAAGCAACTCGAGTCCAAAACCACTTGCTTACACAGCACACTATTGCTGTTTTGTTCAGAACCAGCCTAAAATGAAACCTCATGGGGGGAAGAAGTTTCCCAAGGACAGGAAGACTGTCACAGCCCCCCAAAGCATTGATATGGAACTGCCGGAACGTGACCGACTAAGTTCCATGTATTACATTTGGCCAAAAAATATCCACCTCACCCGCCCAGAGAGGTGACGTTGTGGAATACTGAGGCCGGAGGGGAAAGCTGGAGAGGAACTGACTTCGGTAAGCACTTGATAGTTGTGCAAGGCCGAGGTCACTATTCAAACAGGAGGAATCAGGGAGACACGCCCTGACTCCGCCATACCCTGGTCATAAACTCCAGCTTTGACTTCAGAAGGAGAACCGTCACTGAAGCAAACTGGAGAGAACCCAAGACCTTTTCTTGGGCACGGCGAGAGGTATGCTTGAGTTGATGAAATGATAGGCCGCCCTTGCTATCTCTTTCCGCTTCCACTGGATTCACAACTACTGAAGGCTACCCTCCTGAATCAGGAGGATTCCTTCCTGGTTACTTAGAAGCCCAAAGACTCTAGAAAACCGATTATAATGACCGGCACCCTC
This sequence comes from Macrobrachium rosenbergii, assembly GCF_040412425.1. Taxonomy (NCBI): domain Eukaryota; kingdom Metazoa; phylum Arthropoda; class Malacostraca; order Decapoda; family Palaemonidae; genus Macrobrachium; species Macrobrachium rosenbergii. The sequence goes on along the minus strand of NC_089749.1, from coordinate 31,848,932 downwards.
AGGCAATTCCTGACGCTGGGTGCCTAAATGAGCCAGGCAACTAGATATGCAGCTAGCATAGCTTTCTAATACCGGAGCTGTTGAACTACGGTATTGTTCAAACTGGCAAAGACTCTGGAGCTGCATTGAGGAGGGCATGAACCTGAAGGGGTACACCTGCTCCCCGAGTCTGAATCCCAAGAAGGGATAGGACCTTTCTGCAACCAAGATGTGAAAGGAAGCATCGGAAAGGTCTATAGAGGTGGTTACGGCTCCACGGAGCAGTAGGATCCGAACCCACAAGACTGTAAGCAACCGAGACTTGCCGCATTGAATAAGGAAAACAAACGGGACACGCCCAGAAAAATTTTCCAGTGGAAGGGAACTTCCTTGGCAGACTGAAAAAGCCTGACAGGCCATTCACAAAGACCCCCAGAACTCTGGCCGGAGGCTGATTGAACCTGATTGGGGGAGGGGGACAACAGTCCAGCTCCACCCCTGGCCTTGATAACTATACTCTGGGCCTAGGGACTGAAGTTCCAGTGGCCCCGAAAATGGTACAGCCTCCCACCCATATGAGAAATACTACAGGGGTAGGTTGCTTCCCTGCTCCTATGATAACCCCGAGGGTCAGAGCCTCTGGCCAAATGTCTAGTGAAAATTCTTTCCTTAGGTTTTCGTATGAAGCAAAGAAAACTCCGGCGGAGGCACGTGGGGGAGGCAGAGACACACGGGGGTGTTACAAGGGGCTGATGTGTTGGCTGAACCCGCACACATCGAGGTGGAGGCTGGGAGTGAGAGGCTGACGGCTGTCTAGGGGCAGAAACCTGAAGAACCTGCACCACCGCCTGAGCAGGGGGGCTCTTGAACTACATGAACTTCTTGCCAGACTTGGGATAGGGCCCGGCAAGATCAGATCGTTTCTGCTCGTAAGGTAGACACCCACGAGAACGGAGGCTCTGAGTAACATTAGTAGCCCCAGACGGGCCGTAACAACGCCCACCTGGGGAAAAGATTAATTCTCCAGGTGAAACTGTTCATAAGATTTTTCGGCTCAAGGCGGAACGGGCAAGCCTGACTTACACCCTGTTTCAGCTTCCAGAAATTGACTCCGGAAGCTTAGGGAGCTGTACGCTGAATAAATTAGAAGCGTAGTCCGGGGTTAGAAGATTCACTGTGAACGTATCTGTGATATCTGTCTCCCGGAAATGCCTCAGCGGTTTATTTTCAAAACAAGCCTGTTGATAAGAGGGGCTACATTCAGAGCACAAGGGGTAGGAAGCAGGGCTCTCAAAAAGAGCACGGTAAGACCCCACAGCTGGCGTGAACTTGGAATTCTCCGCCTGCCACTCCGTTAGAGTTCTCAACGGAGACGATGTGTCCAGCCCCTAGCGAAGATGAGGGCTCACTTATGGATCCTGCCAGACAGATGCCATGCTCGTTCTGAGTCTGGCAAAACCCGGATAAGGGGATACCAGACCGGAAGGGAAGAAATGCCCTTCCACTAACCTCCGTGTGCCCACACCCCCGACAGGAGGATGCCTTCATGCTGGGAAGCATAAAGGGAAGGCGCCAAGGTTCCCCAGACTGGAGGGGAAAAGAGGTGGAGGTGTCCGGAACGATAGAATTCCGGAACGGAGCAGGATTTAACAAGTGATCCATTGACAATGAGTCTTGAGATTAATCTCTTGGGATTTAAGCTCCTGGGAAAGGGAAAGCACGGACCATGAGGTAGATAGATAGTTTGATAGGTTGACAATGACCCTCAAATCGAGCTCCTTATAAGGAGACCCGTAAAAGAGTTTTCAACAAAGGAAGGAGGGGGTAACCGCCTTGCTTTGCTTGGGCCGTGTCCTTTCAGAAGACGAGGCCAAACTCGTAGATGGCACTGGATTAGAGATCCGAGACGTCCTCGAGGGGCCCCGGGCGGGTCTTCTTGGTTTAAAAAAGGTTCTTTTTTAACTGATTTCACCTTAGGGACGGTAGACCAGGAACCGTCGAAAAGGGATGAGAAGCTAACGAATCCCCTAAAGGAAAAGTTTGCCACACCTAATTCCGAGCTAAGCGGAAAAGGTTTGCCTCAATTATTCCCGCACCTACTTATCGCTCCGGGACGATGTTCACAGGTTCGAGAACGAGACAGAAGGCCGCAACGTCTTCAGAAAACTCTCCGTAAACAGTTAACTTGAAGCGAAGAGTAACGAGACTTGCGGCCGGCCTCCAGGAGGGGGAAAAATTAGGACCCCAGACACCGGAGGAACAACTATTAATAAGTCATATGAGACGGAGTTTGGCGAAGGAAAAACCGATAGGTGTATATGAAACCTACCAATTTATCGAGAATCTCGTCCGAGACGGAGTTTGGCGGAGGAAATCGATAGGCGATATGAAACCTACCGATCCACCGAGAATCTCGCCGGAGAGAGCCCAAACACCGAAAGAGTAACTATTAATAAGCCACATGAGGCGGAGAACCGATAGGTTTATATGAAACCTATCGATTTAACGAGAATCTCGCCCGGAGACGGAGTTTGGCGGAGGGAAATCGATAGGCGTATATGTGAAACCTACCGATTTATCGCCGAAAGAGCGACTATTAATAAGTCACATGAGGCGGAGCTTGACGGAGGTAAAACCGACAGGTGTATATGAAACCTACGGATTCATCAGGTAGCCTGCTCGGGAGAGCATAGCGTACAACGCAATCTGCCGGGTGCCAAACGACTAATAATAAGCCAAATGAGGCGGCGTTTGGCGGAGATAAAACCGACTGGTGTAAATAAAACCTACGGATTCATCAAGTAGCCTGCTCGGAGAGAGCATAGCGTACTTTACAACCTTCCGAGCCAAGAATAAGTCACATGAGGCGGAGTTTGGCGGAGACGAAACCGACAGGTACATATAAAACCTACGGGTTCATCACGAAGTCTGCTCGGGGAGAGCATAGCGTACTTCATAACCTTCCGTGCCAAACTATAAAATCTCCAAAACAGACTGCGCACCGGAATGGGAACTATAGACTCCGTGATCGCTGGTTTGTTGCAGGATAGCGGAGCATTCCTGCACTTGACAAAACCAGCTGAAAACGTATGAGAAATGGGCATGCTGGAACGGATGCCGGAGCAGAGTACCGTAGCAGCGATTAGCCTAGTCAGACCAGGAAAACCCCCGGAGAAAACCGGAGAGAAAACCGGGCTAACAGGACAAAACTCATAGACATAAAAACAGAGTCAACGGAACATTCCGAAGCGATCATGTTTGAACAATATGTGGGAAGGTTATGAACTGTTCGGAAGTGGGCGCACTCAGAGCCAAGAGAGGAAAACCCCCGGAGGAGGATATCCTGAACAAAGTGATAGCGGTGGGGGGAATAAACGCCGACCGCTAAACACTAAAATCGCCGGAGCAGTAAGCAAGGAGAGCGCCCAACAAGATAACGAAACACAGAACAGGTAGTAGCAAAAAGGAGGGGGAACGCCAAAAGTAAATAAAACAGAAGACAGTTAGGTGGAAAACGCTAACTGGCCTCGTATGAGATCCCAACAGTGAGGTGCGAACATGTAGGAAGCACCACGAAGGGAAACAGTCGACGTAAAAGGAAGGGGGAAGGATAGGCCAGGAGGTTGGTAACCCAAAGTAGCGACCAGGGGTGGGACAGCACTCCCCGGGCGCCCAGAGATTCTCATAGATCCCCTCGCTATGTAAGCTGTGTTGCACGACAAGAGCGAGAGAAAAGGAGAGGAAGGGCAAAAACCTCTACGGCCAGGAGAGCAAAGAAAGATAAAAGGAGTGTGAACAGGAGTGGGGAGAGCACTCCCGGTCACCTCCAGGTCCAGGTGGAGTGCCAACAGATGAGGTCAGACACACCGAGGGACAATCAATCAATGCAGAGGGAGGGGATGTAGGCTACAGCATAAAATAAGGATAAATTGCTCTCAAGCCTTGGAAAGTTAACAAACCTTGAAAACAAACCAAGGGGAGAGAGAGAGCAAAGGATAAAAGGGAGAGAAGGGGATTCTCGATACCACAAAATAATATATATATAGTCAGTAAAAGAAGTGTGAACAGGAGTGGGGAGAGCACTCCCGGTCACCATTGGTAAGCAACCCAAAGAAGGATTGAACTAGGATAGGCTACGCAGGTAAACCCTCGCTATTCCAGCTTAACTTATTAGGAACATTAGCCTAAGTGAAAAGCCGAAACAGGGAGAGGGTGGACGTAGGCAATATATCCAAGCCAAAACCAAACAAAGGGAAGCACCAGACATAAAACACACATGTACAGAACGAGATCACAGACATGAAACTCATACGTACAGATCGAGATCGTCCCTCCCTTAACAATTTTTCCCCGAAGGGAAAAAGTGTTACAGCCAACCCCTAGGCTAACCTAACTGAGGCGATGCAAAGGAAGGAAGCCTAGGAGAGAGGTAAAGGCTAACCAATAACTCAAATAATTCATAATAAAACAAAAATTTTCTATAAGGTACATGTAGGAGGATAGGCAGGCCCAACACGACATGAACGTGAAGGGACATGGCTGACCTCCAGTTAAATGAAAGTACCCCAAAATTAACAAAATTCAAAAGCATCCAAGCACAAGGTCAAAAATTAAATGTACCAATGAAAATCATGTTCCCATAAGCTAGAGAAGTGAGTCTAAAACAAGGCAAAATAAAGCCAAAATAAGAAGCGAATAGGCCCGAGGGGGAACCACATAGCCTAAACAGCAAGACAGCACTTGACCAGGAAGGGAACACAAAATTCACAAAATAAACAAAATTATAAAAACAAAGTAAAAACCGTAACAGTACCAATGAAAATAAAATCCCCAAAGGCTAAGAGAAGTGAGGGACAAAAATAAAGCATAATGAGGCCATGATAATAAGCGAATGGGCTCGAGGGGGTAGCTCTTAGCCTAAACGCTCAACAGCACTTCTCGTAATGAAGCCACGATAAAAAGCGAATGGGCCCGAGGGGGTAGCTCGTAGCCTAAACGCTAAACATCACTCTCGTAATGAAGCCATGATAAAAGGCGAATGGGCCCGAGGGGGTAGCTCGTAGCCTAAACGTTAAATATCACTCTCGTAATGAAGCCATGATAAAAAGCGAATGGGCCCGAGGGGGTAGCTTGTAGCCTAAACGCTAAACAGCACTTCTCGTAGTAAAGGGGTACAGAACAAACATAAAATTAATCAAACCCACTAAAGTTAGGAATCATTAATTGGTAAAATATCCCAAATAAAAAGGGATACTAATAAATAACACAAAACAAACATGCCGACCCAAGACCAAGAGAGGTCAAGAGACGCCGTGAGAGGAGATCGAGACGGGCGTTATAAATCCCTTTAATTATTAAACTAAAGGAAAATAAGGAGCCTCAATCGCCTAAAAGACAATAAAACACTGGTACTCAAGTTTTTGAAGAAGAACCTTGCGAGGATGCCACAAAAAATCCAAAATAGAGCACAAAATAAGGATCACAACGAAATTACGTGTGAACGAAATTGCGTGCTAAAATGGAATGCGACTAGTGTTGCCTTGTATACAGTCCGTGAGTAGTGCATGGGCTTGTATCGGCACCTCTCTCGTTGGGACTTTTGACATTGGGAATCTCTATAGGATAAGGTTCCATGTTTTTGTAGTTCACCCTTTTCCATACACGACTCCATCTAGTGGAGCTCGCTCTGGGGGTAGTAACTCCAGCATTTCATTTAGCTTTCTCTGGTATCTAGCAACGGAATTACCTAGAAATAAGTGCTGAATGGACTTTTTCACCGGCTGACACGGGACCCCGATCCAGAAAAACATATAAATTTTGCTATTGTCAGAAATTAAAAAGATAAACTCTCTCTCTCTCTCTTTCTTTCTCTCTTTTGCCCCAGCCAGCCTTGCTGAATATAAGTCGAAGTGGTAACTCACTCTCTCTCTCTCTCTCTGCTTTGGCTGGAAGGCTTAGAAGTTTGTATTTATATAGTTTTAAGGGTACTAATATTTAAGATGACTTTAAAATTATATTAATATAATTTCAAAGATTAATATAGTAACAGATAATAATTTAAGGTATATTTGATGTAGGATGATACTTCAAGTATACATTTGGTATTTGAACTTTCAAGACAGTCAGTTATAAGCTTTAGAGGGGGTAGCAAGTATTTGCAGATTTTAACTATTCACATGGGGGTCTGGAATGCATCCCCTGCGAATATGGTGGGTTTACTGTAAAGGGCCCATGGCGGGCCACAAATAACCCTGGGGCAGGAAGATTGCAGGCATAGAAACTAGCCTGGTAACCAAGTGAACTGTACTGTGGAGATCTGTAAGAAACCATCCACATACCAAGCACAAGGGTGGCTCTGCCTCTAACATATGCTTTGGGTGGAATGGGTGGAAGAGTCACAATGATGATTTATGAAAATCAGGCTGTAAACTCTGAGGCACTTTCAGCAAATCAATGCTTTAGACAATGAAAAGATGGAGTTGGAGTGGTTGGACTGCAATATGAAAGGATGCAAATATGGAGGTAAAGTACAAAGCTAAAAATGGAGGTGTAGCTAGGGGATGAAGGGACACTGCAAACCATCTTTAATAATGCCTATAATGTACCACTTGAGCTGCACTGGCAGCAGTAACCCCCACGGGAGGAAGTCACAAAAAAGTAATTGTGTTAGGGAGAGCACGGGTTGTCCCAGGGTACTGAAAGCACTTGCTGAGACCTGTGTCAACCTTGAATGAACAGAAAACCCAGAGGTGATCGTGAACCATGCCTCCCTCAAGTTGGGGAAGAGCAATCACTCAAAGCCCCATGGGACTTCTCATGACACATTTTGTTGGGCAAGACTTGGGGTGCTTGCACACATTGTGGTAATGTTTTCACACCCTGCAAGCAGATTACCACATACATTGTAGCACTGTATGGTTCGAGGATCACAAACAGCACAGGCGATATGTTGGCCCTACCATGTGCTATGAACAAAACATGGATGGAAAGCATTCCTCGTGTCCAAGAAGCAGGTTTCAACCCAAATTACCAAGCTCACTCAATGAAATCCAGGTTGGCCCTGCCTGCAGTGAGAGTAACACCCAGAAGTGGAAGAGCACTGTCACCTCCCCAAACTGGGGAGATCTTCTAGGACTCTTTTCTTCTCCCTGCAGTAGGAAGGTGAAGACATAAGAAGAAGAAGAAAAGCTTGAGAAGAAGGGGTAAGAAGGAAAGTGCTTGTGCTGCTTCTCCTAGCTCATAGCATGTGTTTTGCTCTCCTCTGTAGGAGCTTAGCTATGGCTGATACCACAGACACATCTTCCACAAGAAAGACAACTGCCACTGGAAACTCAACAGCATTGAGCTCCTTGCAGGTGCAGCAACAGCAGTAAATGTGTTAAGGGTAGGCGTATTGATCACTTACCTTCTTGTCCATACCCTGTATCAGCCAAAAGAGCAGTGCATAAAGGGAAGGGGCAGAGAGAGGTTAGAGGTGTGGAGTAGGGAGTAGTATGCTAATGCTTTTTGCCTTCCTCCATTTAATGAAACCTCCCTAACAGCTGTAGAGCCTACCCTAGAGGGGAGCAGTAATGGTGGGGATCCACTTAAGAGGAAATGAAGGGTCCCATACACTCGCCACTTCACACCTCCATTAGCACTACTTCTCCACAACAAATAAATATACAACTTTCAACTTAGCAATCATCATGAGCACAGCAAGACTTCATTAATCAATGGAAGAGCTTGGTGACAGCATGAGAATGAGGGTATTCCTCCACTGGTCCCATTACCCACAAGTTAACCACCTTTTATGTATGAATACTCCTACATAAAGGTGATACTTTGTTTTTCCATAGGAACAAATAAACATTCCCACAGAAATACAAACCATAAAATTTGATGTAGGAGATTAACTCCTTAGGTAGGTGGTTCTTTTAATTGACTGGAAGGTTTAATCTCCACCCCAAATTGTCACATTCCTGGCAATGATAGTGAGCAGGAGAGCATTAAATTCTGTAACTACCTATTTGGTAAGGCAAAGAGATCACAACAACAGAACCCAGCTTGAATGAGGTGCATCTGAGATATTGCTCATACAGGAAAACCTTGGATAGCTTAGTCAGAAGGCAACTACAATCTGACCTCTAACAAATGAAGGGTTCAGATTACAGCTCTACCTCACCACTCTTAAAAAGGGAGAGCAGAGGGTCACATCTTATCACACAAAGCTATACCACAAAGTTACTCATTTGTGTAGCCAACCTGCATCTGCACCCAATTTACCAGGTACCCATCCAAGCTGCTCTCCTACTGAGGGAGGAAGATGGAAGATAAAAGAGGGAGGGGGGAAGAAAGATGATGGAAGATAAAAGCAGAAGAAGGATGATAGAGAGAAGCCAGTCATTTTACCTTTTAACCCCAATCTTCCAAGTAATTTAGGCCAGATGCTTTTCTGTCTGAGAAGAGCTTGGGTGACTGCACAACCACTGGTCCTAGGGAGAAGGTATTCAGGACTTTGCAGACACATCCTTTAGGTATAATGAGGTTAAAGTTATTCTGAAATTCCCAGATGCCTGTCCTCATTATCTGAGCTACTAAAAAGTTGCTCTCGAAATGTGAGAGATGGTCCCATATGTCTGACTTGTGAACTCTCATCCAAACTCCAACTGATTACCTTACAAAACAAGTCATACACTTAACTGCAAAGCTCTCGTATCTTTTGTCAGGAACTGACTGGTTCTGAATTTTCGCCACAAATTCAGAACCTGAATGATGGGAGCAATAAGAAATGCCACAAAACTTGCCAATATACTTGTCGAGGCTAAGGCTAGCAGTAAAAGTCTGAGTGTAAAACCTTGCAGTGAGAGGCCCCCCCCCACCCTGCCAAAGGCTCATACAGCACCTGACTTATGCTGCAGAGGGCAACTCTCATACCACTCCAGAGGCTGAAGCTCCCCAGCAGGGCAAGACTGCTCAAAGCTCCTTATGAACATCGATAACTCTATTGAAGCCAAAAGATTCTTGCACTTCAGTCTGAAGACCATGCTTCAGGCAAAATGACAGCCTTTCACTGCACAGGCTGAGAGGGGCCTGCCTCAACAGAGGGAGACAAGGAAGTCCTGTGAGAAAAGCCTCTCTCATAGGAGCCACTGGATAACCTCCAAGCATGTAGCTGGAAGGCTTGTACCACCCCGTGTTACCTCTGTACATGTGGCTGGCAAAGTAGAGTAGCCTGGGGGGGGGGACTCTCAGAGCAACTTGACCAAGAGAGCCAGCTGATTGGGAAACCACTTGGTTTGGGGCCAATGAGAATCAAGCCGAATGGATAAAAGACACAAATATACAAACTCTCCTAGGGGAAGGCATCTTCCAGAACTGCCCAAGGATTTAGCACAAGAGAGTAGAGCAATAGAAGCTTCATGTTTAGCTATATGGCAAACAGGTGATCCTCAGCATTTCCCAAAGCTGAAACAGCCTTTTTGACGCAACAGGGAATAGAAACCACTGTCTCTTACTACCTGGCCATGGAAGATAAACTGTTCTGCCATCACATTCCTCCTACCTAGAATGTACCTGGCTGACAGCTTGATGGTACAGCAAACAACCCACTTGTGTATCTGCTATGCAAACTGACAGCAGTGAAGGGGGCTCCCCCCACCTTTTTGACACAGGCCACTATGGCTGTGTTGCCACTTGACACTACAGTGACCACCATAAAATCTTGGAATGCCTACAGGGTAGCTGTGCTGTCCATATTTCCTACACAACAATATGCAGATGAGATGTCTTCTGATCCCTCACCAGCAACATAAATGCCACTCAGGTGTACACCCCACCCCTCCTGTGCTTCCATGAATAGAAGCATCTTTGCAGGTGGAGTGTTCGAGGGAACCCCCACATGGATGTTCTTGTTGTCCAGCCACCAGGCAAAAACCTTCCTGATCTCCCTGCTCAAGTGCACAAACTGAGGGTGAGGACTGCTTGAGACTGACCACTGTCACTTCAGTTGCCTTTGAAGTGAAAGTTGATAGAGTGGTCCATGAGGGATGAGCTTCTTCAGCGATGACAAGTGGCCAAGGATTACCTGCCAAAGCCAAGCTGATTGTTCCTGTTGTGACTGGAATTGTACTAAAACACCTCTGAGCCTGCTGACCCAAGGATGCAGAAGACTCTTGCAGTTACCTAGTGTATAGGCATGCCCAGATACTTTATCACAATCCTAAGGTTGTGGCAAACTGTGAGAGGCATTTCTGTTCTGGAGGATTTGCTCCTCTGATGACACCAGATGGAACCAGTCATCCAGGTACTGCAGCAAGTGTATACCCTGTGAATGGACCCGTGCCAATATCATGGTGAACACTTGCTAATCCACAGCAGAGCTGAACTGGTAAACCATTCCACTGCAGAAAAAATGGAGCCACTTTCTGAATGAGTAATGGACAAGCACTTGAAATTATGCATCCTTCAGATCGACCAAAAGCATGTAGTTGTCCCCTATGAAGAAATCCAACCTGGAATGTGCTGTTTCCAACTTCAATTGAGTCTAAGGGACAAATTCATTCAACAATGAGATCGATAACCAGTCTGCAGTCACCTGTTAAACCTTGGAGACTGATGGCCAACAAGGCCATGAAATAGGTGGGAAGGGTCAGCCCTTGAAGGATATTCTGCAGTCATCCCGAAGGACACAGACATTCCCTATTTATAGCTGTTGGAGATGGTAACTGCTATCTTCTCCATATCTCCTTTCCTAGTTGGAGCTATGGGGGTAGGGGAGCACAAAAAGACTGGAAAGGCTCCTTGCCAATTCTAAAGGAAGATGTCTGGGTTTCTTTGTCTTAGTTTCCCAGAAGGAAGGCCCCTACTAACACCAGACACCCAAGGTGTGGCTGCCCTTAATGGCTTGGCTGCTGTTGCCTTCACTGTAATCCCGGGGGTAGTTTAGAAGACTACATGGTGGATCAGAGTCCTGGCTGACAGTACATTTGTACTCAACCACCACCTCTACCTCATACTTCAGAAAGAGTAAGATGGTTCCCAAAACAAGAATGTTCTGTAACATGAGACTGCTTTTTATGGATACTTGTCTCAAGAAGTGAGAAGACATCATATCCCATCTTCTCATGCCAAAAGTTGGCCCACAAGTTGACACCTGAACTCCATTCCTTTGCCGTCAAATATGTTCAATCACATGTCAAGCCATGATCCTGCCTCGGAGGCAGCCATGACAACTGACTCCACTGCCAAGAGGGCTGTACTTTCTCAGCAGTCTCTTCAAGGGGAAGTTGTTCATCAGTCCATGGACTGATGAGTCCAACTCAAGTGGCACAGTCTTATAGCATTAGCAGGAAGAGGCTTGGGAGGGGGAGGGATAATTCAGTGGTGTCAAAGGGTATTTCTTCCTGATGGTACCAGTGAATGCTTTTTAGCCTTACTCCTGTTACCAAACCTTCTCCACTCTGAAGGTAACCAACTCTTACACCCCTCACAAGGAAGTTAAGAGTATAGATCCTACCCCCTATACCTAAGTAACAGTAATGATAAGGATATAAAGACACGGAGGGGTGATGCACCCACAGACTCACACACACACACTTCCTTCACTCCTCTGCTGTTCACTCTATTTCAGCAGACCCATACCCTTGGAAAAGTTACCAAACATTCTCTGTGAGAAAAGACAAGGTTCAACCAGATAGTCAATAGCACTACAAAAAGATGTCCTTATTTGACATGCCTGGTAACATAAGAGGAGACTGTTTCCCGAACTTGTCCTCCTACCACTAGTTACTGACCTTGTTACCAAGTTTCAATGACCAATTTCAGCTCGTGCAGAGGGATACTTCTACAAAATAGGCTCTGGTTCATCTTTCCATAGGAACATCTTTTTTAAAAGAATCATGAGGGACAAATAAATAACACCATTACATTTATGGACCAAACTTTTGAAGCTGGGTTAAAGTAGGCAAGAATAAAGCTAATTATTTGGCCAAGTCACAGAGCTTTATTTTATTATTGTAAAAGTTTAACAAGACCCCAAGTAACATTTCTGGACTCTTGCTTGATGGTTGACCAAGCAAGGAAAAGTTCACAATACTGGATAGCTAGATGGGAAAAAAATAACATGAAGGGTAAAAGGCAGATTGTAATGCAGCCTTGGGTCAACAGAAAGCTTAAGAAAATTTATTAATTTACTCTCCACAGTGCACCATGAAAGGGCCACTCTAGGCATTAACCCCTTCAGCGCAAAGTAATGGGGGATATTGTTAACTAGTAGCTAGAAAGATAAATATACTATAGAAAGGGGATGAGGCATATCCATTTGCTATTAGATACAAGCAGTAACATTATATAACTAATGTTCAATAAGAGAAAGCCTTAAGAAAAACATGTTTCAATTCATGAGGGTAAAACTAATAGGAATGAAAATAACTAATGCTGAGTACAATGTGAATGAAAAAATAAATCAAACTCACAATAAAACCAGATACATACCCAAGCTGAATGGGTCCCCTTGAGTCTTCAGGAAGCAGGTTCTGAGTGAGACTTGTTTGACCGCCCGCCTCCAGACTACCCTCACGCTGAACGACCAGTGACAGTCGTTATTATAAATGGTTGCGTTGTCCATTTAAAAGATCCAGACAGGGTTCCGACAAGGGTAGATTTGTAATTGAAGATTATGGGGTACGGGGAGAAAAACTTTTAAAATCCACATTACATTGATTTTGAACAATTTCTGTAAGAAATTTGACAATTAACTTTCATAACCCATGAGCATTTAGCAGCTGAAACCTCCACAGAATATAGGGTGCAAACTTGTCCTGCTCTTCCTACACAATATTTCTTTGTCCTCAACTCCTTCACCACTATGGTCACAAAGATCATCTAGGTGCTTGACAACGTTCCACTGTCCTCTATTCCAGAATCAACAAAGGAGAGAGATAAGAAATTATGACTAAAAGAAACAATGGCTTGTTAGTTTGATTTTCATCAATTTCTCAAACCATATAGAAGAGTAAGGGTGTGAGGAAAAAAGTGAGTGCTGCTATTAAATTTGAAAACATGCAAGCTGTCAATGCCATAGCAGTTGGTACAGTAAGAACACCTGGCATTAAAAATGACATACCAAAAAATAGACAAGGAGCAAATGCATCTATTAAAAAAAATAAACTTGAGTGCATACTGAAGTTTCTACTAGCTGTTCAGGACTACATGGGAAGTTTATAAAAAGTAGTTTTGTTAGCTCAAGATACAAAACTGAGGTCCTTACATGGGCAACAGTATGCTAGTTCAAACACCAATAATTTAAATGCAGCTAGTTTTGCCTAGATTCATTTCAACACTTGCAGAGAATGAAAGTTGCGTGCTATGAATAAATTTATCTATTTAAATTTCCTTAAAAACTGGACTAAACTAAGTAATATTCACAAGCACTCTTCTTTTTAAAGGTTAAAGATATGCACATTGTACTTTGGCAAACTCACCTACACCAAACCCCTATATTACAGGCAGCCCATCAATAAGCAAAGTTGTGTACTCTCGTGATCAAAATCATAGGGCTAGAGAACTGCCCAACTCCACAACAACTAAAATAACCACGATTAAATATGTACTGTATACAGAAAAGAAGTATTAAAGGGAGGTTGAGTCAAAACTAGAGTGCTCAAAATCATACACCTTCACCTTTCACAATAATTGGCAAATAAGATGAAAATTTTCTAATTGGGATTTCACTTAAAAGTTCCAGTTTAATTGATAGACAGAACAAGAAAATTTATATGAATGAAAAAAGCCCATGCACACAAAAAAAAATCTACCCTTGTCGTCCCACTATTCAAACATAAAATGTAAAGAATTCTTTGTCATTAGAGTAAGTTCTAAGAACATTATGACAACTTTTAAACTACCATCTGTTAAAAAATCCATACCACCTGCACTTACCTTTATAGGATGACCATGAGAGACTAATGAACTGTAACAAACTTTATCATATGGTACAGACTGTCTCAAAAGCAAAAATCCATACATTCAATAGCTGTGCAAAAAAAATTCTGTCATACAAATAATTTTCTACAAATTTTTCTAAATTTAAACTACTTGAGTTTAATATAAAAAAGCAAAAATATACAGAATTTTGGCTTTCTTAATGACATTTTCTCAGATTTAATAAAATTAACATTAAAGTCAATAACCATATGATAAACCAAACAATATGTCTTAAGACATAAGAAATAGAGAAATAATGAAAGAAACCAACCAACAGATTTCAAAAGAAATACACCAACTGAATAAAAGAAGCTTTGGTGCACTAGTTACCCAATGTGTTTGAGGTTGTGAAGCGCTGTGTCGGTCAGGAGGTTTACTCGCTCATCATCGTCAAAATAGACATCTTGGTCGTAAGGAAGGTTTGGGGGATACATGGCCTGTGGTAATGGTGGGTTGGGGGCATCAGTGGCCAAAGGAACAAATTAAACCACTCTTTCATATTTCATGAAATTCTTTGGTATCAAGCACCAAATTAAAAAAATGGAAAAAGGATTTACGCAGTAAAAGAATTAATCAAAATCTAGTTTCAATGTACATTTATATTTGACTAAAGTGCGATGAAATCATCTATACAAATACTAAGTAAGAATGAGCCAATGAGTTCTGTAACGAACTAAACAAAAAAAAATTGAAAAACTACGTCATATACAGCACATGAATATTACATCATTAAAAGTGAAACAGGACATCAAGCAAAATGTGTCATCTACCCAAACAATTATATCACATATGAAAACACAAAAATTTAAATCATTTATCATTCTGAAGAGTGTTTGGTTACCTATACATACCATAAAGCACGTAAAAAATTGCATATCTTAGAAGTGCAAGGCACATCAGTAGTTCTACCTACCTTACTTCTTACCTGTAACCATCTTTGCTTATCAATCATAGAAATTTTAATTTGATAAATTATATGATGTAAGTGCCCAAGCCTTATCAAAATTCACAAAATATAATTGTTATACCTCTTAATATTCCACTTATCAATAATACACTAAAGCTTAACAAAAAGCCTACAAGCTGATAGCAATCTATTGGAATAGTTTCCAAAAGAAAATATACAGCTGAAGAAGAAATTACATATCTGATATTAAATGGGCTTTCTCCTGTTATAAACTGACAATTATAATAGTTAATTCTGTACAAAGGATTCCCAAGCCATGTAGTAATGAAGGGATGAGCAACTGTCTAGATCCAACACATGGAAATATATTTAGTATCTATGGGAGTGTGAATGTCACTCAAAATAACCCCATCAGCATGCAAGTGGATTTTTAAGAAGCAAGTCATGAGAAGTAAAATTCACATAGGAGCAGAGCAAAGAACCTCAAGTATCTCATGCATTCCAGAACGTACCTGGTTAACATCCAAAAGTTGTGCAAAAACTGTTTCATAACAAAGGTTTTATACACAACTACCTATCATATACTAGATGTCAACATTCGTATCCTGAATGTTCCACAAGTTCAACAGTTTTTTGTCTAAAAAACAAGAGGAAGTTAGGTACTTTAGTTATCAATGCAAGTAGACTCAAGGTGCTGGGGAGAAAGCACTCCTCATTTGATTGGTAGGTTTGTATAAAAAAAATTGTCTTGTAATAAAAATTGTTTCTTCACAGCCCCAACAATCATATACCTGAATGGATGATTTATGTAGAAAGCTGTGACACTGAATGCTTTCTTGTGTTTGCAGGTAACTGCAGAACCCATTAGGTTAGAACCTTTTGGGGTAAGTCAAGAACCTAGGCTTAGGTCTAAGGATTCAGATACCTAGGACTTGACCTGGCACAGGTTGTTGAAGCTCTCCAAGCTTTGCCAGTTGGTACAGTTGCTTCATCTGTAAAACCTTTCCCTTTGAAGCCTTGCTAGATAACTTTTAAGTATGAAAACAATGGGTGTCCAGGCTGCTGTAGAATCTAAGCAGGAGTACAGCTGTTTGTAAAGTTTCTTCCAGGTTGTGAGATTCCTAAAACCACCATAGAGAGATCAACAAACCAACCTTTCTGCATCAAAGGGGTTATAAAAAAAAAAAAAAAAAAAAAAAAATCTTGTCCTTGGAGACATGGAGCTTCAACAACTGTTTGATGAGGACAAATGAGGGAAGGGCTGAGTGTGTCCATTATCAAGCTGTGAGTTCCTGGGATAAAGCTTCAGTCTATGCTGACCTATTTGCCTCAGGCAACAAGCAGTACACAAAACCGGCTAACAAAGACTTGTACTGTGTGCTGCCCTGAATTCTTGAGCATGCCCCCACTGTCAAGTGGTGGTTATAACATCCATTGTCCTTCCTGCAGAGTGAATACTTGATGGCCTTCAATTTGAAGAAGGTGATGTGTTGTCTTGTCCAGTAACATTAAAATTCCTATGGCTTGATGACTTCACTGCCTGTCCATAAACATCAACAGCAGGTGCCTGGAGTCCTTCCACTAATGACCGTTCCTTCAAGTCTTCTGGTAGAGCATTGCTGGCCACAACCACAAGAATAGCTACAGCTAAAGAGACCTCAATCTAAAGTGACCATGGAACCAGTTCTCTAGTGATAAAGCTACACAAAGTTTACTGGTTATGACAAGAGTGGGGAGCATGTCTCTAGAAAAAGGATTAACTTTGGTGACCTTTAATACCCATGGCTCTGCTCCAGTCTACTGGCTTACTCTTCAGTATTGCTGGAGGCAACTCTTCATAGCTGAAGAAATGCAAATATAGAAAAACTGTCCTTGCTTACTCCTGACTAACTTAGCAGGGACTCCAGTGCAGGCCATCCCCTTTCTCTGGACCACGAGACAGAATTGCCTCCTCACTGTGGCCAACTTGTTGGAGCTAGGAGGATATGATCTCTGAAGGCATGCCCAGTTTCCTCTGCTGCCTAAACTTTGGGGCCTTGACCACTGCCTGGCCATGTCAAAAACTGCCACCCAGGTCTCAGTCCAATTCATTTTTTCTCAGAGTTCCATAACAATGCTCTATGGGAACAGGAATGGGTACACTTAATTGGGGAATCAACACCCTTGCCATCTGAGGTAGCAAAGGTAAGCAAGATCCTTGGACACCTCAACCTGCTTTACTAGCACATTATACTCAAGATATACTACCATGCTAGTGTGTAAAACTTATACTTGCTTATGCAACATCATGATACTTCTGGATTTGGTCCCCCCTCTGTCAGCAAAGAGCTAATGGCTCCTAACACCTATTCTTGCACATGGCAAGGAACTCCCAGAGAAACCACACCAATGTGTCTATCTCCACTGGAATGAAGGTAACCAAGAATAACAAGAAAGAAGCTATACAGTAGTCTGCTTTGTTATTACTTCCAAAGCTGAAGAGGGATGATGAGCATGCAAAGAAACAGCCACGACATGTATAATACAAACATCATAGCTTCTGGTATGGGTTTGACAAGAAGAAGAAGAAGAAGAAGAAGAAGAAGAATGATCAGTAATAAGCACTGAAAATAGATTCTACAGTGACACTTTCACACTGGAGGAACAGTGCAATAGAGCTGTTCACAAAAACTGAGGAAGGTGATTGAGGGGTACTCAGGGGTCCTTACTACAAGGAAGGTGATTGAGGGGTACTCAGGGGTCCTTACTACATCTGTCTGTTAGAGAAAACATTGTTGAACATGGGAAACATTCCGGACCGTGAATGTAAGCACCTTCATAATTGATGGGGTTGTGATGAAACTAAACTCCTACTGCACCCAACAACATATTATAAATGCAGGTTTTGCAATCTTTACTAAGCATAAAAAGAATAAGAAAGAATATATAACCTTTTCCTGTTAAGACACAATCCACGAGTCATGTAGTAAGAATAAAATAATGAACTGCCACATTTGATTACATTTACACTCTACAAAAGGGACATACATGATTGATTAATCTCTCAAAACATAGTTTAAATTTCTTCAGGAAAATAAGCCATTCCAATAACGCTGATTCTTAAAATGTGCTTCAAATGACATTTCCTCCTCAGTACAGTAATAATAATAAGACATGATGTTCATCAAAACTAATATGATTATTTTCAATCACACTTTTCTCTAAATTGAAAAAATTCTCAATGAACCTAAAATTTAGATGAAATCATGTTGTAAAAATTCTGAAACTACTGTATAACATTGAAAAAAACCATACATTCCAACAACAACACAACTTGCCTTAATTGGCACAACTAACTACAGTTAAAGGCCTACTGTACTACCTTGCATCTTTCAAATAAGCAAACCTGTTTTTAGTAGACTGTAATATCTAAAACCATATGCAGCAAAAAACTCAAGCATATAAGGCTTGGTAGCACCACATCCAGCATCAACTAGTTTTTCACATGAGATTTGAAAGCAATGCTTGTTTCTTCTATTCACACTGTACCAAACTGAGAAAAAAAACTATCCTAGAATGTTTTTCATTTCCAACTACATAAAGTGTCCTCTCTTCAGGGTAAATTACTTTCTTTAAGCAATACCTAATATATATTCTTGTCTCTCCTTTAGGCAGCGATACTGATTTTTCTACAATTAAAACCTCAAAAGTTAGGCTAGCATAGAGCTTAAATATGCAAATATGGTATGGATGCTCTTTGACATTATCCCAAATCAATACTGTACTAGTAACTGATTAGCAGTATGTTTCTTGCTTTAATTACCTTCCTAACTTTATTTGATATTTTAATAATGTAATGTACAATCATATTACAATTCAACATCTTAGAAAAATCATTTACAACTGTATCCATGCTTTAAGTCAAACATAAGTGCACTCATTCTTTAGCTTAGCCTTACAAGCAGTACTGTACTACTCTATGCAGATATTACTTAAGCAAAGTACTATGGAGAATTTACATGTAAACATTAAACGTAATCCTTTACTAAAGTATTTTATTTAGTTTTAAAACAATAGTCAAACAATTTAGTAAGGTTTTCGTTGATTTTTAGTTTTACGTAACGAACTGGTCAATCACCTGGCATTTTTCCACATGCAGTAGACGTTTATGAATATTTCCCTCAATTACTGCTCATTTTTAGGTCAAGCTGCCAATAAAAGTTGCTGCCTGAACATCAAAGTATCAAGTCATTAAAGTCACATTCAACTTACATACAACAATAGCACAGTACTTCAAGCCTTTTCCAGAGTTAAAACACAAGTCAAGGCATTTATTATCAGTAACAAACAATACATTAACGAATTTGTAAAAATATGAGAATTTATGAACAAATACAGTGAAAACCGCAAAGTTACATCCATTAACCGTAAAAGCCTAGGTCCTTGATCACTATTACAGTCATCCTGTATAAAGTCTATTTCCCTCAACTATTAAAACTAGCATGTTTCTGCATAAAAGGTAATAAAGCTGTATCAGAGAAAATGCAGCCTACTAAGCTATGAGAAACAGAAAGCATAGGAAACAAATAAATAATATATTCGAATATATCTTTACTGTAGAATAGCACAATAAGGAGAAGAATGAACATAAGGGGCAATTTAAGACAGTATTTCTGTGAAAAAGGTGAACATGCAAAACCAAATAATGGGCTCAACGTGGAAAGATGCCAAGCCATCTAGAATCAGTTTTTCAAATTCAAAACATCTAATATCATTTCCACTGGGTATGACTGCTTACAAAAGAGACAGAGAATGTCAATTTCCTACCATGGACAGTGAAGGAATAGAAACTAAAAATTCTTGTATAATTGCTAACCAAACATAAATTCATTAGTAGCAATGATCACAAGGAAACTGAGCTTGGTATCTAATAAACCAGACCTTAACATAGCACTGTGAAGATTATCATTCTTTCCTGTGCAGCAAAGCAAAAGCAATAAAGAAAATTGTATGGTTTACAAATGAACAGAAATAAGACTAAAATTACATAAATTTAAGCAATATCAAAGCTGATAAACTGACTGATAAACAGGAAATTCTTAAGTCTTTGTACCACACTGCAAAAATAGCTGTTAGCTTGAGAGAGAGAGAGAGAGAGAGAGAGAGAGAGAGAGAGAGAGAGAGAGAGAGAGAGAGAGAGAGAGAGAGAGAGAGAGAGAGAGAGAGAGAGAGAGAGAGATCCACCTAAATTTAAGTGTGGGAAGATTCAATCATTTGCAGAATTTTTTCTTGCTAAAAGAACAAAATTAAATTTCTATGAAAACAGAATAATGATAAATTCTGAAAAAGAAATATATACTGTAGTATTGCAGATGAAATAAATGACAACTCACCTCTATGAATTGTCACTGAGAAAACAGAAATGAGATAGCCTCATTTATCCTGAACTAATCTAATGAGCCCTGTTGATATAGAATATTACAGTTACAAGTCAAGCTGAAAACATCACTGTGTGTAGAGGAAGGAAGAAGCATGCATATAAAAGGCAAAAGGAAATGTGTAAACTTATCAATACAACTAATAAGTCTTCCTGAAGCCTAAAAATTTAATTTTTATTGGTTCTAGTAATGAAATTTAATTTTTGGAGCAAAAACAAAACTTAAAACTTCATACCCAATAAAAATGAAGATAAGTTATATCAAGAATGTACTGCACCAGTAATAATACTAGCAAACTCAAATACTATACCTACAAGTTTTAAATATGGACAGACCATGAGTATCACAATTTCCCCAATGACCACCAGATCAGCATCCATTCCAGGGCTAGAATAACATGAACTTACTTCTAAATAAAATTAAATCCCAACATTTTTTGTAACAGGACAAGTTTGCACAACCCCATAGATAAACAATGATTGCAGCATAAGAGTGGCTTTATTGTTAATTTATTCGGTAGAATGAAGACTACCAAATTTAGTCCTCACAATAGTTTTACCATTCCTTTCAAATTACAGAACACAAAAATTATACAAAATTTTCCCAACAAAATTTCTGAAGCAAGTATGTTTTACTTGACAGAAAAAAAATATGTCTTAAAAAGTAATTTTTGTACATATTCAGACTTCAATAAGAAATACCTAAGATTTGGAACATATTGCAGAAGTAAAATTTCAAAGGATTTTCCATAACAGTTAACACTTACTATGAGTTATTCACACAACACAATCATGATTCAAAAGTGAAAAATTTAAATCTTAGCAATTTCATAACCTTACACAAAACTTACCAATGATTTTTTCAAACCCAATTCTGGATGAAGAATAGAATTTGAAATAAGAAAAGGCTGAGTTTCACATTTCCTAGTATACTTACTAAAGCCACTTTGAGGAAAATTATAATGTTTAACAGTAATACCTCATACTTTTCACGATTCTGTTCACAGTTTACCAACATCTGCATTTCTCATTTCTATTTTGCTTTGTTTCTTATCATTTTTAGAACTAAAAGCAACAATTACTATATCTGTTATACTTTGCATACGTATGCCCACCTTTTTTCCCTATAACTTCAGTGAAGAATCAAGAGAAGAAAATCCTTTTTTACTCACAACAACAAAATCAACACTTAAACAGTCATTACATTATTGAATTAATTCATTACAATCTTTGAAAACTTTAGAGAATTAGGACTATTATTTAATTCTTTAGACTTGAAAACTGTAATCTTTTGATCTAAAAACCATTTACCATTGGTATAAAGCTATGCACTCTTATTCGCCCCCACCCCTTCCTTCTTGAGTCCTTTTGTTAACATGAACAGTTTTCAATTAGCTTCCAAGATAAAGGCAATTAGCTATACATAAATATCTAAACAACAATTTCTCAACAAATTATCACCATAGGTATCAAATTTACTGCTTATGCAGCTCAACTCCATAAAATTGGCAACATACAGTATGTGATCAGGTTTGGAACAGCCAAAAGCACCAGAGATAAGCATATTGCTCTGGGGATTCTGAGGGGAAAATATCTATAGCAAGCAAAAGGATTTTTTTTTATTACTAAGCCACAGCAAGGTCTGGTAAAATTTTACTACCAACGAATTCCCATAGGCCTGCTGCCCTGGCATCCTTCATGCCAAAGGGACATCACTAAGAATATCTCCTTAAAGGCCTTATCCAGGTTGAATGTCCTTGTGGTGGTCTGGGTCTTCCTCTATATCCTTGCTCATGAATTAGAGTACTGTCAGGTGAAAAATACTATTTCTTGCTGAGCAAGTTTCAATACAATTGAGTACAGTAATAATATTATGCGGCATCCTGTTTGAATGAATTTAGTGGGAAAGAGGTTCATAGCACTTCAATGATCCAAAATGTCTTATGACATCTTATTATCTTGAAACGGAGAAACACCATCAGTATGCCTTGAGATTTCAGAGGAGGATGTATTGCCTCTTTGCAGCTCCAGGATGTCTTTCTATTTATTTGCTCATAAATATACACAGGGATTGCTTTTGGTTTTAGTTCTTATCTTTTATGATAGTATGTTCGCTATAATTGTAACTTTGCAAAGAAAAGTGCAGACATATTAGAAAAAACATGTACACCTCACAAAAAGTTACTGCATCTCCCCATCTCAGTAAACCTCGTATACATTTTTTATTTTACAACAAATATACTCAGAATTTGTTACTGGTTTTAGTTCTTATCTGTTATGATACTTTGTGAGCTGTAAATATTTTACAAAATAAAATAAATTATTAGAAAAAACATGTGTAACTTGGTAAAATTAACATATTTTTACGAGTGTCTTGTAAATGAGCCCCACACAGGGTTGTAAATAGTCACTTTCAATTTCCCAAGGAAGGTAGGGAAAAATTTTTAGAATTTTTTTTCTTATACCATGTGCATTTGCATATCTCCCTCTTTCCATTGATGTGTTCTAAAAATTTTTTTTCTTATACCATGTGCATTTGCATATCTCCCTCTTTCCATTGATGTGTTCTTTCTTAAATTGGCCAACCTTAAAGTTTACCCGGTCTGGGGTTGTGCTTGATATATATTTAGCCCATTCCTTAAGGGTTAACAGGGGAAACTTTCAGAATTAAGCAAAATGAAATGCCACTCAAAGCTGCTATAAGCAAAAGACCTGCTGTAAACATCAAAATTGGAAGTCGTCGTCTTAGAAATATAAAAGATGGAAGAGTGGAATAGGGAGATGATTAGGAGTATAAAAAAAAGCAAGTTTATGTGACAGAAAAAAAAAAACACTGTTACAAATGCGGGTGTGTGGATCCCCGTAGTAGGTGAAGAGGTGATTCAAATACAGTCACAAGAAAAGTTCAAGACTGCAAAAAATAAAGCTATGAAGTAACAGATTTTCAACCAGGTAAGGATGAGACCATTTACAGGGACACTGTAGGTTCACATAAGGATGGTACCACTTACGGGGACACTGTAGGTTGTACTAGACTTCTTACAATAATCCATCAGACAAAGGTGCATTTCTTTCTACCCCTTACTTTTCATGTATTCCCCTTGACCTCTTTCCCCCTAGCTGTCCAACTTCAACTTTACCAAGCCCCATTACCTTTAATTTATGCTCTTTATATCCTGCCTCTCTTCCACTGTCCCAATCTTTTCTACTGTTTTTTTAACATTCACTGTGCACACTTTCACTGAACCTCTGGCTTTGCTGCTTTGACTGCATTCATGTGTTCTCTGCACTCCTGCCAATCTGGAGGCTACTAATGCTGGGGCCCTTTCATTTTGAGTTTGTCAGTTTTGGTGCTGTATCTTTATTTATGAGCTTATACATCCTTAAACTCATAAATAAAGATACAGCACATTTTTAATACAGTATCAGAAATACTGTATTAAAAATGTATGCTTTCTCCACTGAGATTTCAATGCAGTACCAGTTACATATAGCTTAATTTCATGAAGATCTAAATCTAGATGCAGCTAAGGGAAAAAGCATCTACCTCCTTCAACTTGTTTGTATTACATACTGAATATACCCAGCAATGAGGTCGTTCCTGTACAAACAAGTGAAAAATGCACTGAAGATTTTTCGGTGCAATTGAATTTTCTGTACAGCGTATAATGCTGTATGAAACTCTCAGCTACAACCAGGCAGCACTCAGTTGTTCCCCAGATGCAGTCATGTGAAGGTGCGTCAGCGACGACTACAGAAAGTGCTGCCAGACACATGACCCACGGCTGACCTTAATCTTAAATAAAATAAATACTACTGAGGAGAGAGGGCTGCAATGTGGTATGTTTGATGACTGGAGGGTGGATGATCAACATATCAATTTGCAGCCCTCTAGCCTAAGTAGTTTTTTAAATCTGAGGGCAGACAGAAAAAGTGTGGACGGACAGACAAAGCCATCTCAGTAGTTTTCTTTTCCAGAAAATTAGAAATGAAAAAGGAGAGGTTAAAGCCCAAAGATGGAATGCTTCCTCTAGTATGCTACTTAGCTTTCTTAATTCATGTATTAGACAAAAGGCTTTCCAATCTTAAGTTCTTGTTAATCTGTTAATCCCTCAAGCCCAAAAAATTTATACAATGAGAGAGAGAGAGAGAGAGAGAGAGAGAGAGAGAGAGAGAGAGAGAGAGAGAGAGAGAGAGAGAGAGAGAGAGAGAGAGAGAGAGAGAGAGAGAGAGAGAGAGAGAGAGAGAGAGAGAGAGAGAGAGAGAGAGAGAGAGAGAGAGAGAGAGAGAGAGAGAGAGAGAGAGAGAGAGAGAGAGAGAGTAATGAAGAAAAGAAAAAATAGCTAAGAACTACATAAGTTTTCTAAGCATACAAAGAACAAAAAATTGAGAATAAAATGGTCAGCTAAAAAAAAAAAGGATTCCATTCAAATGATGACAATTCCTGAAGGGACTTGAGTACTCAAGTACTGGAGAGTGCACTAGAGCAAAAATGGGAGTTAGCAGAGAAACAGAGGTTAACTGGTGGTGGGGTAGTGGCTAAAACAACTAAAGTTGAAGATTTGTGGGGTAGACATACATCTGATATCTGCCTAAAAAAATGAAGAACAAAAGTAATATACTAGTAGTTAAGAAGACTTAGCTGTCCAGACGCTAAGGAGGAACAATTACCCAAAAAGCACACATGAACAGCTATCCTAGTGTAGGCTGGATGTCTAGTCTAACTTTAGATCTTTAACCAGGTATTTGGGTATTCACAGGTATCATGATGCAATTATTGTACAAACATTTGGAAGGGAAAAAACCCAGACAAATTACCATCGGTTTTGGGGCTATAAGCAAAGATGACTCTGTCACACAAAACAGAAAGTTGGTCACTGACAGGAAGAGAACCATGTGAATGTTTGAGAAAATTTAAGAAATTAAAGAATGGAAAATAGGTATAAAAAGAGTAGGGCTGAATCAGTGGTTGGAGGCTGAAGCCAAAGGGACACCACAGTCACCCACATGGGTACTAAAGGAAACCCTGTTGGGGATCCCAAACTTTCAATAGATCTGACTGAAGTAATACCTAGTTGAGAAATTATTATCCAGATACTCATCCATGCCTAATTTGTTATTCCCTGACAAATGACTCAAGGCCCAAAAACACTTAAAAAAAAAAATTTTATTTTGTTTAATGATACTTCAAATCTTTCCTCATGCACTGCATAAATTAACTCATTCTTATGGATTTAAGAGTTTCTAATTTGCAACTTCAAAATCCATCTCATTATTCATTAGTTATGTTCTAAAATTAATCTAAAATTTTAAAAATGTTTAAATACTAAACATTCATATTGCTATAGAGGGAAATACATCAAGCATTTCATATCGATGAAAATAGAAAAATACTCCAACGGTATTCGGAAACAGACAAGATTTTTCTTAACACATCAAGTTCTCAACTTTCCAAGTGCCTTTTATTGGAAAAAATCAGAAAAAATATGCATACAATGTGTTTCTGTGAAGTCAGATACTGACTTAGCACAGGATCACTAAAAATTATACCTATCAAAAATTGTTTTTGAACAATTTTTTTTTATACAAACCCATTAATATAAAAAACAGGTTCTGATGCAGGAAAAACCTATTTTTGGTAGCTGCTGTGAGTCCTCAAAGGAGTTACACTCTCATGGTTTCCCCCCCCGGGCTCCAGAAGACAGACCAATTGATCTCAAAGAATTCTCTTATAGTAGGTCTCGGCCAGAACAGTGCTTGTTGGCACAGTGACAGAATATAAAGGGCTCAAGACAGGAGGGCTCTACCTCCTGTCCACAACGAGTGCCTCAGTTTTCATGCTCGCACAAATGAGAAAACTGCACATGTGTCGGCTACGTTCCTCATCACATACCAGGTCTATGCAAGATATTCACCCCAGTCCCATGCCTCTTCATTAGGGAAAGTGGGTGGGTCTGAGGACTCACAGTGGCTACCAAAAATAAGTTTTTCCTAATCCAAAACCTATTTTTTTTATAGCATAGCTGCTGTTCGTCTTCAAAGGAGCTTACAAAAGAAACTGACTGGTGATAAAATGTCTTAGCTCCTAATAAATAAATCCCAACCACCCAGATACATTTTTAGTCCGAATCAGGTTAACGGCACCGTGAGCCAAGCGCCGTAAAGTTGGAACGCCGTAAGCAAGGGACTGCCTTTACTCACCTTTTGGGTGTCATGCAGCTTAGGAAAGGAGTGAGGGTCTGCCTTTTTGATGAAGGAAACTAAAATCATTCTCAGCCCATGTAAAATGAGGACTATCTGGGATGTTTGCCGTGGCATCTAGGTAAGCCTTAACTGCTTGAACTGGGCACGATGTGTGTCCATAGTATGATGTTAGGTAACATGATCAATGGGGTGTATCCACAAAATAGTAGTACTGTAATGTATTAAAATATTAATTCACAATTACTATAAAAACTTTGCCTTAAAGGATTTAGTCACAAATGCTTCTAAACTCAATTATGACAAAACTCAATGGATACCCACACAAAGTATTTCTACACATTTCATAACTTTTGATTACCGTACCTGGACGATTCCCAAGCACCAGGGAAAGGTTATAGGCTACATTAGTTGGTACATAATTAAAATAATTACAGTCATACTTCGAACTTGCACGAGGTTAGGTACCAGAACCCCTCGCGCAGGGTGAATTTTCGCGTAAGTTTGGCATGGTCTCTAAAAGTGCTAATAAATGCTTATTTCTAAATTTTAAACACTAAATATGACCCTAATCATGTTCCCAAATTATTAAGTTAACTTTGAAATAAAATTAAAGTTACTGTAATTTCATTTAAAAGTTACCTTAATACATTACCCTTGAAAAGAGAAATAAATGATTGACATAAAAACTGAGATTTAGAAGAGAATTTCTCTCTCTCTCTCTCTCTCCCCCCCTTCCAACCGCGCTATTTTTAGAATCGTCTCACCTCTTTTTAACAACTTTATTCTGCGACTCTTTCTCTTTATTCTGTAATGCTTTTTCATGAACAAACAGTGTTTTATATTTTGACTAATACAACTCTTAGTTATTACGTATTTGCAACACTAGTGTATTTACACTTCGTAGACGATACAGGTCAAATTAGATCAATTTAAACTATCTACTGTACAGGTAAAGACGTACAGAGAATTAATAAGTTGTAAAAATGTGTGATCGCTAACTATAAGAGAGAGAGAGAGAGAGAGAGAGAGAGAGAGAGAGAGAGAGAGAGAGAGAGAGAGAGAGAGAGAGAGAGAGAGAGAGAGAGAGAGAGAGAGAGAGAGAGAGAGAGAGAGAGAGAGAGAGAGAGAGAGAGAGAGAGAGAGAGAGAGAGAGAGAGATTGTCCTTACTTAAGAGAGTGAAATTATTTATCAATTATTACGGAGACTGAGAGAATAACACACGGGAGAGAGAGAGAGAGAGAGAGAGAGAGATTGTCCTTACTTGAAATATCAAGTTATATTATTTATGAATTATTATGGGGGGAGAGAGAGAGAGAAAGTTATTCTTACATTAGATATCAAAAGATGGAAATCCAGTATTAAACTAACCATTAAATGAAATTAAAGTTACTGTAATTTCATTTAAAAGTTAGCTTAATAAATTACCCTTAAAAAAAGAAATATATGGTGTGACTCTCTCCCCCATTCTGTCGATCTATTTTTAGAAGTCCCATCAACCTCGTTTTAAAAAAACGTCTTTATTCTGTCACTTTCTCTTTGTTCTGAAATGCTCTATGTCTGTGTTTTAGAACGGCACACTTACAGTTTGTAAACGGTACAGGTAAAATCAGATAAATTCAAAGTTATTTACTGTACAGTTAAAGATATACAGAGAAACATTGCAGTATTACGTAGGTTGGCTGACTTCGAACGGGAGAGAGAGAGAGAGAGAGATAACAGTTGTCCTTACTTAAGAGAGTGAAATTTTTTATGAATTATTCCAGACACACACACACACACACACAGAATAACAAGAAAAATTTGACCACCGATTAGCAACACTCCCCTCCTTGTCATGTTAAATGACATGTCTGACAGCTTTTGCCTTCACCTCCTCCTCACAAAAGATGAGGGAAGAATTTGTTTGTTCAAAATAATACGAATTTTGTAATTGCAGTTTTATTATTATTATTATTATTTATTATTATTATTATTTAATTTTATTGATGTTATTATTTGAAAATTAGTACTTATTATTAGGTAAAACGTTTATTTATCTTACAAATAAACATACCTGTATACATGTACCATAAAAATTCATCTCACTGAGAGAGAGAGAGAGAGAGAGAGAGAGAGAGAGAGAGAGAGAGAGAGAGAGAGAGAGAGAGAGAGAGAGAAATTGTTACTTTTAATAATATTTAATGTTATTTAATTTACACATAAAAGCTTGAAAACTTATAAATTAAATAAAATAATGAAACAAACACTTTTGCTGGGTTTCTCAGTGTTCGCATATGTTCGTGTGTGTGTGAAAAACTCGTGTATGACCATTAGTTAGGTTCCAGTGAAAAATTCGTGTGTCTGTGAATTCGTGCAACTCGAATCGTGCAAGTTCGAGGTACTACTGTATTAGAATTATTGAACTAAATTTATATGAAATCAGTATCACTAAGATTTTAAACTGTTCAGCAAAGCTCACCATTTTGAAAAGGTACTTTTTGTATTCTTAGGAACTAGATATTACAGAAAATTGGGGAATTTCATATGTAACAAAATCCATCTAGTTTGATTATAAAATACCACAAAGGAAATACTGGCCTTTAGTAAACACCAAGGCTTGTAAATCAAGCATAATTGGAGACTGCAATCATGGTGGCTATGTTTTGTAAAGAAGTAGTTAGGCTAACTCGATTTACCCTTTTGGTAACCTCAAATTATATACCAATGTTAAAAAAAGTCATTGGCTAATGTGTTTCAATAAAAAAAATTGTCTTATATCACAGCATTAATGTTAATTATTGCTTTGTCTGACAGGGAAAAACAGTATGGGAATTACAATGTCGCCTAGTGAATTAATCCTAACTTCTCACCTTGCAGGAGATCTATTGGCTCCCAATTTTAACAAATATACCTACCCATTAAAATTTTAAGGAACTAAAACTTTGCACTGGGTCTCAAAACTATGTACTTTTATCTTTAAAGTTGTTATGATTGAAATTCTCAGAGCAAACACTGGGGTTATATGAACTCTGTGACAGACCAGACTGTAATGAGGAAGATAGCCAATATACGCACTGCTGTCACATCTGTGCGTGTAGGATGAAGGGAAAACCAAGGTAGTCACTGTGGACAGGAGATACAGCCCTCCTGTCTTCTTGATTTCTTTGCAAACAGGCGCTATTCTGACCAAAACCAACTACCATAAAAGAATTCTTTGAGATTGGTTGGACTGTCTTATGGAGCCCTGAAGGGAGCCATAGGAGTGTTACTCCTTTGAGTATAACTGGCAGCTATGCTATAAAAAAAAAAAAAAAAAGCTATATAATAAGTTTTTTGTCTGACAGACTGAATGATGAAGTCGCCACAAATCCCTTACATGGATCCTCAGTTATGTCTCAACCAGCCAATAGCCTCACTTTTTGTGTAGAATATGCATAAGGCATCAAACCATGCAGTGCTGGTAAGAGGGTACTCCTCATATAAGTATGCAAGGTGGGTTTAAATCAATATGTATTATGTGCTGTACAAACAATTTTTCTTCTTTACAACCCCATTAATCAAACAAGTTTGAATCACTATGTTATTTGGGATGAAGATAAAGATGCTAAATACTCTATAGGGTGTTAAGATATGCCTAATTGATCAAGTGTATAAACTGAGGACTGTACGAGTCTGACACAGAAAACCTAAATTGAGGACTGTACGAGTCTGACACAGAAAACCTACGTTGCAAAAAACAAGACATCTATCAGGCAAGACTCTCTCTGATAAATACACCTAACAGCAATATCAGACATAGATACCAAACCTGAAAATCTATGCCTCAACAGTGCCATGATTAATAAAAGGAGATAAATTAAGATGAAATGGAAAATGATGAATTACTAATTTTCTCCCCAAACATGTTAAAGATGGCCACCAGTGGCTACTAGTCATTGTAAATAAAGGTCTAAAAATTTATATGTAACTTCCCTTAAATTTCAACATCTAACATTTGTTTTGGTGTGGGTACGTGCCCCACCCACTATCGGGGACTGTGAGGAACAACTAGGCAGAGAGCTTCAATTTGTTTTGAGCCTGTAAGTCCAAATGAGGGGAGGAGGGAGGGGTCCGATCATGTAATTACTTGGTAAGTATACATAAAATTTTATTTTTTCATAAAAATGTCATTTTTATATAAGTAACTTACCACGTAATTGCACAGCTGATTCCACATTGGAAGGAGGTGGGATCTTTGGACATAGCCTATACCAACATATTACGATAATAAAATTGACATAGAATCAGTTGCCAGCAGTGAGAAAATGCTTGTTGTTCCTTACCTGGCAAAGGAGCACTTCAGATAGGTACTGCCTCTAGTCGGTACGCCTCTTGTCCTGCAGCGAGCGTGGCTGTATAGCCCCGAGTCCCTCCTACATGAGTGGGAACTTTGCAGTGTGGGAAGTACACCTGTAGCTCGCAAAGTTATAAAAAGATGCCCTTGCCCTGGGCACAGACCAGAATAGGACCACAACGCTGTTACCTATGCTGTAATTCTAAATCTATCACCCGAACCACTAAAAACTGGCAAGCACTCTGGACCTACACTGTCCCAAGACTTCCCAAAACTCGACACCTTAATTCAAGGCGAAGAAAGCAGAGGGGTAGAAGATTCCCTATGCTTCCTCTCCCAACACCATGCCAGCCACCTCACATACTGCAACTCTCGAAAACGGTCTCCACATCTTCGAGATAATGCAAAGCGAACACGAACTTGCACTTCCAGAAGGTTGACTGCAGGACACTCAAAAGAGACATGTTGTGTCTGAATGCAAGAGAGATTGCGATAGCCCTAACCTCGTGGGCTCTCACTTTAAAGGCTGGTAATAATTCTTCCTCAATTTGGAAATGGAATTCCGTAATTAAGCTTCTATGAAAGAAGGAAAGAGCATTCTTGGGGAGAGGACAGGAAGGGTTTTTAATTAAACACCAGAGGATGTTCGAAGGGCCTCTGATCTCTGTCCTCTGAAGGTAGTATCTCAGGGCTCTTACTGGAGAAAGAAGTCTCTCCTCTTCCTCTGGCCCAAGAATGTCCATTAAATTCTTGATGAAGAACTAACAGGGCCATGGATTAGAAGGGTCCTCGTTCTTGGCCAGGAACCCAAGCAAAAAGGAGCAAACTGCGTCCCCTTGTGAAAAAATCCAATTCTCTTGTCAATCGCTTGGATTTCACTAACACGCTTGGCCGGAGCCAATGCTACCAAGAAGAAGGTTTTCTTGGTCAGATCCTTCAGAAAGGCAGAGCGAAGAGTTTTCGTAAGGGGGGCCTGAAATCCATTTCAGGACAACATCTAGATTCCAACAGACTGCATCCAGTTGTGGTTGCTTGATGGAATCGAAAAACTTGAGGTCAGATAGGTCCTGATTAGAGAACAGATCTGTTCTGAGCTGTCAGTCATTACACCTACTGTTTTTCATATCAAGTGCTGAGTGAAAGCTTGGAGACCTAAGATGGCCTGTATAACTTGATGCTGAAAGTACAGGCCATTGTCCTCTATGGTACTGTTGCTTGATGGTTTACTAGGCAAGTTTCACAACTTTGAATGATATGCCTGCAAACATGAGTACCTCTGGATTGGTAGGTACCAACATACTACTACTAGAAAATGACTAGGGTTCTACCACCGTAGATGATCCTTCAGGCCACCACCTGAATATGACTCGGTAAATTTATATTAATGTTGCTGGTGACCACAACCTTGCAAGTTGTAGTTGTTGTGACTTTATCATGGCCTTAAAACTGGAATATCTTACCTTCTGAAAATAAAGCACAGTTACTTCTTTGAAGACAGGGGTACAAGATACAGTACTACGAAGATTTCCCACTTCTGAACAGATAAACATAATGACCACCTAAAAGGAACTATGATTATTCCAAATAATGAAAAATGGATTAGCCCTTGCATGCCAGGCTAAATATACATTAACAATACCCCAAGAATGGGCAAACTTTAAGGTCAACCATTTTAAAATAAAAACACATCACTGGAGTGGTTATATGCAAATGCACCTGGTACAAGAAGAAAAAATTCTAAAACATTTTCTGTACCTTCCACAGGAAGTTGAAAGTGAATATTTCCAACCCTGAGCGGAACCTCATTTTCATGACATTCGTAAAAATAAGCCAATTTTAGCGATTCATACGTGTCCTTTCTAATAGTTGTTTCTTTTGTAAAATTACAACTAAAGCTCGCATATCATAAACAGATAAGAACTAAAATCTGCAACAATCCCTGAGTACATTTATAGCAAAGTGTTTACAACATGAACTGGGATGGGGAGATGTAGTAACTTTTGTGAGTTATAAATGTTCTAATTTTTTTACTTTACTTTGCAAAATTACAATTACATCTGACATACTATCAAAAAAGATTAGAAGTACAACCAACAGCAATCCCTGAGTACATTTATGGGCAAATATATACAAGATGTACTGGAATGGGGAGATGTAGTACATACCCCCATGAAATCTCGTCCCATTAATCTCCCTGTATCCTGATCTGGGGTGTGAGTGTTGCCATATGGTCATTTATGGGCCATTCATGTGATAGGATCGTCTTCATGCAAAATATTTTCAAATATTATGGTGCAAAATAACAGTAACATATGAGCTGAACAAGACAGTTTCATATGCAATTATTGGGGACCAAAGGAGCCCTGAGTCCCTGAAGGGTTAGTCACAAGTGCTCAAAAAATTATCTACATCAAAGCACACCTGGGAAATGAAAGTAGAAGTGGTTTGCATCAATATAGGCATAATAAAAAAAAGCAAGGTTATTAGTGGAGAGACTTGAGGATCCACATGGCACATATTTTGTAAGAATTCTTTTTTCAACCTGTAGACACAAGACTGGTGAACTTTGGAATATGAGTGGACTGTGGTAACGCCACATACATGAATAATGAGTGCAATAAAATTTCATATAATAGTCACATTCTATTTACATAAACTTTCCATTTTTCTTGTCTTAATGGTCTGCAGGCAAGTTTAACTTGGTGTAAATTATGCATGTAAAAAAGCTGTAATTAATGTTCAGAGAAGCACTGCATGCCCAAAGGGAATTCTCCCAACTTCATTAGTTTCCTCTTGCCAGGCACACCAGCAAGCACAAGAATGTGTCATTTGAAGAGGTTGGATGCTGGGCATCACTTGTAAAATGACATGTGTATTTAAAGGGGCATATAAAGGTCAAATTTTGTAATGTCCATTAAAAAACCCTCTCACTACACTGTACTCAAACATTGATTGGGAGGAAGGACTAAACAAAGCCAAGTGTAGACTGTGTTAAAAGTTCTTTAGAGCATTCCATCCTCTCCTGTTGCATTGCTTTTTGCCTTTTTGTTTTTCATTTTTTCCTTGTTTCTTCCAACCTAGTTATCCTACTTCTGTTAAATTGTCTTGCTCCAATTCTCACTGACCACTGAAGGAAAAATTCTTTGGGCAAGCCTTTTCACTGTCTAGAGTTGATGTAGTGGTTTCAAACTACAGTACTTTATTATGCTACAATACTAGAGACTGGAGAAATCTAATCCACCATAATGAAAACTAAGTACAGTACTAAAACATTATTCATCTCTTTCAACTTCAATTCCACTCATCTAAGTAAAATGACCGAAAAATATTTATAGAATACAGTTGTTGGTAAAAGAACATCAAATAGCTTTCAAAATACAATGAATACAGAACTGAAGAAAGAAAACCACACACAAACCGAGATCACCAACCTAATTAAATGAATAGAGTAAAAATATGCAAAAATTTAAAAAATTGATAAGGTTATGCAATTCCTTTCCCAACCCTTCCATCATGATAGAGAAAGGGTGGGCTTTCACAATTATCTGTATTTTTCAGCTATCCTGATGGTTTATGAATAAGTTACTATTGATAACTGAGTATAGAAATTTTTATAATATAATTTATTTTTTAAATACTTACCTGTCTATTATGTTAGCTGTATTTCCTGCATCAGGTGGGAGGACAACAATGTGTGAAAAGTAAAAAATGAACAGGATAGTTTAGTTTGAGCCGTTTATTCACCCATTCCTTTCGGGTGGTTTGAGCGCCAATAATTTCCAAAAAGTTTTTTCTTCTGTCCACATGAGTGAGGAGGTGGGGGGATGATACATAATACAAAGGGAAGTATCTAAAAAATAAATTTGATAAAATTTCTGTTACTGAAATGAATCTTACTTCTCTATTATGATAGCTGATTCCCACATTGAACAAAGGTGGTGGTAAAAGAGCAAGGAAAAAATTAATATTCCCAAAAAACAAATTCCACAAGGAATAAGACGCTGCTTACCTAATGATTAGATTCCATCTGCTGGTACTGATGCCAACAGGGGACTAATTCATTAGGTAGCAAGACCTCTGAACAATGCTGGAGGTCCTGCTAGGGATACCACCCTCACTCTGGTGGAAGTTGGAAACAAGCCCTTATGCCTAGGCCAGCAGAGCAATGAGGTAAATGAATGAAAATTTCCTGACTAAAAAGGAAAGGTTATAGTACAGCTACCCTAATTGTTCAGGATATGAGATTTGCTGTAATGAGGGGCAAAAGAACTCTGCACGATTCATACTGAATTTCTGCATCTTGCAGGTAGTGCAAGACAAATACGGAGTTACACATCCACATCACTGATTTGACAACTTTCTCCTGAGAAAGATTCTTAAGGAAACTGGAAGTGGTCACTACTGCTCGCACACTGTGAAATCTTACTTTAAACAGAAGTAAAAAAGTAGAATCCAGATTTGTGTATGTCTCTCTGATCAGAGCCTTGAATTTTGCTAGCACCCTTTGTATATAGGAAAAGGGGGAAAAGCATAAAGGTCTAGATAAGACATGTCTAAAAGTATTGTGTCGACTGCCCAAGCATGAGGATCCTGAACTGGAGAGCAGTACACTGGCAGGTCCAATTGAGGAGCACCCCATAGCTTCCACAGGTCCTTGCAGACTTGTGGATGCAAGGTTCATTCAGAAGAATGAATCTGGTCCTTCCTGCTCAGTTGGTCCACCACAATGTTCATATTTCCTGGTACAAACTGGGGCAACAGAAGGACCTTCCTTTCCTCTGACCAAGTGATAATGTGACTTGACAGGAGGAACAAAGCTTCTGACTTGTGTCTCTTGATTGCCCAGATATGCCAGCACTGTTGAATTGTCTGAAAAGAGTACTACCTTCTTGCCCAATACTAGATTCCTCCAATGCTAGCCAACATCTCTGACTGACTGATATGGTTCCACCATCTCAGAGGGTCCTCTAACTCCACTGAGACTTGAATTTGAATGGAGTCCGGCTGAACTTCCCGGTTCCAGTTCCTCTTGAGAAAGAATTGAATTGGCTTCATTCTCAGTCTGGCACTCAGATCCAGCTTCTCTAGTGATGACTTGTGTACTAACAGTGACAACCATTTCTTGGCTGGCAAGGTTGTCAAGGACAGAAATTTTCTAGAATTAAAAGAAAGTTGTCTACGCATTTCTCCTTCAGAGACCGAGAAATTCTTGGTACCCAGAAGCATTCCCAGGTAACAAAGCTTCTGAGTTGGTATTAGATTGGATTCTGAAACATTTACCAGTACAGGCAGTCCCCGGTTATCAGTGGGGGTTCTGTTCTGATGGTGTGATGATAACCGAAAATCGCCGACAACTGGAAATCGGTGATTTTCGGGGCTTATCGGCGCCAAAAATCAGTTATCAGCGCCTCTGTTAGGTATGTATCAGCACCAATACCCAATTATTGGCACCGATAAGCGGATATTGGCGATTTTTGTCGCTAGACAAGCCCCGTAAAACCGGATCGCTGGTAACTGAGCATGCAGATAATCAGGGACTGCCTGTGTTCCCAACATACCTGTCAACTTTAAAAGAGTATCTCTTGCCCTCAGGTTTCCCTATAAACTGAATGCTAGTAGCATCAGCCAACGTTCAGGTTGCTTAACAGATGAGCCCACTTGGCCAAATGCAATGGGACTTGTAAAAACTTGAAGAACAGTGCTCAGACCGAAGCACATCACCCAAAACTGATACACCTTGCCCTGAAAACAAACCGCTGATATTTCCTTGAATTTGGATGAATTGGTTCATGTTAGTAAGCATCCATCAAGTCCACTGATACTATCCAGTCTCCTTGCTGAGTTGCCAATAAAACTGAACTGGCAGACTCCATGGTGAATGGAATAAGGCAAACAAAATAGTTTAACCTGGAGACATCAAGTACCGGCCTCCATCCTCCCTAAGTTTTTGGTACTAGAAACAGGAGATCCTACCAAACCGAATAAAAGAGGCTCAACCCCCCTCCTACTGGGAACAGTAAGCTTGATGCATCACTTCTTAACAGAAACTGGATTTTTGCTAGGACACTTATTGTTCTTCCTGAAAGCCTGAAAGGGCCAGCTTGAGGGCACCGATAACACCCGTGTGCATGGGTGGAACCTTGAAACTTTGTGTTTAAATGCAGAAGCTGCTGCTTGCTGCAGTTGTTTATGCCTAAGTACTTGAGAGTGAAGCAACAAAAATCAGGTTTCCACTTTCTCTACCTCTTCCACTACCATACCTAATGCTGAGGT
This sequence comes from Macrobrachium rosenbergii, assembly GCF_040412425.1. Classification (NCBI taxonomy): domain Eukaryota; kingdom Metazoa; phylum Arthropoda; class Malacostraca; order Decapoda; family Palaemonidae; genus Macrobrachium; species Macrobrachium rosenbergii. The sequence continues at coordinate 31,811,875 of NC_089749.1, read as the reverse complement.
GTCCAGTAAAGAATGTGAGGGGTGATGAATAATCATGTCAGCTTTCTGAGTCGAAGAGACAGAGGGAGTGTAACAAGAACACAATTATTCCCTACATTTGATAGCCGCATAAGCCAAGGTGTGCATGGACTCCCTAAGCAACCCAAAAAATCCGCCAAATCATTCCCCAAGTGTTGTTCCTATTGAGGAAGACTGGAAACGATCTCTCTTGCTATTTTGTCTATGGCCACTCCAGTATAGCCATTTCTGATAAAGACATTATCTCCATAACGAGGAAAGCCAAGAGAGCAACACTATCCAACTAAAAAGGAGTTAATACAATCTTACTTGAGGAAACTGCTCTCTTTTTATTCAAGTTCAGCAGTAGGAAAAAACTGGAGTCTCTAATGGAAGACAGAATTAAATCTGGCAACTGCCTAGTTTCTTAAGATATCGCTCTCTTACTTCTCATAAAGAAGGGAAGTAAAGAGGAAGCACTTTTAGAAGAGACTTCCTGACAGAGCAATTTAGCTACAGTGTCAAACCTGTTCAGTGACGACTTTGCCAATTTTGGAGATGGAAGGGGATCTGCCTTAGGTTCCAGCCTAGCAGTCCTAAGGGACCTCAAATCCTGAATTACTGGTTTCTCAAAGAAATCAGGAAATTTGCTAGCACAGACATTAATCAGTCTCTGAAAAGCTGATGATACTACTTGCTCTTATTCAGCATCAGAGTTAATTTCATGAGCCTCAGGTTCATTAGCAGGAAATACTGGGGAAGCAGAGATGGCGGCAGCAGAACTCCCTGCTTCCTGAGATGAAAGGAGTTTCAACTCCTCTAAAAAAAGACTTAAATTTGGAAGCAAAAACCTGTTCTGTACCAGATGGATTGTTGGCTCTGCTTTGTGCCTTGGCACCTGATGCCAAAGAATTATCAGCACAGGAAACAAGGGCTTCCTGACCATTCACACCATCCTGCGGTGACAGAGGTAGCAGGGGGAAAAACTGAAATTGCCTAAAGAGTCAACCTCAAAAAACTTGGATGAGGGGAAGATAATCCAGTTTGCCCTACTACTGACACACTAACAATCAAAGGAGGATCCACTGGTCTAACAGGCAAATGTGCTAATCCTTGGTGCTGAAAAGGTGACAGAGAGCACCTGCAAGAGGCTTGAGAATACCTCGAATCCTGCCTTGGCGACTGGGAAGCAGTCTGAGGCGTCAATGATGTCAAATGTGGCTAAAGAAAATGCCTAGAATTCTCAGGAGTAGCCCACGGTGGAAAAAAAAGGAGACCAAGACTGGAAGTGCAACACCTGACAAGAATGGGAACTACAATGAGGCCTCCATGCCTTATGCTTCGCCAATGGCGACTGCGAGACAGAACGAGGAGAATGATAGACACTCCTACTTTTTTCCAATCTGCGCAAGAAACTATCACCATCTTACGAGGTGTCAAAAGTTGATGAGGACGCCTGAAAAAGGAAGGAGAATGTGGAGAACAAATGCATTCACACACACACCCAATCGTGGCTACTCGCACAAAACTCCCTCTCATTGGATAAAAAACGTGAAGATGAACTGGCATAGCCAGCCACCTGGGAGACCAAGAAGAAAGAGAGCATCTGGCACCAGGTGAAAGTCTAACACTAAGGACTTGTTCAGCATCAGCTGAACGCCTGCTGTCAAGAGCATCCAATGTCAGGCAAGCGCCTATGTCAAGCAAGCTTTTGATGTCAGGCGAGCGCCTACGGTCGAGCAAGCGTCAAATGTCAGGTGAACATCTATCGTCAGGAGAACCCTTCCAAGAGAATACCAAATCCTATTGCAAGGAAGACTACAAGAAGATCCCAGATAGGGATTGCTAGGAGTGTGCAGCCTCCATCAAGGCCCAGGGGATACAGAATCAGATTTGAAGTGAGGCACTTAACCTTACATAGAAGATCTACCTCCTGCCTACATGAACTTCGCTTGATCTTGCCACACTTATCTTCCAGTGACCAAGTGCCAACCTGTATGTGACAAGCACCAAGTTGGCCAGAGGAAGAAGACAATGGGCACAAACTGCTTCCACTCCAAGACATACCCTACTTATACCTTCAACAGTAGAAGGAGTGTCACAGGGTATATCTACAGCATGGCTAACAAGGGAGGGCGTTGGCACTCACTCCACTGCAAGGAGGGAACCCGAAAAACAGAACAAATAACTTAGGCCAGTAAAGCATCATTAAGACTAGTTACATCAGTTTCTAATTTGCCAAACCTCATATCCTGAGCTTTGAGAAGAGAAGAAAATTTTTAAGGTGAAGTATCACTGTACAGGCAGTCCCAGGTTATCGGCGATCCGGGTTTTCGGCACTTGTCTAGTGACGAAAACCGGCAATTTTCGGCATCAATTTCCGCTTATCGGCACTGATAATCATTTACTGGCACTGATACATACCTAATAGGGACGCCGATAACCGAAATTGGTGCCAATAAGCGGCGAAAATGGCTAAAAAAGTGCTGAAAATTGCTGATTTTCAGTTATCGGTGATTTTTGCTTATTGTCACACTGTTGGAACAGAACACCTGCCAATAACCAGGGACTGCCTATACCTGGAAAACTGGGAAAGCGAGAAGAGCTGCTATCTGACAGGTTATGAAAAGATGCGAAAACTCTTCCTCCTAACCTCACCTCCTGTCCTAGAGTTAGAAGAATCTTCTTTCTTTTCCTATTCTAATCTGCTTCATGCACCTGCTTACACTTTAAATAAAAATTCATTATTTCATCTGGTCAACCAATACATTGATCACAGCAATCGTTAAAAAAGTAATCCTTGTTCCTATAGTTAACAAATACTTTGTCACTGTCGTAAACTGAAGAGTAACCCTGGGTAGTGCACCCTCCTACCATACAGACTTAAAATGACTTATCTTTGTCCTCTTTTGATGAGATCCTATAAAATGAGGAAGAACTCAGGAAAACCACACCAAACCCAGAAAACAATCTAGTCATCAACGAAATAACATAAACACTTGCCAATGAGCCCTCGCAGGCCGATGACAGAGAAAAAACTGAATCGAAAACTGTAGACGCTCAAACTACCCGAAAGGGATGGGTCATTAGATGGTTCAAACGGAACAATCCTATTAATTTTTAATTTTTCAAACACTCATTGTCCTCCTGCCTGACGAAGGAAATACAACTATCATAATAGAAGGGTAAGATTCATTTAAAAAGCACTATATTATCTGAATAAGACACCTTTCAGTGAGGTTCCTTTTTGTGTAGCTAATGTGACCTTCATTCTTTTGTTAGGCTTGACCTTGTTACCCAATTCTATCAGGAGAGTATGGGACCATAAACAGATGCATTACATGCTTTCATACCACTAACAATTTAAATATGTCCCCTTCACAGAAGGGAAAGGAATTAGAAATACCTTTGGACACACTCTTGCACAACTAAGCACCATAGCCATCCATGTAATAAAACTGAATAAGAAAACACTGAGAATATTCATCATGAAACATTCACTCAATCCAAACTACAATCTTATTTGCAGTTAATATGTACTTCTTTGATTTACATCCTGCATTTTCTTCCAACTAAAAAGAAAAGCTTTAAAGGAGAGGGTCAAATGATTTGTTCTTAAATGCGAGGTTCAAGTTCAAACAAGAAGTTAAAGCAAGAAAATACCCAAAGGAAAAGATAACATAAATAGCATAAAGCAATGCAACCGTGATTGAAGGGAACCACAAAGAACATTTAGCACCATTTATGTGCCACTCAAGGCACATTGTAAGTGGTAGCCGCTTACATGTGTATATACCATTCATTCATACATAATTACTCTGATAGGAAGTACACAAGATATTAACTTTATTTAATTACATAAATAATCAAAATGTTAACAAAATTTTTACCAATTCTCACACACACTCAAACACACAATACAGCTATTGTATATGAATATGGTCACACTTTCCTTATAATGACAGACCATAATTTTCAAAAGCTCAGGGATACCAATGACTGAGTACTCATTGCCACCAACTCAGAAAATAGCCAAAAGGAAATCTGAAAACCTGCCTTAAAAGTGTGCAAAATACTAAACAATTATGGTGTAAGACAATGTAATATGCAAGAATGTTGGCAATTAAAAAAAAATTGGAATGAAATAACTGCACACCTTGACACTGCCAACTGAATACAGATTGTGGCATCACTTGCTAATATTTTGGATAAGCATTAAGTTCAGGATTTAGGTACCACAAACAAATGCATGTAACAAATATACATGTGTGAAAGAAAAAAGCTAGATAACAGCTGATTAACTCAGGAAACACAACACTCTTGAACGCTTTAAATTTTGAACACACTGCTATGAAAAATCATGATAAGCATCCTTCACTCAACAGTACTAATATGAAATAAAGACCACCATAATGAAATTAATAAAGTTGGAAAAATGAAGAGGAAACTACACTTTGATTTTTCTGCTCAAAATGGACATTTTGAAGTGATCTGGTGTACTTTGTGAAATGGGATTTCCACATTACAGGGAGGTACTACCTGAATTAATTACTATTCCCTTATTTTACAAAGCTTTCTGTTGTATGAACATATTGCTTTTCAATTAATTATTGTCATTGGAGATATCAGAACCTTTCAATTTACATCACAACTCTTGTATCAACTTTTCAAAATCAAAGTATTCAAAATAATGATTAAATATTACTTATATGATAAAAAAAGGAAACCATCTTGAAACATTTCCATACTTTTGAACAGCCAAAAAAGACTGGTTATGCTAATGGAGTACAAGTAGCAAAGCACTACTACTGCTTCAAGTGATCCACTTAACAAAATTAATTACAAATGGTAACAGAAGATAGAAGTAAGCTTTGATGTCTAAAAACTACATACTGGCACTTCAAGTTAATACCACAATTTTCAGTGATTTCATTCTATTATATTAGAAGCCTTTTTAATCAACCACAAACCCTCCTTAAGCAAAATGAATCCTCAAACATAAAAATCATCAAATTACTGATGTAAAGCATTACAATACACCCAAAATCATAACACACAATTCTCCAACAGCTTACAAAATTGCCATAACATCTTACTGCATCTCACAAAAATATTGTTGGAGTTCAAACTTTCAGTATGTACAAGCTAGTTATAAAAGCAAATGCCCAAGACATGAAACTGCCAAAGCCCCAAAACCTGTTTTGACAATTTTATAAACTGCTGACACACAAGAAGACAGAAACTGTGCAAACTTACCTCGTCAAAGAAGGCTTGGGTTTTCTTCAAGATATGTTTTAGTTCTGTTAACTCAAGATAATTTCGTTTTAGGGCCTCTGCATTACTATTTACTTCTTTAAGTTCATTTTCAAGTTTCTCAAAAGTTGCCTGTCAAAACAAGGGAAAGTCTACAACATATGTTATGTTAAAGTAATCCTATCAATACAGCTGCCTAGACTTTGAGAAAAATAAATTAAGAGTCACACGAGATTACGTAACCTCAATAAGAATCACACAGATCTGCCAAATAGCATGTCAAAGTTTTTACTATTTATTCCAGACATAAAAATATAAAGCTGATAAAATATAGCACACTTTAAAAGTAATTTATATTTTTCCGAGCAGTTTTTTATATAGGGATTTAGTTTGCAAATGCGAGTTGGAACAGCCATTCAAACTTACTGACAAGGTAACCAACTAATGACAGGCAGGGGAAAGCCCTGCCCACCTGTTGGTCTGCACTCCACTTTGCCTACCGGTGAGTGAGGGGTGGCTGATGTTGGACATTAATGTAAAGAAATTCAGGTTTGCATGTTAGGAAAAATACAAACTACTTTTTAACTCTGTATTCCTACACAAATACAAACCTGGTAGAAATCTGGGTACTCCCTGAACCGAATATTAGGTTTGCCCAGCCTGGGATGTTACCTTCCTCATCTGTTAGGATAAGAGGAAAGGGCCCTGCACCTCTAGCATACTGGATATATGGGATGCAGCAGATGCTAGGTTTCTGGACCATTAAGTAAGGGGTTTGTCCGCCATTACTCAATTGGGCTGCAAGAACCCATACATAAGTGTCAAGAGACAATAAAATGGGTAAATACGATCAATGAGCTTGCTTTATTGTCTGTTCTCCTCTCCCCTTGCCAAGAGAAGAGGGGGACTTGCATCCCTACATTGCCAATGAAAAGACTGGTGCTCAGTCAGATAGCTAACCTGCACCTTGTCCCTCCAGCTTGTATACAGAATGGCACTGACTCTCTGTTACTGGAGAGGAAGGAAGAAAAAGAGATAGGGAGGTGAACCAGTCACTCCTAGCTTGTCTCTTGCAACCGGATACCTAGATGAGGTGTTACCTGTCCCAAAGGTAGCTGAGCTTGCTAACCAACTAGCTGAGCAGCCACCACTGGTCCATGGAAAGCATGTCCAAAGCTAGTGGACAATGTTCTGCAGGTAAAACAACATGCAGGTGATCATACCCGATTGCCTCTTCAAATATAATACCTGAAAGTCAATAGTTTCCTACTGATTATAGGGTGATGCCACTACTATCATGAGCTCTCATCTGGGTTCCAATTCTCTTTCCACACTGGAAGAAACAAAGCCTGTGGATCAACTTACAGAGCCAGGAGGAAGTGTACTCGAACAGCCCCTTCCTTAACTTGGCTGGTACTAACCAGAGTTGTTGACCACCAAATCTGAGGTGTCAACTTCCTTCAAGATAGTACTGCGACACTCAACAGAACTCAGTAGTATCTCGCAAGAGTCACTACTGAAGTCCTTCAGAGAAGATAATGAGAAAGGTTCCAACTGATGTGACAGACAGTTCTGAATCTTGTTAAAAATTGGGAGAATTCTGAACAAACAAGGCCTCCATCCTTGCGAGTGCCATACATATGAGAGTCCATAGGACTCACCTATACCTTTGCCAATGTCAGGCTAAACCAGATAGTCTCTGGTTCCAGACCTGTCTGACAACCCACGAAAAGACTCATACAGCTATGGGTCACCTCCTTAAGAGAGTGTCATGGCTCTCCGGAGTTTAAATCCCTGAGAAAGAAAGACTGTTATAGATTCTTAGGAGTACAAAAGATCTCCCTCATAAAGGAGAGATCTACTCCTACGACCAAACCCTTTTTGAAGGTTGACAAAGCCTTTCCAAAAACCTGGGGAAGATAGATGCTTCACGGCAAAGGTAGGAGGACAAAACACCGCTACCTGCTGACAAACAGCTCTGATCAAAGATACATCATCTCCACACCAATAATTGGAGACGATTCTAGTCTTGTAGGCATCTGCTAAAGGAACGGAAGTATCCGAGAACTCTAATGGAGGGCAAAGAAGGAACCCTCTCACCAGGGGAGAGGCTGGAAAACATCCAGGCATGAGGTATCAGAGGTCTCAATACCTTGAGATACCAGATTATGAGCAGCTGGATCTGAAGGTAACTAGAGAGGAATATCTCTTAGGACCTCGAACCTCAAGATTTCACTAGGAACACAGCAGAAATCAACCTACTGCTGACTACATACTTAAAGGTGAAATGGAGATAAAAACAAAGTTCGAAGTTGCCTTGCAGGAAAGAAACTTTTCTCCATGCTTAAACCGAAGTAAGATGGAGAAAAAAGAACCCCAGACCTATACCTGTTGCGAGGAATGATAACCAGGTGCAAGCTTCAAACCACCTCTTCGCCATACAGGTGATTAGGGACCAATGTCCCCGTCACCTGTCTCCAATTGTGGAGCTGGTATTGAAAGGTATCTAGATATTAGCCCTAAAGTGAAACTCACCACTCTAAGCAATGCCCAGATGTGCATCCTACTCATCATTGGATATGTTCGACCAAAGAAGCATTCTTGGGGGAAAAACTTAAGTGGTACTCCCATATACAGTTCCTGTCATCCTGCCATAGTTTCAGTCCCCTGAAGACAACTTCTCGAGACTTAAGTTGGGAGAGGGGGTGAGGTTTCCCTCAAAACCCACCCCAACAAGGAACTAATGAACGGTGACAACACCAAGTGAGTTGTTCCTGATACAACAGTAACTTGTGTGCAACCTCCCTGAGTTTGTGGCAGCATGAATCCTAAGATTATTCTTCTTGCTGCCATAAACCAGCAACCTAGGTGCTCACTCTCTTGTTGGAAAAAGGGTAAAAAGCTTGAAGTTCAGCACCACTAAACTCGACAAAACAGAAGGCTGTCCTATGGCCAAAACTGCAACAAACTCGCCAGGATAAAACAATATCTGAATATATCCAGCATACCTTTCACGAGAGTATAAGTTGACACCAACATAGACTCTTCGCTAGACCTGAGGGGAAGGCGAATGAAAGTCCCGATGAAAGACCTTCCTCCCTGAGAATAAAGCCCCGATGAAAGACCTTCCTCCACAAGAATAAAGCTCAGGTATTTCTGAGGTGACCAATAACGTATGTGCGTATTTGAAAATTACACATCCTTTTAGTCCCTTGAAAGAAAGAGAAAAGTCACTCCCCCTCAACTTCTAGAGCCAATCTCCAGCATTGCACACCACCTACTAAGGGTGAGGTCCCATTACGAGCTGCAAATAAGGCAAGGAAGTGGCCCAGAAAAACTTAAGAGTTTTGGGGACTCAAATGAGACTGGCTTTTCCTCACAAATGGCAGCCACAGAGAAAGAATGCTGCCCTTGCACTCCTTCTTCTCCTCTTCCCCTTACCACCTTTCTGAAAATGGAAGTGATCCAAGGTGGGACGAAATTCTCAATGGAGAAGTCGGGGAAACTCAACGAAAAAAAGCTGAACTTCAACTGTCCTATACAAGAGAAGGCCAACTGAACATGAAAGTTCAATTGCAGCTCCTTGTAGGTCCGGGAGCCTATAGGATACAGCCTGGCAAAGATGGTGCAGTTAGTCAACTGCACCCACCTTGCCGCAGCCTCTATTTCATCTCAAAAGGATTGAAGTAGACCACAGAGCCAGACCAATCCTCAATGCCAGCACTGACTCAGTGCCAAAATCTTGCCCAGGGACTTGAGATAATACTGTATCTCGTCAACTCGTCACCCTACATGCAAAAACAGCTCACATGAAGTTGCCTGGTGGGCCGGGTAGTTGATAACAAAAGCATATGAATATACCCTCCTCCTTTAATCCAACTCCATTGAGAGAGAGACAGAGAGAGAGAGAGAGAGAGAGAGAGAGAGAGAGAGTTTACTTGTGGTATTGGTTTGCCACTGACTGAGATAGAGAGTTCTCCTTTGGATGAGTCAGGAGTGCAGGTAGAAAACCACTATACTGGATTGGTCCTAAGTGAATTCCTTTTACAGATACAGGTGAAATCACATGGCTCAAAACAACACTAGTAAGGTAACACCAAGTCAACTAGGTTAGAGCCAAAGGCACGGAAAAAACTGCAGAAAATGCGTAAGTGCTTCCTCAAGGCCATCTGGCTTGTAACTGGGTGTGATGGCCTCTGGGAACAGTGGAGTCTGGACCTTAGTATTGGAATCCAGATGTACGGGACCCTCGGAACCATTCCAGGTGCTGAAAAACCTGAGTCACTCCTCCTGTAGGAGAAGGCCCATTGAAAACCCCCCATGGGATTGTTCCACACTTGGGTATATAACCCATTCAGTTCTAAGACCAATATGATTATATACTTCCTCATGAAAAAGCTTGGGAGAAAGTGTGAAAATTTCCTATCCTAGCCCCAATGCTTAACAAGCTTCTGTTTCCCCGAAACCTCCGAAGAAAAAAGGAGGAATGGTTCCTGGCACCCTTGTCCCATCTAGTGGAGGCAGGGCCTCTACCAGGTGAACAAACCCAAAAATGGTAGTCAAACCAAGTTGACAACAAATCCATGGGTCATGGAAATATGACATTTTTATGATAAAATAGTTTTATATATACTTATCAAGTAATTACATAGCTATTAGCTTTCTACATGGCAGTCTAAGAATTCCAATTTTGCGGTGGCACTTCTATCGCTTGTGTAGGTGACAAGGTCCTGCCCACTTTCAGGACTGATAGGCACAACTCAGCCAAGAGCTTCATTTTGTTTTGGCCCTGATGTCCACATGAGGGGAGGAGGGTGGGCTCCAACTTTGTAATTATTTGGTAAGTATATATAAAACTTTGTTTTATCATAAAAATGACATTTTTATATAAGTGACTTACCAAGTAATTACTGTACATAGCTGATCCCATATTGAATGGTGGTGGGAACATGGACATATTCTACACATTAAGAGAGTAATGACTATGAAATAGAAAAGGTTGCTAGCATTAGAATAATGCTTGTTCCTTACCTGGTAAGAGGGCTCCTGCAGACTGGTACTGCCTCTGGGAGGTGCTCATCCTAAACTGTGGAGGATGTGGCAGTATGGCGAAGGATCGCCTCCACTTCAGTGGGTACTTTGCAGCCATGGAAGTTCACTGATGGCTGACAAAGATTAAAAAATGGTGCCCATGCCCTGGGTGGAGACCAGAATAAAAAAAAAAGAAAAAAACAGCGCCATCACCTACAATAGAATAAAAACCCCACCCCGACCACTAAAAAACTGGCGGGTACTCCAGGTACAAAGTACTCCCAGACTTCCCTTGAGCTCAACACCTTACAACAAGGCGAGAGAATAGTAGAAGGACAGAGAGCTCCTTATGCTTTCTCTCCCAACACCATGCCAGCCACGGATAATGGTCCTAACGTGCTGCAGTTTTCAAATACGGTTTCGACGTCCTTGAGATAACGGGCCAAGATGGGTTTCTCATGGAGCACCAGATTATTCAAGGGCCCTCTCATTTTCTCTGTCCTGTGGAGGTAGTACCTCAAGGATCTCACAGGGCAAAGCAATCTCTCTTCCTCCTATGGTCCAAGAATGTCCATTAAATTCTTAATGGCAAACGAGCGAGGCCAGGGATTGGAGACAATTTTGTTCTTGGCGAGAAAACCAAGAGAAAGAGAGCAGACAGTGTCCCCTTGAGAAAACCCAACTCTTTTTTCAATAGCGTGTAGTTTGCTAATATGTTTGGCGGTAGCCAATGGCACAAGAAATGTGTCTTTTTCATGAGATTGAGTGAAACTGAGAGGAGTGGTTACAGCTTTCTGGAAGTCTTCAAGAAGAGTAAAAAATCTGCTATTTGGCTCACAGTCATCTTAGAAAAGATTCTAATGTTCTCGTACCATCTTGTGAAAATCCATTCAGACTGGTAGAGCCTGCTAGAAGCAGCTCTCCAGCATCCAGCAATAGCCTTTGCAGCTTGTCGCGAAAAACCTTTCACTCTGACGAGGCTCCTGACAGTCTGAATCCTGTCAGGGCCAGAGTGGACAACCCTTGATGAAACCTGAGGAAGTGGGGCTGTCTGAGCAGCGACTGTCTTTGTGGCAGAAGCCTCAGGAAGTCCACGAGAAGACACAGCAGGCCTGGGAACCACTCCTTCCTGGGCCAGAACGGAGCAACTAAGGTCATCGTGACATTCTGGTGAGACAATACCTAGTTGATCACCTCCCTCATCAATCCAAACGGTGGAAAGGCATACACGTCCAGGCCTGTCCAATCCAACAGCATGGCATCTGTTGCCCATGCTCGAGGGTCCAGAACTGGGGAGCAAAAGAGAGGCAGACAGTGGTTCCTTGACATCACGAAGAGGTCTATGGGGGGCTTGCCCTATAGCTTCCATACATTGAGGCAGACTAGAGGATCTAAGGTCCACTCTGTCGGTAGGACCTGATGGCAACGGCTTAATTCATCTGCCAAGATGTTCATTCTTCCCTGAACAATGATTGATTGTGACCTGATTCTGCTCTGCCCAAAGGAGGAGGTTCTTCGCCGTATCGCAGAAAGTAAAGGAGTGAGTGCCCCCTGCTTGCAGACATAAGACAAGGCTGTGGTGTTGTCTGCATATACTGCTACAATCTTTCCTGCTAAAAGTGGAGCAAAAGACTGAAGGCCCGGGTGAATGGTCCTTAGCTCTGACATTTATGTGTAAGGACATCTGAACTGAGTCCATATTCCTGAAACCCTTTGACTCCCTAAAAGGGCTCCCCAACCTAGATCGGAAGCATCTCAATAAAACTCTACGCTGGGGTTCAGAGGCAGAAGAGATATCCCTACTTGAAGTCTTTCTTCTGACAACCACCATCGAAGATCCTAATTGATCTCCGAGGAGATGGGGAAGATGGAGTAGTCTGGCTGGGTCTTCCTGCACCAGCTAGCTTTCAGGTAAAATTGCAGGGGCCTCATATGAAGCCTGCCCAACTTCACAAATTGTTCTACTGTGGCCAATGTGCCCAGGAGACTCATCACCAGACCGCTGAGCAAACAGAGAGAGAGAGAGAGAGAGAGAGAGAGAGAGAGAGAGAGAGAGAGAGAGAGAGAGAGAGAGTGTGTGTGTGTGTGTGTGTGTGTGCTGAGGGTTTACCAAATGCCTAACTCTTGTGCTAAGTGAAAAGTCTTCTTCAAGTCCTCCGAGCACTAAGCTTCAAACGTGGAGTGGAGAAGCCAATCGTCCAAGTAGAGGGACACAATGATCCCGAAAAGATGAAGCCATTTCCCAAGAGGAGCAAGGATCCTGGTGAAAACTTAGAGGGGGCTGTGGACAGACCGAAGCAAAGGGACCCGAAATTGGAAAACTTTGCCTCCAAACACAAATCTCAGATATCTGATAGAGTCCAGATGGATGGGAACATGGAAATTGGCATCCTGCATGTCCAGGGTGACCATCCAGTTGCCCTGATGGCGGGAGGACATGACACAGTGGGTCGTCTCCATGCGAAACTTCATCTTCACGATGCATAAGTTCAGGGGTGCTGATGTCCAGAACGGGCCTCCAGCGCCCCCGATGATTTGGGGACTACGAAGAGTTGGTTGTAAAAACCCCCTGACGTATGATCCAATACCTCCTCTACTGCCCCTTTGCGAATCAAGGACTCTACCTCTTGAGTAAGAGCCAAAAACTTCTTGGATCCTGCCGAGTAGGCTGTCAAGGTGATCGGCAACCTGGACAACGGAGGCTTCTCTTTGAAAGGAATGGAGTAGCCTCTTCTCAGCACTTGGACTACTCATGGGTCCACCCCTCTGCGACTCCATTCCTCCCAAAAGAGATGTAGCCTGGCTGCAACAGGCACAGGAAGGACGGAGGCTTCATTTTTTAGCAGTGGGCTTGAAGGTTGACTTCTTGATGGACCTCAAGGGAGGATACAGGTTAGCTCGAGATCTGGGTTGAGGTCTTAATCGTGCTCCATGAAAGGGCTGCAGTTGCAAGGGTGAGAAAGACTTGGAGACGGAGGGAGTTTCCTTCGAGTGCTTGGAGGGTTGTGCCAAAAGGTCCTTAGTAGACTTCTTCTGAAGTGCTGACAACACTTCTCTCACTGTATCTTGAGGGAAGAGATGAGTCTTGTCTAAGGGAGAAAACAAGAACGCCAATTTATGCGTAGATGTTACTCCCTTGGTGGCACAGGAACACCACAACTCGCAGTTCGGCGGAACGACCCCACTGCTTTGTTGGAGCATGATAAGACACCAAGCCAATCAGAAGCAAAGTCTTCGGCAAGGTCCGGACAGTCTTCAGTTTTTCTGACCAAAGCCACCACAGTCCAATCCAAAAAATTAAAATCTCTAAAACTTTAAAAATATTCTTGATGAGATGATCAAGATCGAGCAAAGAAAACATAATCTTGGCCGAGGAGAATGCAGCTCGATGCGTAGCATCAACCAAACTGGAGAAGTCCCCTTGGGAGGAGGCAGAAACTCCCTAAGAAGGAGCCTCCCTGGTGGCATAGAAATGGTACTTCTTCTTCAGGAGCTTAGAAGGAGGGAAGGCAAAGGCAGATCTACCTTGTTCCCTCTTTGTGGCCAACCAATCATCCACCTCTCGAAGGACTTTCTTCGAAGAGGAGGAAAGGACCAACTTGGGGAGAGGAGCAGAATCTGTAGAGCGCTTCCTCATGAGGAAGGTAGATGGAGGCGAAGCTGGAGAGGCAGGCTCAAAGGAGTAAGGAAAGTTTGCCAAAAAGAACTTCAGCAAACTGGAGTAGGCCAAGGAAGGAGTGGAGTCATGCTTAACTTCTTCCTCATCTGACGAAATCAGAGACGAAGAAGCGTCTTGCCCCTGGAAGATGAAAACTACTTTTTCAAAAAGTCCATAAGATCCTTAAGCTGACGACAAAGTGGGGATAAGAAAGAATTCTCCAGAGTAGACAAGTGCAGAAGTAGCAAGGTTGGCGCCCAGTGGACAGAAGTTGACACAGTGCGGGTTGAAGAAGCAGTGTGGTGCCGAAACAAGCGACACATGCCTGGCAGGAGACTGGAGCTCATGAGCGCGAGATGAAGAGAAGAGGGCAATGAGCGCTTTTGTGGAAGATCAGAGAGCTTAGGAACAAGCACTGGGCGTTCAAAAACCTCGGGAGACTTCGGGCTGTCTGGAGGCGGAATGGCGAAGCTGCACAAAGGCTGCAGACTGATACTTGTCTCCTTATATCTCTTAACAAGGGGAGGAGAACTGTCCGCAATGGCGGAATACCTCTTCAAAGGCCTAGAGACAACAACTAGGTGCTGCTGGCACTTCCTGTTGGGTGAAGAGTCCCCCGAGTCTGATGACAGATGATCAGCACTAACTGGGACACCTTTCCAGTGGCGTTCTGCCGCAGCCTGGGAACGGACAACAGGTTCAGCGGAGGGGTGACTACCCGTCGGCAAACCCCACCAGCCTCCCTAGGACCTCCGGTATGTCTTCTTCCCAGTGCAGGGGAGCAGGACAGGGACCTTCCCTAGGAGAGCTGGTGGGACAGGTAGCCACCTTCTCAACACGCATAACACTGTCACTTTGCACTGCACTAATGACACTGGGAACACTGGAAGACCTTTCCCCAAAGGCTTTAAATGACACACCCAGCTCCATAACTGTGTTGGCTAAAAATACAAATTTCTTGTCAAACCTAGATTCGAGGCTGGCAATGGTGTCAAGATTTGAAGCATGGGAACCAGGTAAAGGAGTATGAGACAAAAAAGTAAGAGGGCTAAGAATTGGAGACAAAGCAGGGATGTGAGGAGAAGAAACAACACCATCTTCTATCACAGGAGGAGATGGTGCAGGAGCTAAATTAGCCTTATTCGCAACTCTAAGGGCTGCCTTCCTCTTTCTATCCCTATCTAATTTTGCTAAGTGGTATTTTCAAAACTTTCCACTTTTGTTTGTCCCAATCCTGAAATTCTGAACAAGTAAGATCTATATTACAGTCCTGCCCCCTACATTTCACACATTTAGTGTGAGAATCAAATGAGATCTTAATTAACCCAGTCCTACAACCTTCATAACAGTACCGAACATTAGAAAAACTAGAGTCAGACATCCTGGTAATTTGAATAAAATTAACAGAGCTAACAAAATCACTAAATAGCAGAAGAAAATCCTCAGCACACACCGAAAAAGCAAAATCAAAATACTGGACAAATATAAAAAAAAAAATGATGATGATGACTGCACAAAACCGCCGGCGTTAGTCGGGAGCCAGCAGAAAACGAATTGAAGCTCTCTGCTGAGTCGTACCTATCAGTTCCGAAAGTGGGTGGGACCTTGTCACCTACATGAACGATTGTAGCCCCACTGCGAAATTTGAATTCTTAGACTACCGTGTAGAAAGTTAGTAGCTATGTAATTACTTGATAAGTCACTTATATAAAAATAATCATGAAAATGTGGGCAAGGGCTATCCATGATTGTGACAAAACCTTCGTAAATGACAGGCTTCTATAGGAAAGAAATGAAGGAAGGGGGATATCACCCCTTACTAAGTCTGGATGACAAGGCTACATGGGCCCTGTCATTTCCTGGACCCATACAAACCAAGGGTCCTGTACCAGTAGCACAGATTCTCTGACTGGCTTACATAGCCTAGGCTGGGCTGTCACCCCTGGGTTCCATGGAACCCAGGATTGGAGTTGCACCCCTGTGCAGAGCATGGGTAGCAGCAGGGGAGGGGGGGTCCCATATGGTGGTCCGAGAGCCTTGACTGAACTGATAAGTTTAAAGTAGTTTAACCAGACCACTGAGCTGACTTTCAGCTCTTATAAGGCTGGCCCGAAGGATTAGGATAAAATACCACATAGGCTCACGTTCTCATACTGTAACACATTCACACAAATACGTTTACTCATGCTTCCACACTAAAAAGGTTTATTAAAATTCATAAGAAGTTAAGTAATATTTAAAAAAATTTAAATTTGACAAATGCTCTGTTTTTGTACTTTTATCATTTACTTATTTTAATATTTTATCTATCAAACCACAGTTCCTCATGAACAACAAAATCAGAACTGAAAATGTAAGATTGACAAAATTTCATTTACTGATTTATTTCCAAAGGTTGACAGTCGATGTTGGTCATACTTTGGACACTCACATAACACGTCCGACAGTTATTATCACCCTGCACTCTGAACACTCGGGAGCCAGGCCACGTGGGTTGCTCATCAAGTGCCCATGTGTCAGACAAGTACGGCCTATTCTGAGACATGTTAGAATTACTTGTGCGTGTCTCTCTCTCTCTGATATGATGAACTCCATTTTTTAACATTAGGTTTTGTTTGTTTCAATTTATTAATTTCAGATTCTTCATCCAATATATATTGCCATTTATTCATGATACCCATTTTTATGTGTGTTACATAATCAGTAACAGGGATATTCACATTTGATCTTGTCATGTGAGTTGCTTCTTTGGCTGCTTTGTCTGCATCTTCATTTCCTTTGATCCCTGCCCATACATTTTTTCCATTATTATATAAGTTATATGGAGATATAATTTAATTTGTTGTACTATATTTTTTTATTTGTAACTTTGAATAGCTTCTACAGCGCTTCTCGAGTCACTAAAAATCACAAAATTATTGAATGATATATTTTTATAGCTAATGCAATTCCATACAATTCTGCTCTAAATATCGAAGCATTATTAGGAAGAGAGAACTGATAAGTTTTGTCTTGGGACACTACAGTATATCCCACTCCGTGTTCTGACTTAGATCCATCTGTATATATTGCATAATGTGGACCTTTTTGGCTTATATGCTCTATTGTATGTTGTCTATGGTGTTCTGATGTATGAGTTACTTTTTGATAAATACTTGAGGTGCGTGCAAATTCTCATTTTATTCATTGTCCAGGGAGGAGGTGATTTTACTATTAAAGGCATTTGTATATTTATATTCAGCGACTCAAACAATCTTCTAGCTCTAATTGGAAAAGGTGGTGGATGGTTATCTATAAATACATCTCTTAATTCAAAATAATTTTTTTGTTGGAGAATCACTAGTTTGAATTCTTAGAGCACTTTTCATTATTACTAGCAGTTCACCACATTCAACTTGTAACAATGATTTTGGTGACGATCTAAAGGCTCCTGAGCATATTCTAAGGCCTTCATTGTGAACAGGGTCTAATATTTTCAGCGCTGTGCCCGATGCTGAGCCATATACTTCGCTTCCATAATCAATGATGGACAGACCTGTTGCTTTATGCAGTAGAGTAAGGGTATGTCTATCGGCTCCCCAAGTAGTGTTTGATAGTTTTCTAATTAGATTTAATGCTCTTTTACTTTTAGATTTTATACATGTAATGTGGCCTTTCCAGTTCAAGTGAGTATCAAATACTAATCCCAAAAATTTTGCTGTTTGGCCAATTTGTATACTGTGGTTTCTGATTTTTAAATCTATTTCTTCACCTTTTTTCCATTTTTTATTTTTATAACACATGATTGCTTGAGTTTTATCTATGGAAAATTTAAAGCCTACAGACGAGGCCCATTCATCTATTTTTACTATGCTTTTATTAATGATTCGTTCTGCATGTTTTATTCGAGATGCTGAATAATATATGGCAAAATCATCCATATACAGGTTACTTTTAGTGCCAATAAGTAGATTTTTACTGATGTCATTAATTGCTAAAGTAAACAGTGTGTCACTAAGGACGCTTCCCTGTGGAACACAATTTTCAAGTGGAAATGTTCTAGACAGATCATCATCAATTCTCACCTGAAAACCGTGATGTGTCAAAAAGTTCTGTATAAACCTAGGTAAATGTCCACAGATGTTGTTGTTTTGTAAAGTTTTTAACATAGCATACTTCCATGTAGTATTGTATGCTTTTTCAATGTCAAAGAAGACAGCTACAGTAATTTGCTTCCGTTCAAAACCTCTACGTATATGGTCTTCTAAGTTAGAGAGAGAATCTAATGTAGATCTGTTACACTGTGACCCGAACTGAGTGGGAGTCAGAATTTTATTTTCTCGAATGTGCCACGTTAGTCGAGCATTTACCATTTTCTCTAACAATTTGCATAAGCAGCTTGTTAAAGAAATTGGTCCATAATTATTTACATTGCTGGGATCCTTTCCAGGTTTAGGGATAGGAATTATAATAGCTTTACACCATTCATCTGGAAATAAATTTCGAAGCCATGAATGATTACAAAACTGTAATAAGTATGACTTTGCCAAAGGTGCTAAGTGGCAGATCATCTCAAAACAAAAATTGTCTCTTCCAGGAGCAGACTTATTGCTGTTTGAAAGAATATATTCCAACTCTGACATATTAAATTTTCTATTATAATATATATCTTCTATTGTTTCAAAATTTATTGCTATTAATTCTATTTCATTTTTCTTAGAGCAGAAGTGTTCATCTAAATTTTTATCACTACTTAAATTTGCTAAATTTTCTCCCATTATATTACTTATTTCTTTTGGATCAAGTGTTCTTTTCCCATCTTTTAATATGGCATGTCTAGGTAGTTTAACATGGGTACCATTTATTTCCCTGAATTTTTCCCAAATTTTTTGTATAGGAGTATTATTAAAGAGATCTGATACGTATTTCCTCCTTGAAATGATTCTTCCTTGAATTATAAGTTTCTTTTTTAAATTTAGCAGATATTTTGTTGTATAGAGGTTTTAACGTATGAAATTCTAGTAACAATATAGTAATTTTTTGTACATTTCCTTCTAATTTCGGTAATATTTTATTTATTTTACTAAACTCTCTATTAAAATTATCTAATCGTCTTCCTATTGAGTGTTTTATATTTATTAATTCTGTTAACTTTTTGGACCACCATGGAACTTTGTGTTTTGTTGGATGGGGGTTTTGACTTTGGTATTGTTTTATCAGCAGCATTTTTAAGGAAATCAATAAGAAATTTATTAGTTTCACTATGGTCTTTTAACTATTCAGATGGTGGGATATTTCCAGTGTGCATTTCATATCGCTCCCAATCTGCTTTACAAATGTTATAGTGAGGGGCATGTTTTGCAGGATTATTTTGTAATAAGGAAATTAATATTGGGAAATTATCAATGGTGTGCAAGTCACCAACTGTATTCAAATCTAATCTGTCAACTATACTTGTTGTACATAAAGTTAAGTCTACTGAGGAAAATGTTCCATGTGCTTTTGAAAGATATGTGCTAATTTCATCATCATTTATACAGCACATGTCGTTTGAATCCATGAACTCTTCTATTTTATTACCTGTTCTATTTGAGTTTGTAAAATTACAGTCCCATATTGGATTGTGAGCATTAAAATCACCTACTATTAATGTAGGTTCCTTGGTATTGTTAAGTAAATCTGTAAGTTTATAAATGTCGTAATTTTTATTTGGTTGGTTGTATAAATTATAAATTATGTAATTATCGCTTTTTATTCGTATTTTAATACTTGATATTTGCAAGTCAGTATAATTCACAGGTACTCTGTCATGACATACTTTGTTATGTATATATATATATATATATATATATATATATATATAATATCATATATATATATATATATATCATATATAAGTGATAAATAACAGGTATATATATATGGACCCATTCAACGACTCCAGTCCATCAAGATGGCGCGGTGGTAACGCCCACTGGAGACGGTTCCATGTCAAGGGTTCTTACCTGTTCATTTATCACTATATAAATTCCCCTTCGATAATTCTCATCGGATACTCGAGGCTTTTTAAAATATATTCATCATAAATTATTTATATATATATATATACAGGCAGTCCCGGTTTACGACGGTTCCGCCACGACGTTCGAGGTTACGACAAATATATTCATCAGAAATTATTTCCGACTTCGACACATGTTCCGCCGATCCGACGGAAGAAATTTGGCCCCAAAACGGCAGAATAATCATAATTTGAAGGTTTTTTTATGTAAAACTCAATAATAATGCAGTTTACGTCGTTTTCAATGCACCCAGAGCATTAAAAGTAAGGTTTTCTTATGATTTTTGACGATTTTCGACGATTTTCCGGTTCTGACGATTTTCGGTTACAAGAACGGAACCAGAACCCACGGAAACTGGGGACCACCTGTATATATATATATAGCAGTACCTAAATTTCCTTCTTTTTCTCTAGATGTAGATACTAAGGTATATCTGCCTATTGTTGATATTGTTGACATGTTGTAAACATAGTATCATTGGTTCATATTCCCTTAGTAATCGTTGTATTTCTCCCAAATGCAATCTGGTCTGTAGACCATTTACATTCCATTGTATAATATAATTATTGAAAGTATTACGTTAGTGTGTTTAAGTGTTATTTTCTTTTTGTGGATCATCAATTTGCATTTTTTCTAAAATGCTTACAATATTTATTTTTTTTTCTTTATAAGACATTGTGTGTCCAATGCACATACAGCCCTTTTCATGGGTGTCTAAACTAGTAGTTTCTTTATTTCTATACCTTATAAAATTTCATACAGTGTTTGATAAACTGTCCTTTGTTATCAGATAATTTTAAAAGTACAGATATCTTCCAAACACCACTTACTAAAACATTACCATGCTGGAAACAGAGCCAAGTCATACCTGACAGAGTGGAATAACTTACCTCTAGATCAATCATTTCCCTTGGCATTGGTGCCTCAGGATTTTCACCAGTGTCGAGCACTGGAATTCCATCCTTCCGGATCTCACGCTCAAGATAACGTAGCTTCCGCTCCATCTCATCACACCTTCGTACTTCATTAACGAACTTACGTTGAAATGCATTTACGTCAGGATTTAACTGAAAAGGATCAATGTAAAAGGTTAACTCAGGTTTCAAACTTCAACGTATTTCAATGAAATAAATTAACTTCATATTGTAAAATTTATGTACATGTGGCTTTAATTTTAGAAAATCAGTTATCTATTGTCCATACATCGATGTTATCCACTAGTTCCAAAGCACCCAATACAGATACATTTAATATTATTATATAGGCTACAGTAAACAAAAATAAACAAAAGCCTTCTGTATGGTTGTCAATGTTGAGCAAGCAGAAGAAGACTATTGTAATGCTGTTAACAGTTATTAGCACAATGAGAAAGGGGTATTATGGGGGTGGTAGGCTGGGTAAGTGCTTTGGGAAAAGGGGGGGAGCTGGGTGGGGAGGGCTAAGAGGGCCCTTGTTTGCATGGGAGCTTTCATGAATTACTGGCCTTAAAGTAACAACGACATTACAGGTCATTTTGTTTGTTGCTTTTGCTTAGCTTAGTACTGTAGGAGGAAGGAGGGATAAGCTTGGGTAAGCACCTACTGGGTGGGAGGGCCTGGAGAGCTGAGTGGGGAGGGCTGGGCAGGCCTTCATCCAATTGAGAGCTTTTGCAACCGTTATTGGCTTGGCTTGACAGCAAACTGTCATTTACCATATCATTTTGCTTATTGCTGCTGAGTGGCTGAGAAAGATACATCATGACTACAATAATGTCTGGTAGAAGCTATGTGGGTGGGGAGCTCGTGTGCTTCTAAGGTTTCGTGTTATTGCTCAAAAGCAACAATATTATTACACAACATTATGTCATGATATCTTCATAAGTGTTTCCTTCTCTCAATGGCTGCCTTCACCGTTACCAACACACTTTGTAGCAAAGTGCGCTCCACTAATTTGTCCAGCTGTGTGTTATTTCTCAGTAATCATGTATTAAACAGTAACTGTGTAGCGCCTTGTGGTGCAATGGTTCCTGCACACCTGATTGCTTTTGTGGGCATACCTACAGTGTTGCAGATGCTGTTATTGCTATGTGTGGTGCTCTGTCTTTTGTGCATGATCCCACCAACTCTTAAGGGGGCCAGGAGGGTGCTTACCCTTCAGAAAAAGCTGGAAATCATTGGGATATTCAAAGCCAGCCCGTCTATGGCTCACATCATGGTTGAGTACACCATAGCATGGTTTACCTTGCAGGATATTAAGCATTCCATGGACAAGCTGAAGAAGTATGTAACGGACTTTGGGAAGAAGACATCCAGGAGGCAAGGCCACAAGGTCATGGCCATGTCTCACCAAGAGAAGACTGAACACTCAACCTTGATCTGGGTCAAGAGCAAAGGTCGACTGGGGTGCACGCGTGTGTGGTGCTGAGTTGAAAGTTGCAGCTACAAATTATGCAGTTATGCATGGGGTTGCAGACTCTTCTGAGGGTTGGTTGTTCTGGTCCAAATTTGATGTGGGCTTTCTGACAAGAAGACTCAAGGCAATGCCTTGGATGTTTCCAAGGTGGAAATAGAGGAATTCTGGCAGATGTTAAAAGACTTGATGAAAAAGGCTTTACTTTGAGTCAAATCTATGATGCTGACAAAACTGCTCTATCTTACTGCTCCTTGTTCACTAATACTGGCTGATAAATAGGAAAAGAATTTACCTGATCACATGCTTTCAAAGTGAACATATGTCTGGTTTATTATATAAAAATGATTCTGGTAGTCACTGTTTCAAACAATAGTTGGACATGTGAAGCAATCTTGTGTCCTGAGTGGGTTGATGGCCAGTCTCCCAGTGATTCGGTATCATTCAGCGGATGATTCCATGAACATTTTTGTAAGGCAACCCAAATGGTTGGTGATGAAGGTTGTATTAGGGTCATGTTTCCACCTTCTAATACAACTGCATTCATACAACCAACGGAACAGAGGATCTTGGATGATTGAGTTGAAGGAAAACCCCAACATTGACTACAATTGTTTCCCCAAGGCCCTGGAGATGGCTGCAAAAGGTCAAGAAATTTGGTGGCTGGTGACTGTGAAGCAGAACTGTCATTCTTTTTGATAGCTTCTTCATACCACCATCTACCCAAGCCCATCACCATTTACTTTTTGTTAACTCAGTCATTCAGCTTTTATTTTGTGTAGTGCTGTAAAGTGTTTTGTCTGCTGTTTTGAAGCAAACAGAGAATGTATACTCTGCTGAGAAGAGGCAAAACAAAGGGGGAAAAAGGTATGAACTTAACATTTTCCATCCTCACTTTTTCCCAAATAAAGTTTTAAACTCATAGCGTATGGTAGTGTACTTATGTACCATATTATGTGTTGTTGATATGCATACAGTGTAGTGTATGGATACGGTACTGTTAACTGACAAAATAAGGAAAAAAGGGTAGGTAGGAACTTATGGTTTTACATCCATACAGCATTTTAAAGTGACAAAGTAGGGGAAATAAGTACAGTACTGTACAAAATTACCGTACTATTTTATGTACAGTTATTTTTACCATACTGTACCTAGAAATTTCCAATATCCGTAAGGGCCTTGGACTTATTATTGCTAATAAATGAGGGATTACTTATAAGAAATACTTTCCATAATCAAGTCAATTATGGTATCCCTCATGTTTGTGGCAGTTCTATAAGTTATGAATTCTAACTTGGTGGTCTAGTTAATCAACCTAATTGATAATCCTTATGTTTGGTCTTTCTCAGACTAGTACTGTACTAGTAAATCTGAACCAAACTTTAAGTTGACCATACAGTTCTTTACAATAAAACCAGATATCTTCATAAACTTCACATAAAGGCAATATCCCACCTGTCTATCTAACACCATTACAATAATTCTACAGACAACACTTAAAATTACACAAGCATTCCTATCAACACAATGTGAAAATGCTTTGTATTCACCTGGACCTGCTTAATTTAATCAAAACTGCTAAGGCAATGTAATACCTATTTATAACTAGTGGTAGTTATACATATGCTGTCTTAAAAAGAAATCCCATATCCAGCAGTATAACCTCTTCTTTCTTGAGAAGATATCACTTCTTTTAGGGTCTGACATAAGGTTTCTCTTACACATTCTTTCACTTTTCCAACAAAAGCTATATCAGGACTAAGTCCATGAACTGAGTGACTGAACTTTTACCCTCAAGTTCAAACAATATAAAAATGAAAAGAGGTCATAAACTTCCATAATGAAAAACATCATGCTCTGATCATCATGACTTTGTGAGGGATTCAAATAATAAAATAGATGCTCTATGAAATGAAATAAAAAAAAAATAATCTTGAAAGCCCAATGTCTTCAATATTCAGCTGACATCACAATGTGTTTCCAAGTCACGTAGGAATACAGTACTGTACTACTAATCTTACGCCAAACTATCATAATGCAGATAACCTAAGCTTTTACTTGAAGAGAGAAAAAAAAAAAGACAAAAAATTCTCATATACAGTACTGAGTTTTACTACTTTACAGATAATTTTAACAGCAATGTTCACTATTTAAACTGGATACAGTACATGTAACCACATCATTGTTGCACTTACATCTCTGAACTGCACCAACCCAAGCTCGCCAAGCTCTGACACACACGTGTATGCAGATTCACTCTGAAGGAAGAGCTGGCATAAGGCCATCTCTTCACTCCGAAATAACGACCCCATGGCTGCCTTTTACTGCACACACCACAGCAGCCACCACCTGCAAAAAAAAAAAAAAAAAATTCAAAGTTCATGTAAGATGAAGACTGAATTCATTCACAGATCTAGAGAAATCAATAAATGCTATACAAACAGCAAAGGTAATACAGTACAGTTCTGACCCAGACCTTACTAATGCCCAAGTAATAAACAATAAGAATGCAGTGTAACATGATTATCATTTCAGTTACATTTACTCATCATTAATTATTCCTCCTCAAAGTACTACGTGAATGCTAATATGGTTACCAATGAGTTCCCCTCAAAAATATGAGTAACAGATACATAAACATGGGAATTAAATAAGTATAAAGGTACATGACACAAGATTTCCAAATGCTATATCTAGTAATGTTTCTGACAGATTAATTTTAAACTTCTTGCTAGTGATGCTAATGATAAGAAGACCATCTTTAAGTTTCAAAATGCTTAGCTAGCTATAAAAGGATGATGGTTATTGCAAATCAAGTACAGTAATATCTTTACCACTTGTGCACACTAGATTTAAACAGCGCTGATGCCAATGGAGGCTTGTAACAAACTTTTATCTTGACTCAGAAGTTATTAATTGGGATGCTCTTGATAAAGAACACTTCTGTACACATCATATTGTAAGTTAGCCAAGCATAACTTTGATTCAAATCTTATTTAACATAGCCTAGGCTAGCTTAGACAAGCAAGCTAATAGTACATACAAAACAAAGGCCTAGAAACCTTCACGTTAGGTCAAGTTTAAATTAGGATATAGGCTGCAGTCGGCCCCCTGGATTCATGGGCTCACGATTCGTGGACTCACCTCTTCACGGATTTCTCTATGGAACATATATATATACACATTATTCACAGAAAATTTCCCTATTCGCAGTATTTTTCATAGAGAAATATTCACAGACTACAGTATTTTCATATGATTTCGTGACTCAATGCACTTTTTGTGATAAAACTATTAAAATATTAAGGTATAAGCATTTTCAGAGGGTTTTTTGGTGTTTTGAACTATCAAAATAGGCAGTTTTGGTGTTTTGAACTTTCAAAATAGGCAGTTTTGGTGTTTTGAACTATCAAAATAGGCAGTTTTGGTATTTTGAACTATCAAAATAGGCAGTTTTGGTGTTTTGAACTATCAAAATAGGCAGTTTTGCTGTTTTGAACTATCAAAATAGGCAGTTTTGCTGTTTTGAACTATCAAAATAGGCAGTTTTGCTGTTTTGAACTATCAAAATAGGCAGTTTTGCTGTTTTGAACTATCAAAATAGGCAGTTTTGGTGTTTTGAACTATCAAAATAGGCAGTTATAAGTATTTTTAGAGGGGTTTTAAGTATTCACAGACTTTAGCTATTCACAGGGGGTAATGGTACACATCCTCCACATATACCGGGGGTCAACTGTATACTATTTTACTTATTTCTAGCTCAAACTGAATTTATGTCAGAAATGGTCAAATGGTGGTAATTTTGGCAATTTTTCCCAATGAAATGAAGGGAACGGGTAAAATATTATGTATTCGTCATGTAATCACCATTAATTATGTAAAGCTCACATCATTTCTAAATCCAGTATTACTGTACTGTTTTTAACATATCCATTTGGAGTTCCTGACATTTAGAGGTGGCATTCACTATTCATTAGTGTTCGTAAGAGCTTTTTTCTGTTCAGTAATAATTACCAGTTTTTTCTAACCAATTGAAACTTGATAAAATTCTTATGCTAAAGTACCAAGATACTTTATAAGTTCTGCCAGTTTTCAAAAGTTACTTTATTTTAAAAATGATTGCCTCTTGTGTAACATGTGATGATGGTAATCTTTAGTGACATTCTACACTACAGATGAAAAATAGCTTTTTATCCATAATAGAAACTTGGTTGGATGAAAGTTGATTACCCTAGCAATGGAACAAGAGGAAATTTTTGCCTTCTAGCTGTATAACTCCCAACCTCAAGACAAGAATTAAGCTGAGTACATAATAACAGAGATGAGGGTACTCCTCTTGCAAGTCAGAACCCAGTGAGCAATTTACAGTGGTGATGAATCTCTGGAATTTATTTTATGATTTTTGGAACTCTAGGACAGATTAGGATAGGGTCTAAGGAGGGCAAAGTCCTCAAAACCAGGTAAGGACACAGCCTCATAAAAAATATGAAGGCTCAATTACTTTTCCGAGTACAGTACGTATAGTGACATTTACCTGAACACATTCATTCCATAATTTCTTAGACAACAGTTAAAACCGGAAGGAGCCTGAAGTGCAAGTGCTATTCATGAGTGGTTCTGAGCTTCTGTTTTTCTGTTACATAATAATTACCTACAATATCCAGCCAATAAAAAATTACATTTTTATGATAAAATAGTTTTATATATATTTACCATGTAACTACATAGCTAGCAGTTTCTAACTATCACGGCAGCTTAGTTTTGAAATTTGCGGTGGTGTTGTACTGTTTTGGTGTAGGTAACTCGGTCCGGCCCACTTTCAGGGAAGGATAGGTACAACACAGCTGAAGAGCTCAAATTGTTTGTGCCCTATGTCCATGAGAGGGGAGGAGGGAGGGCTCTGATCATGTAGCTACTTGGTACGTATATATAAACCTTTATTTTATCAGAAAAATGCCATTTTTGTATAAATAACTTACCAAGTAACTACATACCTGAATCCCACATCAACAAGAGGTGGGATACATGGACATATACTACTCAAAAACACTCAGTAATGGAGATGAATTTGAAATAGAAAAGTAGCTAGCATTGGTAAAATGCTTGTTGCAACCTTACCTAGTGAGAGAGCTACAGCAAGAAGATACTGCCTCTGGTCAGTGCTCATCTCAACCTGTAATGGCGTGGCGGTAAAGACAACGGGCCCCTCTACTTCAGTAGGAGCTTTGCAGCCGAGGATTACTCCAATGGCTGCCAAAGCATTACAATATAAAACAAGAGCTCTTGCCCTGGGTGCAGTACCACAAAAACAACCAGATAACTTAGTTACTCACACACCACATAAAATCAAATAAGCACTTCCCATCCATTAAAAGACAACGACTGGTGGGTACTCCAGGTACACATTAATCCCCAAGCTCCCCATAACTCGACAACCTGGTGAGGAGATAGCAGAATAGAAGGAATACCTCCTATCCTTCTTCCCCCAATACCATGCCAGCCAAGGATAACGGACCTAAGGTACTGCAGTTATCACATACTGTTTCTACATCACGTAAATAGAAAATGATATTTTAATAATAAAATAAGGTTTGTTCATACTTACCTGGCAGATATATATATAGCTGTATTTCTCCTAAACCGACAGAATTTTGCAACTCGCTGCACACGCAGTGTGGCCAGGTGAAGTACTCATTCCCGCCGCTGGGAGGCGGGAATCGAACCATTCCCATTTTCTATTCAGATTTTCTAGTGCCAATGTCTCAAGAGGGGAGGCGGGTGGGCACTAAAAATATATATTTCGTTAGAGGCATGAACAAACCTGGCTTTATTATTAAAATATCATTTGTTCATGACACTTACCTGCCAGACATATATATAGCTGAATCACCGTAGGGGAGGTGGGAAGAGACAGAATAGGATTTAGGAAACAAATAAATGTAGTGGCGATTGACGCCTGTTCCTTACCTGTCAGCATAGCTGACTTCGAGGTTATCTGTCACCCAAGCCTGCTTGCTTTTTCTAGAGTCTCCAGCAAGGTAGGGGACCTATAGTTGAGAGATCTAGATGACCTGTCCACGGAGCGTGACTTCACAATAGGACTAGACTGATGACCACAGAGAGGAAGAAGGAGCAACGACCAACCACCTGACCGCCCTATCTAAGGTAATGAACCTAACATAGGCTAAAAAATTGGGACGTCCATCTCAATGGCCACCCAACAACCAAAAATACAACAACAAGATTAAAAAATACTACCTAACCCCTAAAGGATAGGATGAGTATTGCCTCTTCTCCCAACATTGTGTCTGCGAAACGTACGGTCCCAGCGAAGAGCAAAGTTTCAAATGTCGCCTTCACATCCCGCAAGTAATGCGGTTTAACACTGAATTACTTCAAGCAGAAGGTGGCACCAAGAATATCATTCAGAGACATATTCTTTTGAAAGCCAACGTCGCTGGGAGTAGCTCTAACTTCATGAGCCTTTATTTTCAGAAGTCTCATGTCACCTTCTAGGCAGGAGGAATGAGCTTCTAATAGTATACTTAAAAAGAATGCTAAGGCATTCTTAGACATGGGAAGATCAGGTCTTCAATCTAACACCACAGACTGTCCTGATGAGCCTCTAGTCTCCTTGGTCTTAAGCAGGAGAACTTGAGAGCTCCTGACAGGACACAGGACTCTTCTGACTTCTTGCCCAAGCAACCCCGTCAAACCTTTGATCTCAAACGATTTGGGCTACAAGGATTTGAAGGATTTTCAAGCTCTGGCTAAGAACAGTGATTTAGGGAGCATACAGCATTAGGACCCTAAAGCCAATATGTTTTGCTAATTTATTGCACTTCACATCCTCTTAGCTGTCGCCAGAGCCGTTAGGAAGACAGCTTTCCCAGTCACGTTCTTAAGGGAAGCTGAAGACAGAGGTTCAAAAGCACTTGACATAAGAAACTTCAGGACAACATCCAGATTCCAAGAAGGCGTCCTGAGTTGAGGAATTTTGACAGTCTCAAGGATCTCAGTAGATCAAGAAGATCCCTTGTTGTCGCATGTTCGTGCCGCCTCTGTGCCTAAAAACTGCCGATAGCATACTCCTATAGCCCCCACAGTCGAGACTGCCAGTTTATTCTATGCCTAAGATAAAAAAGGAAGTCAGTTATTTGTGGTATAGAGGTCGTGGTCGCAGGGAAACTCCTTTACCCTGCATCTCCATCTCCTAAAACAGCCCACTTGGGTACTGGTAGAATCGCATTCGAAGAAGGTCTCCTGGCATTGGCGAGTGGCCTGCCACAGCTCTGAAAACCTCTGCTTCAGCCAACTTCGCGACAGTCTGAACGTTATCAGACTCAGAGCGGAGAGGTTTGTGGACCTTCAAATGCGGCTGCCTGAGAAGGTCCACCTCGTGGAAGCGTTTGGAAAGTCCACCAGGCCGTCCTCCAAATGCGGGAACCAATCCGGGCTGTAAGGGGCCATAAAGTCATCCTGCTCCTTCTGACGTTGCACTTCCTATCAATTTCCCAGGATCTTGAAGGGAGTGGGTGTTTAGTGCCTGAGGCCTTCCAGTCCCAGAGGAGGGCGCCCATGGCTAACGCCTCCTGGGTCTAGGACAGGAGAGCAATAAGGGGTCGGCCGTCCGGACGTAGAAAGAGGTCCACTAGAGGACGCCCCCACATCCTCCACAACTCTAAACATACCTCCTGTGAACATTAGTCCACTCGGCCGGTAGTGTCGATTTTGCCGAATCGAGAAGGTCTGCTCGATATTCTCCACCGCAATGAACCTCGTGAGAATAGTGACCCTTCGGCATGAGTCCAAAGTGCAGGATCTCGCTAGGATGAACAGGGAATCCAGATCGAAAGTACCCCTGTTTTTTGAGGCACCCAGAGCTGTGGTATTGTCCGAATTTACTTGGACAATTCTGCCTGAAACTTGGGCTTCGAAGAATTGAAGAGCCAGAAAGATAGCACCCAATTCCTTGAGATTTATGTGCCAGGACACCTGTCTCCCCTCCAGGTGCTCGACTTCCTCCCCTCCTCCTAGTGTTGGTTCCCCATCCTTCCCTGGACGCGTCGGAAAACAACACTAGGTCGGGGCTCTGAAGACGAAGAGAAACCCCTTCTGCAAGCTTTAAGGGGTCGAACCACCACCTCAGATGATCCTTGATTAAAGGAGATATCGTCAAAGTCTCTTCCAGATTCTCCTTGTCCCTCCAGTTCTCCGCCATGAAAAACTGGAGCGGTCTGAGATGAAGCCTCCCCAGGGAAACAAACTTCTCCAGCGAGGAAATGGTCCCCAGTAAATCATCCATGCCTCCTCACCGAAAGCATGTTTTTCCCTAGAAAGGACTTAAACTTTTCCTGCGGCAGCAGCTACCGCTCGATGGAAAAGCTCGGAAGCCACTGAATCCATCTGAATCCCCAGATAGACGATGGACTGCGCCAGCCGGGATCAGATGGGACTTTCTTGGTTCACAAGAAGTCCCAGGACTTCGCCAAATTCAGCGGCCAAAGTCAGGTCCTGCAGACACTTCCCCGGTAGCAGTGTCGCATGAGCCAATCGTCCAGGTAGAACGACACACGAACACCCGCCTGTGAAGCCACTGCAACGCGCTTTTCATGATCACCGTGGAAGATCATGGGAGTAGTGCACAACCAAGCAGATAGCTCTGAACTGAAGACTCGCCCCCAGCACAAACCTCAGGTACTTCTTGACTGAGGATGGTATGGGAACATGGAAGTGACATGATCCTGTAAGTCCAGAGAGACCATCCAGTCCCCTGGTCTTAAGCCCTAGAACCGATTTCTGGGCTGCCTATCTTGGAATCTTCCTTCGAAATAAAGCCATTCAAGACGCTACATCCAAGACCGGCCCCCCACTCTCCGACTGTTTCGGGACTAAGCACAGCTCGGTTGTAGAACCCCGAGAATCCAACTTCAGAACTTGTTCCACGGCTCTCTTCTCTAACAACTGCTCCAGGAGGTCTAAAAGAATCTGTTGCTTCTCTCGGTGGTAAGAAGGCGACAGATCCCTGGGCGACGTGCAAAGGGGTGGTAACATGAGAAAGGGGATCTTGTAACCCTTCTCTAGAACACTTAGTGACTGGCAAAGGCTCGCCGCCTCCAGGCTCCCGGCAAATAAAGAAGCCTGGCTCCTACTGGGTGTCTGGAGGCGAAGGAGTCACTTTTTCCCTAGGTTTAGAGGGGGCTTTCCTCTGGTGAAACCTTCTTCTCGCGGAGACGCATCTAGAGGTACAGTTCCTCCTCACAAAGGGCTTCTTCTTCCTGGCGGACAAAACTGAAGCAGAAGAAGAAGAAGGAGCTGGAGGACGTCTCGAAGAATGAGCTAACAGATCTTGCGTGGCCTTCTCCTTAAGACTTGCGGAGATGTCCCGAATCAAAGACTGGGGGAACAGATGGTTGGACAAAGGGGCGAACAATAACTCTGTTCTTTAAGTGTAAGGAGAGACAGAGACTTAGCTGTGAAGTCGAAACAAGGCCCTCTTTCTTTAAGAGGTCTACCAAAAGTGAGACGCCAGTTCTTCAGATCCATCCCTGACTGCCTTGTCCATACAGTTAAGGACACTCAGGGAGAGCTCCTCAGGTACTGAATCCGAGTCTGCAAGATCTAAAGCCCCCAAGACCAGTCCAAAAAATTAAACACCTCCATGGTGCGAAGAGACCCTTGAGATGATGATCTGTCTCTGACAAAGTCCAAGAAACCTTAGCAGTAGACAGATGTGACCTTCAGGAAGCGTCGACAAGACTGGTGAAATCCCCTTGAGAAGAGGAAGGAACTCTAGGGCTGATATCTTCTCCCGTCTCATACCACATACCAGCCTTGCCGGAAAGCTTAGACGGAGGCACTGCGAAAGAGGTCTTGCCATGGGACTTCCGTTCCTCCATCCACACGTTGACTTTCTTGAAAGCCCTCTTGGTCGCCAACGAGGAAGTCATCTTCAAAAACCCCGGCGCTCTCCTTGCTTTGGAAGAAGCTAACTGAGAAGGCGGAGAGAGAGGAGCCGAAGGTTTAAACTTGTCTCCGAACAAGTCTTTAAGCAATCCGGTCAAAACTTGATAATCGGAAGTAGAGGAAGCAGATGAGGGCTCGACGTCAGCAGGATCCGAATCGCCAGAAACCTCTCCCGCCACAGCCGGAGAAGCAACCGAGTCACCCAACACTTTAGGGGAACGAAGGCCTTGAGGTCCGATACGAAGAGATCTTTCTTCGCTTCCCAGACGAAGATAATGCCCGCAACGCCCTGAAGAGCAACCGAAGGGACGCCCCAGAGCGCCCTGGAGAGCGCCCTGAAGAAGCGCCCACACGGGCGCCACGCCAAAAACCAGAAGAGCGCCCTGGCTCTAGCCGGCCCTGCACAGAAGGCTGGCCCTGAAGAGCTGCCAACAAGGCCCCGGGAAGCAGTCACAAGGCCACGTTGATTTAGTCACGACGGGAACTTGAGAGCTAAGAGAGCACAAGGCGACGACACAGGCGAAGGAGACGGTAATCTAAAGAGGGAGCAGGAGAAGGAGACTTCTTGACCTCTTGACAGGCAAAGTCAAGTCTCATACTGACGAGGAGCAGAGTCCTCCTGTAATAAGAGAATACAACTGCCGCTGCATCTCCAACAAAATCTTCTTAGATGGAGAAGAATCAAGTCTGGGAGGAGAGACAATCCTATGGGAAGACGATGGGCGAGGGGGATTTCTTCCTCACAGGAGCAAGAAAGGTTCTCTCCTTAGAGCGACTGGGGCGCTCAGAAACGTCCTCATCAGACGAAATCCTAGTCCTCTTCTGCGGAGGAAAAGCTTCAAAATAACCAGCAGACGAAGAAGACTGACGAGAAGCGTCCTCTTGAACACAGCTCCTCTTGAGAGGACGAGAGTCCTTACGAGAGTTCCACCCCTTACGAGGGGAGGACGCCTCGGAGGACGAAAAGCAGTCCTTGAGAATGCGCGCCGAAGCACGATCTCTGGCAGCCTGAAGCGGCTAAATAGACCTGCCAAAGGGACGTCAGATCGGTGGGAAGCCCCGCTCTTTCTTGCAGCTTTCTCTCGACATACCTCTTCCTGAGTCCTGGGTCTGACACGTCCAGGCCTAGAAGCATTATGAAGTCGATCTGGACGCCCCTCCACAACACTGGGGAGCACTACACTCACAGCACTTTTGAAGAGATGTCACTTTGTTTTCGAGCGCACGGATGGAATTCATGATCTCCGCCAGGCCAAACCCTCCGCAGACACAACATCAGGGCCCGAAGGCAAAACCACAGGGACAGGTGCAACATCAACTACATTAGGATTATCAGGAGAGGAAATAACCTGACTTTACACACACTCCTGGAGGAAGAAGACCTCCTGACCCTGTCGCTCCAACTTATGTAACATAATGTAATCATAAGACTTCCAGCTCGCATCTGATAAAGGTTCACACTCCTTACATCGATCATCTATAAGACAAACATGCCCCCTACACTTCAAGCAAACCAGTGAGGGTTCATCAAGCTTTCGCAGCCTCACCTACAATCACTCATGCAACATACACGAAACTAGCAGAACTAGGTCCAGACATATTTAAAGAAAAGTCATACAAAATCAACAACAGTCCAGAAAAGCTGCAGCTAATCCACAGTCCAAGATTCAAAACCAAAAGTCAAGAGAATACTTAAGTGGGAATAAGCAAGTTAACGAAATCCAGAGGCGGAGGTACTGTAACAGATGTTAACAGTACGGCCGACAGAGAAAATCTGAATAGAAAATGGGAATGGTTCCCGATTCCGCCTCCCAGCGGCGGAATGAGTACTAACCACCTGGCCACACTGCATGTGCCGCGAGTTTTGAAATTCTGTCGGTTTTCGGAGAAATACAGCTATATACATATCTGCCAGGTAAGTGTCATGAACAAACTGGTGAACACTGACTTGCACCTCCAAAAAGTGGATTGCACAATTGTGGAAAGAGATAAGTTGCGTTTGAAGGCCAGTGAAGTGGCTACTGCCTTACTCTCGTGGACATTGACTTTACAAACAGGAAAGTCATTTTCTCGAGTTTTCGAGTGAGACTCGGAGATTAAATCCTTCAAGAAAAACGGCAAAGCATTCATGGACAGCAGACAGGATGGGTCCTTGAACGAGCACCCGAGGTTAGGAGATGTACCTCCGATTCTCTTAGTTCTCTCGAGATAATGCCTTAACGCTCTTACTGGACAAAGAGCTCTCTCTTGGTCTGTTGGTATGAGGATGTCCGTCAAGCTCTTGATAGTGAACAAATGGGGCAAGGGATTGTCCCACAATGAACGAGCAGACCTCATCTCCTTGCACAAAACCAATTTTCTTGTTCAAGGCCCGCAGTTCACTAATCCTCTTAGTTGTAGCCAAAGCTACTACAAAGATTGTTTTCCTAGTTAGATTCCTAAGGGATGAGGATTGAAGAGGTTCAAATGGAGGGCCCGAAAGCCATTTTAGAACAACATCTAAGTTCCAAGACATCACGGCTGTCTTTTCTTGTTTCGAAGTGTCTAAGGACTTAATCAGATCACTGATGTCTTTTTCTGCAGACAAATCTAAACCTCTATGCCTAAAAACTGAGTTTAGAGAAAGTCTGCAATTTGCACTATAGAGGTAGAAGTAGAAGAGACGTCATGTCTTCTACACCAGCTGCGGGAGACTGCCCACTTGGCCCCGTAGACCTTAGAGGAAGACTGGCGTCTATACTTTGCAATCGCCTCTGCAGCCGGTCTTGAAATGCCCTTCGCTCTGACAAGCTTCCTGACAATCTGAAGCCTGTCAGAGCAAGAGTAGATAAGCCTTGGTGGAACCAATGAAAATGCGGTTGCCTGAGTAGACTTCGTCTCTGTGGCAGAAGTCTTGGGAAATCCACCAGTAGCTTGAGGTGGTCTGGAAACCGCTCCTGTGGCCAAAATGGAGCTACAAGGGTCATCGCCGTGTTGTGTGAGAGAAACTTGTTGAAGGCATCTCACCAAACTGAATGGTGGTAAGGTGTATACATCCAGGTTCGACCAGTCCTAGAGCATTGCATCTGTTGCCCATGCAAGAGGGTCCGGGGCTGGCGAACAATGAAAGGGAAGGCTTTCGCCATCGTTTCCACAGGTCGGTGCACACCTGCAGATTCAGTGTCCATTCCCTAGGTAAGACCTGTTGGTAATGACTTAACTTGTCCACTAAGACATTTAATTTGCCATGGATAAATCGTGCGACAATCTTGGTGTGATTGCCCTTACCCCAGAGGAGGAGATCATTGGCCGCTTCGCAAAGGGAGAAGGAGTGAGTCCCTCCCTGGTTCATTATGTAAGCTAGTGTAGTTGTATTGTCCGAATGCACTATGACTGTGCTGTCGAATGCCGCTGCTGCAAAATACTGGAGGGCCAAGTAAACTGCCTTCAGCTCCTTCACATTGATATGGAGTCTTCTCTCGGCTTGGGAACACGTCCCTGAAACTTCCATATCCTCCAGAAGAGCCCCCTACCCCAGATCCGATGCATCTGAGTATAAGGTGAGGTTAGGGCTCAGAGGATGCAGTGACTTCCCTTCTGAAAACCTTCCTTCTATGAGCCACCACTGGGAAAACAAGAGAGTTTGGAAGGGTCTTCCTGTGCCAACAGGCCTTTAGGAAGAATTGAAACACTCCTGTTTGGAGTCTTCCCAAAGGCACGAACTTCTTGATGGAAAGAGTGCCCAGCAAACTCATCCATTTGTTGGCTGAGCATGACGGGAGAGAGAGGAAGTTTCGTACTGTCCAGAGGCAGGATTTGACCCTTTTGTTGGATGGAAAAGCCTGAAAACTCAGAGTCGATCTTCGGGACTAACTGAGACTTGTCCAAGTTGATTAAAAGGCCCAACTATTGGGCCAAGAGAAGTGTCTTCTGAAGGTCCTCCGTGCATCTTGCTCTTGAGGGGAAGCATAGGAGCCAATTGTCTAGCTATAAACAAATGTTGACCCCCATGAGATGGAGCCACTTTGCTAGAGGGGCAAGAACCTGGGTGAAAACTTTAGGACCTGTAGAGAGGCTGAAGCACAGAGCCCACTCTGCCCTGGAATACGAATCTTAGATACTTCCTGGAGTCCGGATGTACTGGTACATGGAAGTATGAGTCCTGCATGTCTATGGTTGCCATCCAATCTCCCTGGCTGATGGAAGACAGGGCTGAATGGTTTGTTTCCATTTTGAATTTTGTAGTTTGAACAAAGGAATTCAGGGCGCTGACATCCAGGATAGGCCTCCAATCTCCCGATGATTTGGGGACGACAGACAGACAGTTGTAAAAACCCTCTGTGCTTACGTCTTTGACCACTTCTATAGCTCTCTTCCTGAACAGAGACTAGACTTCTTGTGACAGGACCGAAAACCTCCCCCATGAGCCTATGGAGTAGGCTGTCAAGTTGATGGGAGAGGACACTACGGGAAGTTTCTCCCTGAACGGGATGGAATATCCCTCTCTGAGGACTTTTAAGACCCATGGCTCGACATTTCTGGCTTTCCACTTGCTCCAAAAGTGGAGAAGCCTGGCTCCCACTGGAATATGGATGACAGGATCCTCACTTGCGAGAGGAGATCTTGACTGATGACTTCTTAGTAGGTTGAACTGACTGAGGTTTGTACATGGGAGGGGCTGGAACTTTGCTCTGCCGCCTCGAAAGGGCTGCTCCTGCAGCAGAGTGACTGTCCTTGATGTAAAAGAGACCATCAGAACAATGCCCTGTCTCCTCAGGAGACATGGATGAAACTCGATCGTAATTAAAATGGGAGAGAAAGTATTTTAACCAAAACTACTGGGCATGAAAGAACACATTACTGTTATTTTTACATCGATAAAGAATAAATACGTAAAGCTTGTATTATGATGAAATCAAGTGAAAATAGTGAACGTAATCTTGAATTTTTTTACACAAAACAAACGCCCCCAAACGGCCATAGTCA
This sequence comes from Macrobrachium rosenbergii, assembly GCF_040412425.1. Lineage (NCBI taxonomy): Eukaryota > Metazoa > Arthropoda > Malacostraca > Decapoda > Palaemonidae > Macrobrachium > Macrobrachium rosenbergii. The sequence continues at coordinate 31,774,576 of NC_089749.1, read as the reverse complement.
TCTACTAACGAAAATAGATAAATTAATTTCACATCGAGACGTATTTTAGCTATATTTCGACGTAAAAACACTTCGTATAATGAAAAATAACCTTGCCCCATATAAATAAAGTATCTAGAGATACATTTACGCTAACTAGAAGCAAGAAAAGCTTTCTAAACTGAATTAAACACGGCGAAATAAACGCCGCGTAAACCAAAACATCGATCGCTATAATCATAATTTATAATACAAAAGCAATATAAGAATACAGTATGTACAATATTATTGGATACAGTGAATTAAGGCACAACATTTTAAAAGATCCATGGAAAAGTCATTTGTATAATAGGTTATGTGAATATAAAATAGAGTATAATGTAGGCTACGCCACCATGTGTGTAAACAATATACCATAGTATAGGCCAGCGGTTTCCAACCCTTTCTAATTCTCGGACCCCTTCATTGAATGGCACATTCTCTGCGGCCCCCCCCTTCCTTAAATACTGAAATCAGTACAATTTTCATATTTGCAAAACATTACTTTCATTATCTTTTATAATTGTTTAATAATTAATTCCTTAATATAGAATTTGAAACAGTTTATATATTTAGACAACTAAATTTCATATTTATATCTGAAATATTTTCTCAGTATTTTGAAATTCTGAATTCCACCATAATTAATAGTTTTCAGATATAATTATCCCCTTCATCAAGCCCTTCCAGCCCGCCCAGGGGGGCACTCCCCACAGGTTGGAAACCACTGGTGTAGGCTAAGCTAATTCCTGTTTGTTATTCAATTTCTCTTTGTATTGAATTATCATGAGTCACTTTGCATGAAGCTCCAGAATTAGCTGATATTAATTACTATACCGTGTATGGAAAGAGTATATTTTATAGTGTAGGCTAGGCTACCATCGCCCGTGAATATGGGGGTTTACTGTAACTGTATAATTAGCAACACAATAATTAGCATAACCTTCTCAGTCAACTTCAAGTTGGGAGGGCCTTTGGCCCCAAACCAGATAAGGTTAGGTTGGGTCGACTGTACTTAACCTCAGAACTGACATGTTACTATATGCTGGGTATCCTGGACTGCTATCGCACATGCATAGTGTTCTAGGGGAACTTTTGGTAAAAAGTGGAGTTTCCTTCACTTGGGGGGGGGATAAGTAATGTGCCTACTAGGTTAGGTTGGGTTAGTAAAGTTACTTTTATAATAGGTTTCCTTGGCTGTTCCTTCTTGAACATATGGCTCCCTAATGACTTGTGCATGAGTGGAACCATTCCATAACAACATGACAGTCCAGTCTTTCTCCCAGCGATTTCTCCCACCCAAGCCTTTGTGTTCCCAAAAGGTCCCAACCCATGATGGATAGAGATACAAGGGTAAAACTTTACTTCATTTGCACAGACTGATTCCTGCCAGTTGCCAACCGGGACAGGTTACCACCTTGTTCAGGGGGTCCAGGGGGGGCAAAGCTCCCCTGACCAGGTCATGGCATGTCCCCCTCAGTTAGGTTAGGTAGGTAAGATCTGGTTAGGTCAGGACCTGGAATTATAGGAAAGGTTATGTGTATTTATGAGGAACCTGTCCCAGTCGACGACTGGTGGGAATCAGGCTGTGCGACTGAAGTAAAGTTTTACCAATATGACTGACAATAAACACCACCACCTCCTTCATCAGCAACACTCAAAGTGGTAGATCTTAGTAGTAGCTCCGTGGCGGCAATTTCCTTCTGACTTGACTTTTTCTACAGTTGTTTGGTTGCTAATTATGGATTTACCTTCAATTTTTGTCACACAAATGTAATGAACCTGTAACTAACCCCTGAAGTCCACCCAGCAAGTGGTTTCCATATGCGATCTTCACAAGACAGAGCATGGGTACGTCTGTTTAATGGTTCATATCCCGTCCGGCAAGTGCAATAACTTGTTAACATATGGGTAACCGTCCTGGGCCAGTACTAAACACGGCGAAGGGACATTCTGTTTGGCCGACAACAAACAAATACACCGCCAATATCAGAAGCCCTAAAAGTGTAGAAAAAGAAAACAGTTTCCAAGGTAAAAACAGGCGTGGAGCTAATACTTAGAATTACCCTAAAAGGTTAGGAAAAATCAATTACCAGGGTAATAGTCTGTGCGGAGCTGTTCTATGTTTTACTTTTTTTTTCAAAAGGGTATGGCCTCCCGACCTCATACAAATTCCTAGAAAGGAACCTGCACTAGGACTCAACCTTACCTGTATCTAGGATAAACTACACTGGTTACACTTTATAAACAGGCTGGACTCGAGTGCAGTACCCTATGCGCAGAATTTGGCAACACCGGCAATAACCGTAAGAGAATGGCAGAGTTACTGTTCCAAAACAATGGAAGCACTGGGTTAAGGGCTACCTGAGTTTGCCTACAATACCTAAAGAGAATCGTGACAATTTTGCGGTAGGGCCGACTTTGCAGTTCTCCCTCAATATGTGCGGAAATATTACGGAAAAGAGGTGAAATGAAGCCTCTTACAAACCAGAAATGATTCTAATAAAGATACTCACCAAATTGGCTATACAGAGACACGGAAAAGGAAAATATATACGGTAAATATTAAATTTGAAACATTGCCAATCGTACGTCGCCTCTGAACGAACAGAGTGACAGCCCACTGCTTGATGATGAGAAATCGATTCGATACTTCCAGTGACTGTTTATCGCAGCCTATGAAAAGGATGCGCTGAAAGTAGTGTGTCTTTATTTCATTCCACGAATTTATTCTTCTTTCATAATCTATTTTTTTAATTGTTTACTTTCAATTATCGATAACATTTTTTTATTTAAACAATAATTTTCATACAGTTTTATGATGAAAATAACTAAACTACTCGTAAAGGTCATTGAAACTTAAGAACTTGGAAAACTTAAATTTCATTACTTAATTTTATATAAATAGTATATTCGCAGGCTTATTATGCAGAATTTGAAGAGTGGAGCATCCATGCAGCTTCATTGGAGAATCTTTTTTTACTGACACCATCTCGCGAGTTGCGTTTTCCCGTAAGTGGCTGTCAGGTTGGTGACGTAATGTGTACAATTTTATTCTCTGAAAAATAATACATCGCACCACTATTTCATGACACATTTTCTGTATAGTCTGTCCACTAATAATTTTATGAAATACATAAGTAAATCCATTGCTACGTCATTCAAACGCAAAAATATGCAAACATATAGTATGTGTACGTCTATAGGTTATACAAAACTGAGCATAGATACAGAAGTGTCTCACTGTGAGATGTACATTTCTATTTAAAATTTCAAATCAGTATTAAATAACCGATAACGCTTCTGATATAATTATAAATTTTAGTGGCTCTGTGGTTAACGACCTCGGCTCAACAGGAGATCGCCTCAATCGATCCCTAGGGAAAACGTCTTTGGGCCGGATTTCTGAAAAGTGCCGACGGTGATGGGTAAAGGACATGGGAATAGCAATATCATCCCAAAAAGGCTTGCTAAGAACAAGAACGTTAACGGCCCATGGAGCCACGCCCTCTAAAGAGCAGAAGCTCATGTCGGAAAAAATGGCCAGTGACCGACCGCATTAGTTAAATTACTGTTGTGTGATGGACCGCAGCAATTACTCGTACATTCTTTGTATAATTCGAAACTGACGCTATTTTTCCTATTTTGAAATCCGTCGAACCCTCGACAGTTAACCAAAAAGTAGGAATTTGATAATCCTCTTAATAATTATGGAGCAATTAGTTCTCGAGTATGGGTCCTCTTTTCGAAGTGTACGTTAACGATAGAAAACCAAAAGATTATTTCGTGAATCGGAAAAACTTTATATATGTCTTTTTGACTTCAGCTTCATAGCAAGTGATAGACTAAAAATTATAGTTTATTGGATGATTTAACCCTATACAAGTTCACTTTAAAAGCAGTAGATAATTAGACAACCGATCCATTGTAACTCTAATTGTTACTAGTTCATAATTTATCTATTGGCTAAAAATTTTCTTTTTTCCTTTGTTTCTGACAGAAAATTTATTTATCTATTGTCGCGAAAAAGTTCAGTGCACGGGATTTTTTCGCTTCAAACTCCCGCCGATTCTACGGGCTCACAGAATGGCGGGAACTTGTAAAGTCCCCGCTCAACGCGTTCTCTCTAATGAACATCCCGTTTTCTGCGGTGCCTTCACATTCGACCTAGGGTCGGCCGAACACAAATTATTATCATTATCGTGAATTGTATATTTTATTGTCTGTTCAAGTGACCATGCATTATGTATGTGTAACAGAGTATTTTTGTAACAGACCAGATATTGTTAATCATTATGTTTTCTGTAGAGAAATAGTTTGACCTCAGGTCACCTGTAAATCTTTGTACCCACGGTCTCTGCGTTATACGCAGACGTCTGCTCGCCGCTTTATAAGCGGGTCGCTTCATCAATAAACTAGCAGTACTTGTCTTCCTGCTCATTATTTCACACCTCTCTCACAGGGGTGACCCCCCGGAGTGGTTCCCAGAAGCCATTAATGGACCCAAACGGCAACTTAGTCTTGGCCCGATGAACCAACCCATGCCCCTAACGGACTAACTACGGCGCTCCAACAAAGTGTTCGGGCAGTACCGACCCTCGTCGGCAGGTCACCGGCGCCATTAGTGGACCCACACGGCATGCTCCCAAGCATGTATTGATGCGAGTGTTCCCTCACACTCCAAGTGAGAGTGCGGAATGAGCATGGACGCAGACATTCCCAACCACATACAAATTACCACGAACTTCTCGGAGGCAGATGTCTCCCTCGTGCAACCCGTTCCTGCGTGCCCCTCCACGCCGGTACCTGCAACCCGCGCGATGACCCCCCTGATGGACCAATCAAAGGCGGCCCTCAGCATAAGGCTGCCGTCATTCACCCATCAAAATGCAGCGTCCTGGTTCTACAGGGTCAAGGGGCAATTCAGGGTAGCAGGCCTAACCAACGAGGTGTTGAAGGTGGACATCGCCATCAACTTCCTCTTGGAGGAAATATGCAAGAAGATTGCCCCATGGTTAATGACGACGCTGAGCCCCGCCACCTTCCAGGAGTTAAAAGCCACTCTCATCGAGACCTGATCCCTGCCAGTCTCTGAGAGAGCCCTGCACTCTCGACCTTGCCCTCAACCCCCAGCAGCAGGGAAACCTCTTGGGAACGTGGCATGCCATCCGGGACCTCCTCCCCCTCCCCAAGACTGACAGCAGCAGCAGGCGCAAAGAGATCAGCCTGTCGAGGGAGATCTTCCTGTGGCAGCTACTACCAGAGGTCTGTGGGCAGATCACAGAGGCATACACCCTGCTGGTCGAGGACCTGATCAGGGTGGCGCAGCAGCTAATGGACTCCATGAAGGCGGCAAAGTGGGTGTCCACACAAGCACATCCCATCAACTGCCTCCAGCCGGAGAACCCCACCACGGAGGGCATCAACGTCGTCACCCAGAGGAAGCCACCCCACCAGCAGAAGGGGGAGAGGCTGGGGCTTTGCTATTACCACCAGAGGTTCGGGAAAGCTGCCTGGAAATGCGAAGCCCCCTGCCTTTTCTTCCCTCCAAAAAAACGGGGCCTTGCACCAGTAGGCTTTTACATCCGAGACACCATCTCCGGCAGGATGATGTTGATCGACATCGGAGCCATGCGGTCAGCGTTCCCGCCTCCCAGAGAGGACCGCAGACGTCCGCCAGACCCAGCTGCCTCCCTGACGGCCGCCAACGAGCCCCCATCCTCTCCTACGGCACCAAACTCCTGTCGATCTCCATTCTTGGACGGTGGTACAGATGGAAATTCGTTGTCGCAGACGTTAGGACCCCACTCCTGGGTGCAGACTTCTTGTAAAGTCCCCGCTCAACACGTTCTCTGTAATGAACATCCCATTTTCAGCGGTGCCTTCACATTCGACCTAGGGTCGGCCAAACACAAATTATTATCATTATTGTGAATTGTATATTTGATTGTCTGTTCAAGTGCCCATGCATTATGTATATGTAACAGAGTATTTTTGTAACAGACCTGACATTGTTAATCATTATGTTTTCTGTATGTACAGTACCTGTCCTGTTTTTGTAGAGAAATAGTCTGACCTCAACAATAAACTAGCAGTACTTGTCTTCCTGCTCATTAATTCACACCTCTCTCACAAACTTCCTAGACAAGGCACATCATAAACGCAACTGTTATTACACATTTTGTTGAAATGCACGTACGGCCGCAGTATACGTCATGTTTTGTCTTGTCGCTTGTTGAGTGATTTGTTGTGAGTTTGGGGGCTTTAGGCCCGAGTAGCTGAAGGTAGGTTAGCCCAGTTAGCAACCGCCTGGACAGGGAAGTGTGACTGTCGCTCGCTTGTTTCTGTCTTGTCATCTCAGGGGTCTTGTTCTTAGCAGACATGTGTGTTTGGGCTCCTAAGGGTTTGCGTAAGGTTAGTAACTGTGAGTGCTCCCATGTGGTTATAGGGAGAATGATTCGGTAAGAATAACTGTTTGGGCGTTTGTATGCTGCGATGGCGTTGCATTAGTTGTGATTAAATTTCAGTGGTTTCATTGAGTTTGAGGGCAGTTGTGTGGCCCACCTGTTTCGTGTTGCAGGTACGGAGATTGCTAGTTCATTAGTGTCTTTTTTTGAGGGGTTTTGTGTGTTTGTTATGTAAGGGTGATGATTGAGAGGTTTTATTTTTGTAAATAAATTGAGAAAACCTGGTACGTGACTTGTTTATCCTTTCATGGGGCTAATGCTAAGTTCACACATTCATGTATCAAGGCACGCATGCCCACGCAAGGCTGAAAATTGGTAAGTACGTAAATACAACGTAAATGCTATGTAAATGCGCCAGTATGCAGTGCAACCGTTACGCACCACCCGGCCGTACGCCAGGAGTCACAAACCTTTTGACCTGTTCAAAACCATGCTTGGGTGGCCACGTCAACTGTCATTTAGCATGGCCCAACCCACACAACCTGGTGCCAACCTTGTGGTGACTGCGTGGCCGCTAGGACCTTACCTGTGGTTCCCCACCGCTCCAGGGTTCCCGCCTTCCACCGTGTGGGTCTTCACATAGCGTGGGAGTAGATGCTGCAACTGTGCCACGCTGCACACATCCGAGACGAATTGGCAACGCTGTGACCTGGGATAAAAGGGGCAGGTGGCGCACTTGTGGGTCAATTGACACCACGTTTCTGAATAATTTTCAGTCTTAATTTTAAGTTTATTTGTTATGTATGTGTGGATGTGTATAATACTTATATTTATTGTATGCTTGTGTAATGTATTTTTGTACGAGTGGCTGTATATTTTTCTGATATTTATGTGTATGTTTGTGTTTTATATTAAATAAATATATATTTGCAATATCATGTCTGGCTCTATCCTCTTTCCAATTACTAAGTACTGATGAGAATATATCATGGATTTGAAAAATATCTTTTATTAAATTAACTAGCACAAATATAAGTACACAAATAAGGAGGGTAAAATGAACCTGAAAAGACTTTCTAAGTCCAAAATAGCCTACTATATGTAACATATGGGCAAAGAAACAAAATTACAACAGACAGAAAAAAATAAGCAAATATCGGAGAGAAGGTACTTTCAAAAAGATAGAATTATCATATCAGAAAAGAATCAATGTTAAGTAATTACAAAGGGCAAAATAACTGCAACACATACAAGTACGGAAATATCAAGTTTCGAACTAAATGCATGAACAGACATTTAAGTAAATACAGTGAGTTAAACAATAAAGCATACAGGAAAGTAACAACAATGTTCTTTTCATTCTGAGCTTCCAAACCTTTTGAATATTAATTGGAATCATACTAATAAGATAACACAGATAGCTATGAAAAGAAAGCAAACTGATTGTGTCTGTATCTCCAGGTATAACTAATAAGGTGAAAATTTTAAATATGGTTAATTCTGATAAAATCATGAGTATGAATGCAGCAGTTATCATCAAGATATGTGATGCAATTACTGTGCTTTTTTAATAAGACACAGCCCTATGAGATTGACACATAAAAAAAAATTATAAAAATAACGGAATTCCCAGCTATCACATCAGAGATCAAACATTTATTTCTGTACAAACACACACACACACATATACATGCATAAAAATGATAATAAACATTGAAAGGAATGAATGAATGAACTGTTGAGACAGAAGGGTCGATTATCACTAAGAAAAGATGTTTTAGAAAATGACGGTTACATAGTCTGGTAACAGAATCCCAAAGGCGTTCTCCACCGTCCTGCGTGCCCTACGTGGGGACAACGTGAGGTTGATGTAACTCAGTAATGCACAACGTTACACATATGGTATACGTACGTCAGTGTTACGTACTCTGCCACGCACTACTTTTCGCTGTGCCGCCGCTTGTTTGGCCACTTCCGGCAAACATCATGTCACGCTTACGCAGTGCGCACATTTGCGGCGTACTACAGTATAATACGCTTGTTCTACGCACATCGGCCAATGTCGTGTATCCAGTTGGGCGAGGCTTATTCACCTTGCATTTGGTCACGTTTCACAATTTTCGGCCGCGCGTGGCCATGCGTGCCTTGATACGTGAATGTGTGACCTTAGCATAAGTCACTTTCGTAGTTCGTGGGTTGATCATGCAGTCTATCGGCACAAAGAAAATAGTGACGTCTGTCGAGGAAATTCCCGACATCTATGCTCATTCCTCGCTATTTTTTTTTCTTTAAACAACCAAACTAAATAGTTAATTAGAGAAGCATTTGAATGTTACTAAATAAGAAGAATTCCGACTAATACTTTATTTGTTTTTGTAAAGCTACAAAACAACTGGGATATCATTACAGACTTCCAAATCCCAGGGCAGTCTATAACCGTACAAGCTCATCGAACAGACTTATCAACACTCACTCCTCAGAAAAAGTCCATGGAATGTTCAGAAGTGCGGAGAGAACTCAACACCATAGGCCTCCGTGGTGTTGATTCTGATCCAATAAAGAGCACGTGGAAAACGAATGAAAATTTGTATAAAATTAAATACATTATTACTTATATAAATGATATATATTATAAGTCAGAACGCATACCACACTCCCTTGAGGGGCTCTTTCCAAATGTTTCCAGAGAGACCACATCAACCTCTAGAATACTCTTTCTGAAAACAACTGGCAACTACATATGTATGACTCGTTTCATAGAAACAGACAAAAACCACTAGGTTTAAAATTTCTCCTTGACAAGGAACCCTCGTTGTGAATGACTCTGATTTCATTAGTATTCATTCAGTTTGTGTAATTCTTCTTTCCTACTAAGTACATATCATAGCATAAAAATTACCCCACAGGAATTCATTACAAATTCAGGATGGCATAGGTTGGAATTTTCTATATAAAAAAATAGGTTTCCTAACATGTCATTACCAAGAAATCAGGTATGTTCATTTTATTCTTTATCTACTCATTACTATTTTTTATAGATCATTACCAAGATACTTATCATGTTCTTTTCTATTAGAGCCACTTCCCATCTTATCTATAAAATTCGCTTTATTTATTACTCTAATATCAAAAGTTTGCAAAGACGGGCAACTTGTCTCAATTTATGCGACGCTTTCATTACCGTTGACAACGGTTCTTCCACCGCCATTATCAATCGAAGAAAAATCGTGGGAACAAGCTGAATGAAGCAGTATGTTACAGAAAAAGACTGGGAGTAAATATCATCCAATGCAGGTGGTGTCATACAAATTCTCACTAGACAACGTAAGTATGAATACTATTTTAAGCCACAAACTCCAAGTCTTGATTAATGAGACTGGTTTGTCCTAAATTACGATTTTGCTGATAGCTCATGCAGCGTTATGTAGGCTACCTCGGACAACCTGAACAAGAAGGAAAAGAAGAGGAAAGCGTGCGTCACATGGAGATCCTGCTTTGAGTCAACTCGACTCGACCACAGTTATAATTAGTTAAATCGCTTTCATAATGCTAGAAAAAAGAAGTGTTGACATCAAACTACCCCAAAATATCTTCCTGCTATTTGCCAAATCTTCCCTTTACTCGATAACCACAGTTGAGCTGAATACCCAACGAGCCTTGGAGAGAGAGAGAGAGAGAGAGAGAGAGAGAGAGAAACTTGTGCTTCCGAGAAATCACAGTTTATAACAAGGTCCGCCAGATTTAATGTCATACAGCTTCATCCTTGAATTTCTTCTAAAGACATGGTATTCAATTAACGATGCAATATATACAAGCTTAAGTGTGTAAGTAGAGATCTTAGATTGTCTGAAAAATTTTCGAGTTCACAGCTACAAAATGAGGACAGCGTCCTGAAATTGAAGGAAATCATCGTTTTCAAATAAATAGTCAACACCTTTATCCTCTCTACAGACAAAGAAACGAAAACTTAAACTAAACAATGGAGATCTTGATATGAAGTGAACTTGAAAGATAAGATACAGATGACGCAGTTCGCGTTTTTATCAAGTTTATCTCGTATAACATGGATACTATCGGCATTAGCTTATCTTTACATAGATTGTTACCGACGATCACTTAGATACAAGCAGACTTTTCTAGACTTGAAATATACTGACAAACTCGAGACAGATCTAGACAAACATATCTGATACACAAGGAAGTCCTCTTACAAACCACGAAACTTCCAAATCTTCATTCAACCAACATCTTAATAAAAAGTCACTAATATACTGAGGCTGCTTTCAAGAGCCACGGTAGAGAGTATGTTTTTCAGCCAGGTGTAGCATGTTTTCCTTAAAACCGATATGAGACATCTTTTGTTTCTTCTCCTAAAAGAGTTCCCTTTGAGATGCTCTGGACAGAAATGAAGTTATGTACGGCTCGTACAGAAGACCACTTGACAACGGCGGAAGATCACGAAGGAAATGACTGTTATAGATGCTGTCGATTGCAGATGTAGCAGACGACGACGTCACCGCAACAGGTAAATTTGGTAAACTTGGAATCGCTGGCAAGTTGGACAGGTTTAAGTTGCTGGGTATTGCTGAGGGCGAAACCTGGCTTGAAATTCCATGCTGAAAATACAAAGTCATTTAGAAAGGCAATGCCAGCAATGTAAAATTTGCTGAAATGACCGCCGACTCTAATTCTGACATATTTGAGGCCCAGTATATATATATATATATATATATATATATATATATATATATATATATATATATATATATATATATATATATATATATATATATATATACTGTATATATATACACATACATACATATACTGCACATATATTTGTATGTATATATATATATATATATATATATATATATATATATATATATATATATATATTATCTGAGTGTTAAATTATTTGTCAGTGTCTGTGAATAACAGTTGTCAGTATGTTTCATAAAAGTCCTTATCTGTTAAGTGAGATTAAGGAAATCAGTCGTTACTTCACTCTACCTGATGCAGAACAAAAAATGGACGGTGTAAGAAAGTGCTAAACTTACAAAGTATTCAGTCAAGTTCACTCTTGAGTTTATCGCTCTGGGTCCTATCTAATACTGTAGCCTTTTCTATTGATACTATTCTTTTTCAGGTTGCTTGGCGCAAACACCAGTAAACCTCACAGTTTTCTATAACTTTTCTTTGTCACGGAGAACGAAATTTTGGTTCTATACATTAGCATTTTCATCTTTCGTTCAATCTCTGTTCTCCCATTTGTACTATTTTTTTTTTTCTGAATACCCGTTATCATCATTCTTAGACATCGCAGATAGTCATGAAAACATAACGTAAATTATATTTTACCAACAATACTTTCACAGCAGACCACTCAGCTTTTGCGAAACACTAACATAAACTTCTCTTTCGTCGTTAATTTCTAAACGCTTCTAAAAGAAATTGCAGCCCAGACCCTGCACTCCCAACGTCCTCCGCATAGAATCTTGTCAGTCCTAAAGAAATTTTTTCTTCAAATTCATGTGGGCCACCTCTCTCACTTTTTCTTTTGAAAATATTACTTAATTCTTCAACATTGAAAATTGCATTTTTTAAAATAATTTGATCATCCTCTCTTTAAAATGAAACTCGGTGCCTTTGTAGTCATCGAACTTGAATTTGGGCAGCCATACCCATCTCGAACTCTCCACCACGAAAAAATCTGCCCCATGCACCTTCAACAGTGCTTGAAAGCTCGCTGTTCTTCCTTTAGCATGCTTTCTGTTATGGCTTACTTTACCAAACCCTTCATAAAGCTTTCAGGAATAGTAAGTAATGTTATGTCCTTTTAATATTTGCATTTTCCAGTTTTGCCTTTGTTTCCACATGCAGGCATTAGAAATAGATCCATAACTCAGCTATCTCGTGCACTTCACACGTTTTTACTGAAGGAATTTTAAATAGCAAGATTACAGATAAACAAATTCACATTCCCTTTAATGCGTTCATTACCTGGTCGTTTGCTTGTTCATTAGTGACATCATTACTTCCTTGGGATTTGAGCGTCAAGTCGTAGTAGCGCATGCGCTGCTGTATCTCTGGATCAGTTGTGTTAAACTTATAAATGAGTTTTGTGCCATCGATGTGGAACAGGATCCCTCTCTTGTAGTAGGTCCTGTTGGGGAGAGAGACGCCATAATAATATTTTAACAACGAAGGCCAACTGAACTGCCTACTTACAGTATATGCACTTTCCTAGCCTAGGCTAAAAATGAATTAGTAAATTAATAAATAAATAGATAAAAAAAAGAATGAAGAAGGGAGGAGCTTAATTACGGAGGTGATAAACTGCAACCTGAAGGAAGAGAAGTAATATGTCAGAACAACAACTAGAGCAGTGGTTCTTAAACTTTTTTGCCTTGCGGCCCCTCTGCATTTCATGTATACAGTGGATCCCACGCCTCCCTACCCCTGAAATTTTTACCAACCATAAACTATATTTTGGCATGTTTTGAGATAATAATTAGAAAATATATGGAAGCAGTGATAATGTTTTTGGCAATTTTGCAATTATCACAAATAAAAAAATAATAGGTACCATCTGGCAACCCTGCTTGCGCCCACCTTGGAAGCTTCTGGCGACCCCAGTTTAAGAATCACTGAACTAGAGAATGCTAACGCTTGGTATAAAGGGAATACTTTAGAGATACATAATGGCATGCGGTACATTTGATTTCGTACAAATCTCTATTTCATTAAAGAAATATATTATGTAGGTGGTGGATCATAACTATCGCGATAAAATGCGCAAGTATGAAAATGGTAACAGCCAAGGTCGGTAGATATAACCTATAGATCTTGGTAATAGCCAACGGTAACGGTCACACACACACATACATACCCGTGTTTCTGTTTGACTCATTTCGTCTATTAATGGTCATATTTCTCACTCTGTCATTAACTGACATGATGTCACTCATTTTTATGTTTATATTGAACGATATATCTAAATTTAATTATATTAAAAAAATGAACAAAGTTGGATGTAACCAAATCTCCAAGAAAGCTTTTTTCCAAATTAATGAGAATAGTTTCTAATTCAATACTGAGCACATACAAGTATAAAAGTGATGAAACGGCTGACAGAATTACTTCCTTAGCTGAAGTTAACTTTATACCTAGCAATTTGTCGGGTTAGGAGCGATTCTATGCAAACATGAAATGTTTGGTTCTATGTTTACAATGAGTCAGTTACAGGACTCACTATTGAGAGAGAGAGAGAGAGAGAGAGAGAGAGAGAGATGTTAATCCACGATTCTGACAGCTGTAGAACATTCGAATCAATGCAGTACAATCATTTCTTGCATTGAACACTACCCGAGCGTTTAACAGATCATGATAAAAATGACAAGAGATTGTAAAGCCCGATCCGTAAGAAGAAATGCAATGTAATTAATGTTCTACGGGTATTAGCTTGGGATTACATTGAGTTAAGATTTATGAAATCAAAAACCGTTCCCTTACCTCATCCCTCTGGACATCTTTTCGTAATTCATGTTGGAGTTTTTGCGCGCCATACCCCAGAGCTGGGCTACCATGTCGGATTCCATTATTCTTAAAAAAGAAAAAAGAGTAATGAGTTTTAATTGTACAAACATGTATACTTATGATAAAGACACTCTCAATAGGCATTTATCTTTACATTAATAAATTTTTTTTCACTGAGAACATGGAATCAGATTTTTTCCTGGGAAGCGTAACATCTGATTACACACACACACATTATATATATATATATATATATATATATATATATATATATATATATATATATATATATATATATATATATATATATATATATATATATATATATGTAAATCTCCGCTTAACTCCAACCTCTTGCCTCTTCGCTCCCATCAAAGCACAGCAAGTCTGGGTCTTCCAACTCTTCTGATGGCCACAGGCGCCCGACCAGCTGACACGTCACGCACAGTTCTAGTGCGAACAACGGTCATGTCTAAGCCATCTTCTCCATCTCCGTTTCCTCGCTATTTCATCTACCTCTGGAACTTCCTTGACTTCTCTTAAACCATCATTCTAACTCTATTCCGCCATCTGATTCCAAATATTCTTCTTAAAGCTTTATTCGGTAATCGACAAAATCTTTTATGCATACTTACATCATTATACTAAGATTCATGTTCATGTAGCGGTACAGATTGTGTTAGACTTTATGTCTAACCTTACTTTCGTATGCAGTTTCAGTCTAATTGATTTCTAAATTTTATTCAGACTGCCGATTTTTCACATTCCTTTTTTAGTGTTTCACTAAATTCCAACTAAAGAACTTCCTCATTGGACGGGTCGATATCGTACTCGGCTAGCACTCTGTTGGGCCCGCGTTCGACTCTCCGGCCGGCCAATGAAGAATTAGAGGAATTTATTTCTCGTGATGGAAATTCATTTCTCGCTATAATGTGGTTCGGATTCCACAATAAGCTGTAGGTCCCGTTGCTAGGTAACCAATTGGTTCTTAGCCACGTAAAATAAGTCTAATCCTTGGGCCAGCCCTCTCTAGGAGAGCTGTTAATCAGCTCAGTGGTCTGGTTAAACTAAGGTATACTTTACATTTTCCAACTCAAGAGAACCTACAATGGATATCAGAAAAAAAAATTGAAGGATTTATTCTAAGTAACTTTTTGTCCATCTAATGTTATTCCGGGTTTTGTGCGTACTCTATCCTCAGCAATTACGTTGTCTTATATTTGAGTACTCTCTCTTTAGAGATACGATGCATCCTATTAAGCAAGCTATATAAATATTTTGGGGTTTTGACGATTAAAATACCATCATCTGCATATTCTGAGTCTGTCGAATTTCCTTCGTTTCTCCACTCCGAACACTAATTTTTGATCCAGCTCCTACCTTTTGTTAAACCAATTGGTTCAACTCGAAGCTTTGTTCAATTCAGTTTTAAAGCCTATATAATATATATTCTTAGACTTTTCATTATAACCACAGCAACTGCCACGCCTTATAGTTTCCGCATTCAGTCAGGTCACCTCTCTTTGGTACCTTAGCCACGACTTCCAGTTCCAAGTCAGTAGGCTTTGTTTCTTCATTCCACATTCCACAAAGCAAACTAGTTTGTATACGAGGCGTTATTTCACTTCCAGGTAAAGCAAGTTCTTCAGTGATTCCATCACAATCAGATGTTTTTCATCTGCTAAGTTTCTTTATTATTGATTTCACTTCAAAAAGTGTGAATTCATTCACTGGCACATTAAAGTCTTCTTCAGCTTCTGGTATATCAGTGAAAGTAACCCCCTCACATCTCTTAGTATTGTCATCACAAAAATGTCCCTTCCAACGTTGCCTCTCTTCTGTTATTGTTATCATTTGCCCACCCTGCCTTTTGACAGTAGATGGATCATATTAATAATTCTGTCGGCTCAAAACCAATGTCTCTTCCTGGATACATGGCTTTGTTAACATCATCAGATTGTTTGTCTAAATATTCTCTCTTATCTCTTCTCGATCTTCGTTAGATTTCACTATCTAAGACCTGAGTCTATTGCAAAGGACATACGGATATTTCCAGTAATGACCGACTTCCCTGAAGAGAGGCTAATCAGAGAAATACTGTTCCAACGACTGGTCACTACACTTTCGTCTAGCTGGTGATTGAAAAATTGAACCCGTGTGTATAATTATTGTCAGTAGGTTATGTAACCAATCGTCTGTTTCTCACATCCATCTGAGCTCACTGTAGATTTTAAAGGCCCATCTTTCTAGCACGTCCGCTATCCTGTATTTTAGCACTACTTGGTTTTCCCTCCTTGCTTACAAAATACTAGGGGTTTTCACCTCTACCTGACATTTGCCTCATATGCCCTTCTGACCAGTCTAGTCTCCCATTCTTTCCACTTGTCCAGACTGTTTATTAACAAACTGATATGATCCACAGGCTACTTCCATGAAGCAAGTTATCTTAGAAGTATTTTTACATGTTTTAGGTCGTCCTGACACACACACACACACACACACACACACATATATATATATATATATATATATATATCTAATTTCATATATATGTGTGTGTGTAATTAGGTATGCGAATACTCTTCAGTGTTACGTAAAACTGTTGTAATCACATAGCGTGAGTGAGATGTGTAAATACATAACTACCTGAATATTCCAGCTGGTCTATCTAGCCAGCGGATGTAGATAGGGCTGTAATGTGGATTGTGCAGCAGATCTAACAGAAACCGCCACAGCAGTACCCGGGATCCTGTGCTGCATCCTGACGCGTTACATCCGAGCCCCATCCTGTTGCTATTACTGGAGTCTGAAGGAGACAACGGAGAAAAGGATGTTAGCGCCATATACGGCCACTGAACCTCGCGGTGTTTTTCGGCAAAAGGAGAGATAAACAATACGACGTGCGAGATAATTGCGGACAAACATTGCGAAAGTCCCGTGAAGCTTGATTGCTTGTTTGTGGACTTCGCTTCTCTTACGTCTTACCTCCATTGAACAAGCTTGGCGTCGTTGGTGTGTTTGGCGTCGATGGCGTCAGGGGTTCCGTCAGGGCCAAGGCCAAGCTGTTGGGGGTGCTCGGAACTGGAATAGACGAAGGCGAATGGGGGTCCCTCTTCTCCAAAGGGGAAGGGGGATTGGAACGAAGGGTTGTCGTAAGTGGGAGGGGGGCGCCGCTCTCCAGAAGCTGTGGTGGGGACGCCAAGTTCAAAGGAGATTCATCGTCCTGTCAAAAGATTTTAAAAGATGACCAGTTTTGCTATGGACTGCAACGTTTTATATGTAACTAAACAATCACATAGCCTTTGCCTTATTTCACTGACACGAAGTAGCATCTCAAAGTTGGGAGAGGAAGAAATTTGGCAATGAGACATTGTGTAGATAACAAAATGTCTTATATGGCTTACAATTTTCTTCATTAATCGTCAACACAGAAAAAAACGATCATGACAAAGATGAAAAAGACAGTTTTTGATGCTAAGATCCCTAACACATACTTAGAGAGAACGCTGTACAAACCATCGATTATATGATTAGATAAAAATAAAATTCATACTGACATGCAAGTATAATTTTTCTGCCATTAAAATTTTAACTCTAAATGCATAGTCAGCAATACCAGTTATTAACGTCAATCTAGCATGATCTTTTTCCAGAAAGCATTGTACATTTAAAAAAAAATCAAATGTATTTTTACTCGAACTTAGTTAACGTCAGACGTGTTTCTGCTTTTAACACAAAATAAATGTAGTTTTACTTAGATTCAGTTAATATATTATTTAAGGCAAATATAGTTAGCCTCTGATCAGGAGTTATAAGAAGATAGTTTTTATAATACCCGAAAATAGTTTTACTCAGATTCAATAAATATAAGGTTTTTTAGATGTACAAAAGAAATCTATTTTTAATTAGATTCAGTCAATATGGAATCTTTAATATTAGGCAAAGGTGGTTTTACGCAGATTCAATTATCATAAGATTTACTTCCATTCACTAAAATTAGGATACTTTTATGCACTGTAAAAGCTTTTTTTTTAAGTAGCCAGTATAAGATCTTTAAACACAAAACAAAAGTAGTATCACTGAAATCCAGTCACTTTAAAATCCCTTCTTAATCAAATTAAATAGAGCTTAAATTATATTTAGTAAATATCAAATCTCGTAATACAAATTGGATATAATTTTACTAAAAGTAAACTTATATAAGATTTTTAAAAAAGTAAACGTGATTTACTTAGAATTTTTCAACGGATCTTTTTTATGCAAAGTAAAGATAGTTTTATAAAGATTAAGTAAATATACGAACTTTTAGTGATTTAATAATTTTTTGTATTAAATAAATGTAGTTGTACCTAGATTAAGTTAATTTAAATTCTTTTTTATACTGAGTAAAAGTAATTTTAATAAAATTTGGTCAACATAAAATATTTTCATGCAAATGAATATTTTACTTACATTTAGTAAATATAAAGAGATTTTGTTGTAAACGAGGCAAATACTGTTAATCAAACTGAGTGATGAAAGACCTTTTTATATGAGGCAAATGGAGTTTTAATCAAATTCAGTTGGTATAAGAATTCTCTTTGTACAAAGCAAATGTAGTAGTTTTCTTAGATTTAGTCAAAACAACAACTTTATTTTTATACTGAGTAAATGTAGTTTTGCCCTTTTCGGTTAATTTACTAAAGGGGGAAAATTAAAAAGGAGAGAAAATTTACAGCAGTTGAGCCGTGTAGATCAGGCCTCGGCGGGGAACGGTTTTGGGGTGAGGACCTTGGCGGAGCCGAATTCGGAGGACTCGGGTGACTCCTCCCGAAGAAGGAAGTGGAAGGCAGATTCGGAGGGGCAGATCCCGGTGGCACTGGGGACATGGACGAAGCGGAGGAGTGCGGCGGTTCGCCTTCCTTGCCCACGGGTATCGGGGCTATCTTGAAGCGCTTTCGGCTCTGTATAACGGACAGGAAAGAGACAATAAGATAAATGGCCTTCCGTTTGGATGTCGTAACGGCCGTGATTATAAGCATTTTCTCTTCTCTCTCTTTTTCTTTCCATTTGTATTTGTGATCAAAGCTTTCCCCGTGACCTAATCCATCATTACTTGATGAGTTAAAGAAGTATAGCAGTGTTATCATTTGCATATATAGGCTACAGGTTTATGGAATTCTGATTGTATATGACAAACACACTTGTGTACGTAAGTTTGTGTGAATTTATGTGCTGAATCGATAGGCACATGCACACGCACACACACACATATGTGTGTGTGCATGTGCACACGCATATCCCGAATGAAGTAGGGCATCTCCTCACATGCATCTCATGGTAAGTGGAAGAACTGTTGTGCCTCTTCTCGCCCCGCAGATCCTCGGGCCCCTGATGCGACGACGAGTGATGCGAAGACACCGGGATCGGCGAGAAAGTGAATTTCTTGGGAGAGGGCGGCCGGTAGAGCCTCTGGCGAAGAGCGCTGAAGGGCGGCTGCAATGACGCCAAGGACGTCGGGGGCAGGGGGCTGCTCCCCGATGTGCTGGACACCCTCAGTCCGCAGATTTCGAGGTCGTCTGCCAACTGAAGTTTCAACAGCATTATTCAATAGTCTTTGTACACTATTTATTATTATTATTATTATTACTATTATCAAAATAGTTTTACCGGACCACTGAGCTGATCATCAGCTCTCACGGGGCTGGCCCGTACAATTTGTTTTTATTTATATTTTGTATTTATAATTTGTCAATTAAATTACTAAACATTAATGCCATTAATTTTATAGTTTAACAGAGAGATCTACCAATATACATGCACTTTTAAATAGACATAACTACATACACACACACGTATATATAATATAAACTATGATAGTTGATTTTGTATTATACATTTGCAATTTTTATTTAAAATAAAACTAAAGATTTGCGTGAACGGATCAAATTGTTCAAGTTTGTGCCTTATCTGCCTCTCTATAATTTGTCTATTAAGCTGGGAACTTATCCGTTTAACATTATAAGTATATTAGTTTGAAGATTAAGTTTGACAGACATCAATGTTTACCTATCCCAGCTTGCTGACTATCTATCTATCTCATCTTACAGTTTATCAGTCTATCTATCTACATGTCTATCTACTTATTAACTATCTATTTATGAACCTCTATTTGCTGGACAAAGGAAGGATCTTGAGGGATGGTAGAAAGAAGTTCCCAACCTTGACAACATGGTTCACGTCCTGCGCAGGAATGGTGACGGAGCCGTTGTAACAGAAGTTGATGACGAACTTGAGGTGTCTCGGGTTAGCGTCGCGAACGACGATCACTGGATGTTGGCCGGACGGAACGAGGTGAAAGTGGGACACTGTGATAGTGTCTGGAGTGAAAGATCAGGTGCCTTGGAGTGTACTCTTGCAGATGAATAGACCACCAGTAAGGAAGAAGACAGAATGTTTTTATTTAAGGAATAGGAGAAAAGAAGAAGAATGTGTTTTTATTTAAGGAATGGAGGAATATAAAAATCAGAAGAAGAAAACATGTGTTTTTATTTAATGTAAAGATGAAGGGAAAAATATTAAAACACGAAGAATGTATTTTTTTGGATTTAAAGAAGAATATAAGAAAAGAAGAAAAATGTTATGTTTATTTAAGGAATATGGAAGTGAGGAGGAGGAAAGAATGAGATGCATTTTTATTTAAGGAATATGAAAAGAAGAAAAAGAATGTGTTTTTATTCAAATGGATATGAAAAGAAGAACGAATGTATTTTTATTTATTTAAGGAATATGAAAAGAAGAAGAATGTGTTTTTATTTAAGGTATTTAAGGAATATAAAAGAAGAAGAATGTGTTTTTATTTAAGGAATATGAAAAGAAGAAAAATGTATGTTTATTTAAGGACATGAGAAGGGAAGACGAATGCATTTTTATTTAAGGAATATGAAAAGAAGAAGAATGTGTTTTTATTCAAGGATATAAAAAGAAGAAGAATGTATTTTTATTTAAGGGTATGAAAAGAAGAAGAATGTGTTGTTATTTAAGGAATATGAAAAGAAGAAGAATATGTTTTCATTTAAGGATATGAAAAGAAGAAGAATGTGTTTTTATTAAGGATATGAAAAGAAGAAGAATGTGTTGTTATTTAAGTAATATGAAAAGAAGAAGAATGTGTTTTTATTTGAGGAATATGGAAAGAAGAAGAATGTATTTTTATTTAAGGATATGAAAAGAAGAAGAATGTATTTTTATTTAAGGAGATGACAAGAAGAAGAATGTATTTTTATTTAAGGAGATGAAAAGAAGAAGAATGTGTTTTTATCTGAGGAATATGGAAAGAAGAAAAATGTATTTTTATTTAAGGAGATGAAAAGAAAAAGAATGTGTTGCTATTTAAGGAATATGAAAAGAAGAAGAATGTGTTTTTATTTGAGGAATATGGAAAGAAGAATGTATTTTTATTCAAGGACATGAAAAGAAGAGGAATGTGTCTTTATTTAAGGAATATAGAAGAAGAAGAATGTTTTTTTTATTTGAGGAATATGGAAGGAAGAATAATGTATTTTTATTTAAGGAGATGAAAAGAGAAAGAATGTATTTTTATTTAAGGATATGAAAAGAAGAAGAATGTGTTGTTATTTAAGGAATATGAAAAGAAGAAGAATGTGTTTTTATTTGAGGAATATGGAAAAAAGAAGAATGTATTTTTATTCCAGGATATGAAAAGAAGAAAAATTATGAAAAGAAGAAGAATGTGTTTTTATTTAAGGATATGAAGAGAAGATGTGTTGTTATTTAAGGAATATAGAAAGAAGAAGAATGTGTTTTTATTTGAGGAATATGGAAAGAAGAAGAATGTATTTTTATTTAAGGATATGAAAAGAAGAAGAATGTATTTTTATTGAAGGAGGTGAAAAGAAGAAGAATGTGTTTCCATTTAAGGATATGAAAATATGAAGAATGCATTTTTATTTAAGGATAAAAGAAAGGAATAAGAATGTGTTTTTATTTGAGGAATAAGAAAAGAAGAATGTATTTTTATTTTAGGGTATGAAAAGAAGAAGAATGTGTTTTTATTTAAGGAATATGAAAAGAAGAAGAATGTATTTTTATTTAATGAATATGAAAAGAAGAAGAATGTATTTTTATTTAAGGATATGAAAAGAAGAAGAATTTATTTTTATTTAAGGAATATGAAAAGAAGAAGAATGTGTTTTTATTTGAGGAATATGGAAAGAAGAATAATGTATTTTTATTTAAGGAATATGAAAAGAAGAAAAATGTAATTTTATTTAATGAATATGAAAAGAAGAAAAATGTATTTTTATTTAAGGATATGAAAAGAAGAAGAATGTGTTTTTATTTAAGGAATATGAAAAGAAGAGGAATGTGTTTTTATTTGAGGAATATGGAAAGAAGAAGAATGCATTTTTATTTAAGGAGATGAAAAGAAGAAGAATGTGTTGTTATTTAAGGAGATGAAAAGAAGAAAATGTGTTTTTATTTAGGGAGATGAAAAGAAGAAGAATGTATTTTTAAGGAATATGGAAAGAAGAAGAATGTATTTTTATTTAACGATATTAAAAGAAGAAGAATGTGCTTTTGTTTATGGAACATGAAGAGAAGAAGAATGTATTTTTATTTAAGGAATATGAAAAGAAGAAGAATGTATTTCTATTTAAGGGCTATGAAAAGAAGAAGAATGTACTTTTATTTAAGGAATATGAAAAGAAGAAGAATGTATTTTTATTTAAGGGATATGAAAAGAAGAAGAATGTATTTTTATTTAAGGAATATAAAAAGAAGAAGAATGTATTTTTATTTAAGGGATATGAAAAGAAGAAGAATGTACTTTTATTTAATGAATATGAAAAGAAGAAGAATGTGTTTTTATTTAATGGATATGAAAAGAAGAAGAATTTATTTTTATGTAAGTAATATGAAAAGAAGAAGAATTTATTTCTATGTAAGTAATATGAAAAGAAGAAGAATGCGTTTTTATTTAAGGAATGTAAAGCGACTAGACTGAGATCACATGAACGGTGAATGGCTGAATTAGCTAGCCGTAAATATCACTGAGTAAATTGGCATGGTGTCTCTAATCAAGTGATGAAAGATGCCCATTTTTCAGGGAATGGTGACTGGCTCTGTTAACATGAAGAAGACTGAATTGCTGTGTTAAACGGAAATGGATATACTATGAGGTTAATTGTTCCTTTTGTTTTGTATCTTTAATTAAAATGGTGACTATTCGTGTTTTTGAGAATAGAGTGAATCTTTTTGTGATATGTCTACCCTTTCATTTTTAATATTAATCCTTAATTCTAAGAATGTAAAGAAAGAATATTCGTTTTTGAGTAGATTTATCATTACAGACACTTTAATTGGTCACCATATATATATATATATATATATATATATATATATATATATATATATATATATATATATATATATACTGTATATGTATATACTATATATATATGTATGTATGTATATGCATATAGTATATATATATTTGTATATACATATATATATATATATATATATATATATATATATATATATATATATATATATAAGAATATTTGAATACATAATAATATTTGAATATATATATATATATATATATATATATATATATATATATATATATTTAGGATAGATTTAGAAAAAAATTATTCCTCCTGGATTTTTTATTTACTTCATTCCTTAAAATTTTCAATTTAACAGGCAACGTGAAGATAAAATTGTACTGGACAAGTGAAATAGGGAATACTCTGACCATAGAGTTTTTGCAAGCCGTGCTCTGTGTGTAGAGAGAGAGAGAGAGAGAGAGAGAGAGAGAGAGAGAGAGAATGATAGTGTGTTTTTACTTATTACATACGAACATGTGAATACGTATACTGAAAACGTACCGTCTAAACTGAATTCGTGCAAAGAAGTGCAGCAGTGGATTCTTTGTAGAAATGTTCACATATTGTGAAAAAAATCAAAGTCAACAACAACTGAACAGCTAACAACTGTTCACTGAAATTTGTAAAGATCATGATTTTATTATAATGGAGTCAGCTGTTCAGTCAAATCATCCACTTTTCTGAAGAGATAATCCTTAATTGACACAAAAATAAAGTGGAACAAAAAGCAAGCGTGTTCCCTTTAGGGAAAACATCCTGTGGCACTAGAAGTGTCAAATGTCAAGACCATGAAGTCGTAAGTTGCACGACCTACTTGTTAAGGACGTTCTCATTTACATGTAGATGAAGGGGACTCGAGTCCCTTTAAAGTACGGGCGAATTAATAAACAAACTGACAAAGAATAAACAATGATAACAAAAAAAGTGAAACAGCAAACTAAATTATTATGCAAAAAAGGGAAATTAGATTATATTTTTTATTCAGATTTTCCTTTAAAATAACAGGTAAAAAATGCGCCGAAGTTTCTTCGGTGCAATCGAGTTTTCCGTACAGCGTATACAGCAGTATGAAACTCTCAGCCACGGCCCATGAAACTTTCAGCCACAGCCAGGTGGTGGCCTGTGTTTTTGTCACCTATAGTGGTGCCAGACGCACGATTATGACTACATTAACCTTAAATAAAATAAAAACTACTAAAGCTAGAGGGCTGCAATTTGGTATGTTTGGTGACTGGAGGGTGGATGATCAACATGCCAATTTGCAGCCTTCTCGCCTCAGGAGTTTTTAAGATCTGATAGCGGACAGAAAAAGTGCGGACGGACAGACAATAGCCATCTCAATCGTTTTCTTTGACAGAAAACTAAAAATAAACTTATAGTCATTAGAGTTAAGAGAATTATAACTTTGTTCGCTTTCAAATTACTCTGATTTCATTTACAAGTATCTGTTTTCCCTAGAGGATCAAACCTTTGCAGCTAAAGATTATGAGGCCTCTGAACACCGCGTTCGCAGCTTCTGTCTTTGCTGAATCATTTAACCAGGGAAAATTTGGAAAAGCGTTATGCATCACTTATCTGCAGTTCGGATGCTATTTTGACTATTCACAAAATTATGAAATGCGACTTTGGAATAAATCTGTGTGAACGCGTGCACACACCCACTTGCACTCACACAAATATATATATATATATATATATATATATATATATATATATATATATATATATATATATATATATATATATATATATATATATATATATATATATATATATATATATATATATATATATGTGTGTGTGTGTGTGTGTGTGTGTGTGTGTGTGTGTGTGTGTGTGTGTGTGTTTTTGGGTGAGTGTGAGTGGGTGTGTGCATTCTTTAACATAGATGTCTTCCAAAGGCGTATTTCATAAATTTATTAACAATTAAAAATATTATCCTGACCGCAGTTAACAAACGCATAACGCTATATCAAAGAGTCTCCAGTTACATGATTCAGCAACTACGGAGAAAATATAAGACCGAGGCGTTCATGAAACCTCATAGTCTTTATATAAAGAGGTTTACTCCTTTAGTAAAAGAGATACTTGCAAATTAGAATCTGAACGAGAATAAAATTATTGGTTTCTTACTTCTAATGATTAACAAAATTATTTCCTTTTTAAAATAACCTCTGAATAAGAATGCATTCCATAATTTCTCTTTTTGTTCATTAATTTAGTTTGTTGTTGATCTTTTTTGTTTGTTGTTGATCTTTTTTGTTAGTACAGTATGGTTACTTAAACAAGAAGATGTCTGAATAACCCACTGCAACATACATGAGCCAATTTTCCTCGGCAAATTCAGGAGGACTGTACCTGTAACACTGAGCTGAAGAACTTGCTGGCGGCAGCCAGCACTATTCTGTGAGCGGGCAGGGTGAAGCCCTTGGTGGCGACGGTGACGTCAGCGGAGGCTGGGTCTTGTTCCATCCTCGCCACTTGCTGCACGAGATAGTTCGCGTGCCCCTCCCAACAGACTCGGTACTCGTCCTCGTCGTTTGACGCAGGAGGGGTTGGCCACCTATAAAATAAACACTAAAGTTGATGGATGATCCATATTCATACTCATCCACGCATACATACATAAATAAATAAGTAAATAAATAAGTATATACATACATATATATATATATATATATATATATATATATATATATATATATATATATATATATATATATATATATATATATATATACTTACATACATACATACATACACACACACACACACACACACACACACACACATATATATATATATATATATATATATATATATATATATATATATATATATATATATATATATATATATATATATATATATATATATATATATATATATATATATATATATATATATATATATGTATGTGTGTGTGTGTGTGTGTGTGTGTGTGCTCATTCATTCGAAGTTTTTGTTTCATAAGAACAATATAGGATGGCAAAATAGTGAACGATAAGTAAAACTAGTTTACTCAGTGTAAAAGCATCTTCGCCAACAGACAATAATTAACATCATAATCCCAGTATTGTAGTATACAATTAACAAAATGAAACAATCTGAAAAAATCGGCTTTTCAAAGAAGAATTTGGACCCAAGAAAATAAAAGGAAATACTATCACATTACAAACTGCCTTATTGTTTGGTGGAATATAACTTTCATGCTTTTGCTTTCATGTATGTATGTATGTATGTATGTATGTATGTATGTGTATGTATGTATGTATGTGTAAAGCCTTTCAGAAATCGATTAGATATTAATTATCTCAAGAAGAAATCTTTAATGTTCATTGGTATAGAAATATATTTCTCGTTTACTTGCTTTTTGTTTTCTGTTTTTGTTATTTAATTATGTTTATTCGTAATTTACTACAATTCTTACGACAGTTTTAGTTTTCTGTAAAAGAAAACTGTTGCGATGGCTATTTGTCTGTCCGCCCGCACTTTTTCTGTCCGCCATCAGACCTTAAAAACTACTGAGGCTAGAGGGCTGCAAATGGGTATGTTAATCATCCACCCTCCAATCATCAAACATACCAAATTGCAGCCCTCTAGCCTCAATAGTTTTTTTATTTTATTTAAGGTTAAAGTTAGCCATAATTGTACTTCTGGCACTGCTGTAGGTACCAACAACAGGCCACCACTGGACCGTGGCTGAGGCCACCACCTAACCGTGGCTGCGTGTCATGGGTCGCGGCTAAGAGTTTCACAGGCCGTGGCTGAAAGTTTCATACATTATACGCTGTACAGAAAACTCGATTGCGCAGTGTCTTCGGCGCATTTTTTTCATGTTTATTTGTTGTCGCATTACCAATGTGTGTTGCAAAAGCTTGCCCAGCAAATTTGGCACTTATTTTTTTTTGTTTTTCAGTTCAGTCTTATTATACAGCGAGAGATTCGAATGAAAGGGTGCCTGTGGTCTTCATTTATTGGGTCATGTTGACAGTGATTCATTTGGACTGGTTTTCATTTTAATAAAGAGGATTTAAGAAAGACAAAAAAATTATTTACTTTAATTGTCAAGATTATACGGGTTTTATTCTGTACGGACCATCAGTGTGTTGACGTGAAAGGTTGTCCTACATACATAACCAGCACATACAAACACGCGTACACACACTCGCGTGAGAGAGAGAGAGAGAGAGAGAGAGAGAGAGAGAGAGAGAGAGATTTCAATTTGAGCACCATCCGTTCTGTGAATTAGGAATAGCTGTTGTCATTCGCGCTTGGCTGTTATCACTTGGACGAGTTTGGAAACATCC
Organism: Macrobrachium rosenbergii; assembly: GCF_040412425.1. NCBI lineage: Eukaryota > Metazoa > Arthropoda > Malacostraca > Decapoda > Palaemonidae > Macrobrachium > Macrobrachium rosenbergii. Next base: position 31,746,907 of record NC_089749.1, on the reverse strand, counting down.
TGAATTTCTCCACGGCACAGGATAACAAGGTATGATAGCGTCCCAGACTGCCCTACCTGCCTGCGCTGGCTACTCTAGTTACCCCGATAATTCCCCTGCTATGGTCCCCAGCATCCTCTGGCTTCGGTGTCAGTCGACTCGGCTGAGTCCCCCTGCCGAAGGCCCCGCCATAACGCCCCCTGCCAGCCATTTCCCTTACCGCTATCTCTCTCTCTCTCTCTCTCTCTCTCTCTCTCAATTCCAACAGGTCCCTCGTTCTTATCTCGCCCAAATCCGTAGTTCGAAGCTGAAAACCTAGTCTTTGAGAGTCTCTCTCTCTCTCTCTCTCTCTCTCTTCCCAGTGCCAGTGATAGCGGGTTCAGCTGGCAACTGAACAGACCTACGTTCAATCCCCGATCCGGACGAGGAGTGAACGGCATGGGCGCATTTCCTAAAAATCCAGTATGCCTCTGTTAACCTAAGCAGTGATTGTTAGCTGACACAACCGCCGAAAATGAATATTACTTGGTAAAATGTATCCCATCATTTTATCCATTCTCTCTCATGTCATTTTATTCTGCATTTAAATCTCTCTCTCTCTCTCTCTCTCTCTCATTTTACACCATCTTATAATGCATTCCAGAAATCACTGATACTGCACGAAAGAATCATGCTTTACACTAGATATATGATAATTAGAATTATACAAAAACGTGGAAGTGAATCATTTTGTCATGGTTCCTTCTATTCTCCTTATTGACTTCGTCATATCCACAGACAAGAACAGGTTTCTTTTCTTTTTCCGCTTCGAACAAGGGAATGGAAAAATTCTTTGTTTACCAACAAGAAACTCGTCCCTCTCCGCCATCGTTTTCAATTAAGAGAGAGAGAGAGAGAGAGAGAGAGAGAGAGAGAGAGAGAGAGAGAGAGAGAGACAAAAACTATATAGTGGTTACAATTTCATTTGACATTCGAAAGGTTTGGTAGATTATGGACCATTGTAGCTAAGTTTGTTGCTACTACTATTATTGTTGTTTTCATTTTAAAATCTTGCTCTTGGTCATTAGACAGCTGGACAAAGATGAAATAGCTAAAAAAGTGGACCGCATCAGTACCCCGTATGCCAATCAGTTTATAGCTAATTCTACCATGGCCAATCCTGTAAGTTTTCTAGAGATATTCAGGCTACACCTGAGTAATTCAGTACTCTATCCTCTCTCTATATTTTCATCCCTAATCACCCACACTACAGAAAATAAAAAAAAAAAACTTTATGCGGTAAAGAAGAATCGGAGAATGTGTGAATTAATATAACAATTTATTTGGAGATGTGGCGTTCAGGAATCAATAATCCCTTAATTACTACTGCTACCAATATTATCAGTATGGTGATTATTAATATCCTTATTATATTAATCAATTATATTGAAAAGAAGTGAGACGTAACACATGACCAACAACAGCATGATTAATTACGTTAAATTGTACGATGTCGCACCGTTTTCTATTTTGTCAATAAAAGCCCCGTCCATTGATGATGGAGAACTTTAGTCTGTTCTTTTTTGAATCATGATCTCTGCCTGTGTGTCGATTTTCACGCCAGTTCGACGGAAGGACAGGGACTGACCACGAAACCATCCAAACAGCTAGTTCGGACTCATCCGTTCCTGTTTAATCTCGATACATTACGTGGACCTACACATAACTGGCGGATATGAACTAGCAGATTCAGATAAAAAGCTAACCACCGCAATGATTTACGCGAGAGAGAGAGAGAGAGAGAGAGAGAGAGAGAGAGAGAGAGAGAGTACGGAATCAAAAATAAAACCTGTCTTTGTTAAGCCAAGAAGGATATATGTATACATACACGCAGACACAAACACACACACAAACATGAAAAAGGACCTACTGAAAATCCGGAACTCATGTCTTTTTTTGTCCTTTATCGTCCACAAATTTTTACTCTCCTCCAGCCTTCCTTTTCATATGTCTTATCCAAGTAAGTCTGGGTCTTCCAGATCTTCAGGTGTCCACAGGAGCCCAGCTGACCTGTCTCCCTGGGACTGAGCGAAGGACGTGTCCAAGCCATCTCCATCTCCCTTCCATCATTATCTCACATGCATGCAAAACTTTGGTGATTTAGGCCTACCTTATGGTGTCATTTTTCACCCTTTCCTGCCATCTGACTTCTAATATTCTTCTAAAATCTTTATTCTAAAATAGACAAAATATTTTCTATATCGTTTCGTTGTCACACCTTTATTCATGTCTGTATAGCAATACAGATCGTACTCTAGTCTTATTTTCAGATGTGGTTTTAGTCTATTTGATTTCCAAATCTTATCCAGCCTCTAATTGTTTGATTTACCTATCTTAGTATTGCACTAAATTTCAACTTAAAAGAACTTGCACTGGATATCAGTGCTCAAAATATTTAAGTCTTATTAATCATTTTATTATCTACTGTTATTTCACCTCTTTGTACATATTCTTTCCTTTTAATTTCTGTTTTTCTTAGATTTTTTTTTGAGTCCCGTCTTTCCTAGATATATGATGTATTATATTAAGTAAAGTTGAATAACATCCTATAGTGGCACTCCAAAGTTTACTGAAAATTCGTTTGACAAGACCCCATTAACTTTTCTCCCATTTTGGTTACAGAAAACGTTCAGTTAGTCTTACACATTTAGAAGGATTGCCATAGTGACCAACGATCTTCCAAAACATCGGTGTATAGACGCTGTCAGAGGTCTTTTCATAATTAACAAAAGTCACCAGAGGAGGATTTTTAAATTCCCGTACACTGCTGCACGATATGTCCTAACACAAATACTGGTACTACTTTGGCTTGTTATCTACGCGTCACCTCCGCGGTATTATAGTACTAAACATTGCGGAAGTTCATGGGACGCCGCGTTTAGTACTAGCCCCTCGGGTATCAAAGTATTATATACACCCATTTCCATATTGTGTGGTCGACAAATTACACTAATAAACGATATCTTTGATCCCCGACGGGCTAGTACTAAACACGGAGTCCCATTGAGCTTCCGCCATGTTTAGTAATAGCGCCTCGGAGGTGACGCGTATACAGATGACAAGCCAAAATAGCACCCAAATATTTAATCTGTGCAACTCCCCATTTTCTAAAACCAGCAGGTTCATCTTTAAGTTTATTATCAAGTTTTTTCTCCATCCTACTGAAAATAAGCCGATTGAATATTTTCTTTACTAGCTGCATAAGGTCAGTGCTACTATAGTTACCACAATCTGTCAGGTCACTACTCTTTGGAACCTTTGCCATGATTTCCAGTTCCAAATAATCAGGCTTTGTTTCCTCCCTCCAGATTCCGCAAAAGTCAAGTTAGTATACGAGAAATCATTTCAGTCTCGGCTAAGATAATCTCTGCAGTGATTGTCAGAACCTGGCGTTTTCCATCGAAGTTGTCTTACTATGGATCCCACTTCAATAACTACGAATTAAATCATAAGCGCATCTAGGCTATTGATCAAATGATCCCTCTCATACTTCTTATTCACGACCTCACAAAAATGTTCCTCCCAGCGGCGTCGTCTTTCTTTCTCTTCTGACGTTATCTTTGATCCAAACCTCCTTTTGAAAGGTAATTTCTTCCTATTCTTTCGCCCATGGATCTTTTACTGAATGCATGGCTTTGTCAACAACATCAACCCTCCTTTTCCAAGTGTTCTCTTACCTCCTCATTATCTTTATTTAACTTCACTATCTATACTTAAGTACTTGTGACTTTCTACTTTGTGTTCTTTATCTCTTCCTTGAAATTTGTTTACAAGTACCTTTTTTATTAACAAAGGATCCCTACTGAGTGCGATTATGTGGTAAGTGAAGAAGTGACTTATTGGGCATATACAGTACAAGTGGGAGTCACGACTTTGGCTGAATAGTAATCAGTCATTGTTAACGTGCTGGTCCTGTAATAAAAGAAGTCAAGACACCGGCTAATTTCAACGCCTTTAGTCCGCTATTAAGCATAATCTGGTGAGCTAATCCTTTGAAAAATATACCTAAAGATATTTTGCTAAATTAAATCCGATTACCAGTACCCTTACGGATTCAGTCAGAAGGACCTTCAAAACTAAAATGGACTCTTGAATGCCGGACGTAGGAGTAAGGCGTCTGTTCCTCTGACCTTAAAAGACGAAAAAAAAAAAAAAAAAAAAGAGAAGACAACGTCACGGGCGTCGTTGTCATTGTCGCCTCCGAACTCTCTTCCTTTAGGTGAAGTGACTCACAAACTTCAGCGTCTTTCTCCTGTTGCAACAGCAGTTCAGACGTCCACGGTTGCGAAATTAATTCACGACGACACCATCTGGCATAGGCTGATCCGCATTATCACCAGGGCAAAGCTGGACCATTCTTCACTGCCTTTAACTTTTTTTCCACCCCCTTAGTCTTTTGGGATCTTTCCCAGAATGTGACCCCCAAGGGTTTTCGGGGCTCGTTATCTAGGACTAATATTTCTTGGGGTCATCATCTTTATGATATTCACAGTCTTTTGTTTATGTTTTTACAATATCCCCAACGGACTTGTACTAAACACGCCGCAAAGGTGGGTACATAACGGGTTAAAACCCTTGGGGGTCAATATCTAGGAAAGATCCGTCATTTGTAACCTAGTTGTCCAACTTTAATAACAACAATCTTGACGTCAAATAATATACTTCCTCCAAAAAAACTGATATTGTTTCACATGAGTCTAAATTCCATGCTTTTACTGCTAGCCCTCAAAGGACTTGTCGAATGTTGAAGTGTTAGTCTCTCTTAATAGCAAAAGCGGCACCGAATAGCGAGTCCGTGAGATTTGAGACTGACGGAACGAATGCTATCGGACATTTTTCATCTGATTCTATTGTTCCACACTTCAGTGTCGACTTCTTGCTAGTTAAAAGATGCCGCTATCACGGCCTTATGCTTTTGATCAAAATGTCTTGCAAGATATTAGTCCTTTCATTTTAATATGAGTTTTTTTTTTTTTTCAGGGAAAGCTCAGGTATGGCGACAGGCCATATTCATCATACCCTTCACTAAATGAAACCAAGAGACTTTTGGCAACGGATGATGCCGTCCCTTCATTTTCAGAAACAAAATAATTTACTGGTCTCTTTTGGCTTTTTATCTCTTTCTGTCTCTCTCTCTCTCTCTCTCTGCTAAGACCACGAAAGGGCACGACTAAGAACTGCGCATATCTGGACAAAGAGGAAATGAGGAAAAGGACGCTCGCTGCACTGAGGAAGGTTGCCAATTGGGACTTTCAATAGTGGTTTGTGACTCATGCTTACGAATAGTTTCATTCCGCGAAGAATTGCAACTAAAATATAAAAAGACAGTCGAAAATGTTATAGGTTTCATTTCAAATGTTTAAAACTAGTAATGGGGCTAGAGCGGCATCGGTTATATGCCCACACACACACACACACACACACACACACACACACACACATTACACACATATATATATATATATATATATATATATATATATATATATATATATATATATATATATATATATATATATATATGTGTGTGTGTGTGTGTGTGTGTGTGTGTGTGTGTGTGTGTTTATGTATATATATATGCATATATGTATATATATACATATATACATTAAATTTCATAAGTTTGTTCCCTGTCTGTCTGTCTGTATAAGCTTCCAAGCCCCACGCTCTGCCTGACTGATGTTCATGGCACTCTATGTGCCGTCAGCCTCTGTTATTTATTGGAGGTCAATGACCATCGACATACATTTTTAGCGAATGTACATAAGAACTGACGAACACATTGTTACCCCGTACCCCACGAAGTAAATGAAACCCACTTCATGGGACGAGTTCTCATTATCTACATTTAAGGAAATGCCTTTCTGAGTGTGTGTGAAAGTGAGTGTTGCGGTTAATTGCGAATAACGATGACGTCGTTGGCCTGCTTCCTGACTAGAATACAGTGACGGCGAAGACGCAGATAACGAAAACTAGAGGAAGGCGTTCGATGCAGTGTTCTTTTCGCTTCAGATGCTTTGCTAGAACCCCCAGCACAAGATTGCAGAAAAGCAAACATAAAGAGGAATGATTAGTAGAATTCACGGATGCTTTCTCAGAGGCCGACTAATCATTCATAAAGTAAATTTTACATTGATATGACGCCACAATACGAACTGGCTACCTGAAAATACTTACTAAAAATGTGTGAAACCTGTTTTTTTTTTTTATCGCACACGTCCATATGGCCAGTTCTCGAAACTTACTTTAACAAAAACCTTCAGGATGTCAACTCATCGTTCTTTGCCGCCATGTTTCCTACTGTTCAGACGGACAGAGCTGGAGAAAGAGGAAAAACCCATGGAAGAACAATTACGGATTTGTTTATTGTTGAGAAGTAAAGGAATCAGGATGCTTTTTGTTTGGAATAGCAAAGCCCCAACCTACTAGAAGGCGATAAAGAAGAAATGCAAATGGTGACAGAAAACATTGATTCCTCAACTCAGAACATTTTCATACTTACGACTTAACTGACAAGAAATGAAGTCAATCTTCGTTAAATGGGCAAACCCCTAGATTCTATACTAGTCTTGGTTTTTGTAGGTCAGATGGTCTAAAACGGAATTAAAGGGAGAGAGAGAGAGAGAGAGAGAGAGAGAGAGAGAGAGAGAGAGAGAGAGAGAGAGATTAGTCTCAGAATGATATACAGGAGGTAGGAGAATGTCCATACCAAGAAAGACACTCGCAAAGTCAGTGTTAGTATTTAAGGGAAGTGATGACATATCTGCCCAGAGACGTTTCATAATCTTTGTCCTTTTGTCCTTTGCTTTCCGCCTTCTCTCTCTCTCTCTCTCTCTCTCTCTCTCTCTCTCTCTCTCATATTTTTCCATGGTGTTCCGTTGATGTCCCGATTGACTTGTAACGATAATAATTATGAGACAGAAAAAGGCAAATCATAATATCGATTAAGATGGTGCTGACAAAATTAAATAATAATAATAATAATAATAATAATAATAATAATAATAATAATAATAATAATAATAATTATTATTATTATTATTATTATTATTATTATTATTATTATTATTATTATTATTATTATTATTATGCAGCATGAGCTTACATTCCAGCCAAAACACCATGACCCTGTTAGGAAAGTTTTCAGAAAATAGGATGCCCATAACGCGAGGGGGGAAAAAAATAATAGAGAAGAGTAACACAAAGAGAAAGATCAAAGTCTACAACAAATTAATAAATGCAAAAAACAGATAGGGAAAAATGACACTGGCATTTACATATACATTTGCAGTCTTGACTCAGAAATCAATAGTCATTATTAAGACACAGGATTCTGATATTAAGTGCATTTACGTATACCATTTTGCCAAACGTATTTTCCCCGTACGTTCGTCCTGCTATTTCTATTCTCTAGAGTCTAGAGTCTAGACCATGCCTACGCAGGCGCTCTACAACCAGGCCATGGGAAAATGCCTACATATTCCTATTCTTGTCTTATCTTTCATAACCGTCTTGGAATTCCCTCGTAATCTCTTTCTCCCGCCCCCCCATCTGGAAGGGTCATCTCTCCCTGTGAAGGAAAAATACACGTAATTTTCCACTTTGTACGGTATATCGTTCTCGCAAAACAGTATCGTTCATGTTTGAATTTGAATTTGTATATTTCTATGTTTATGTGTAAACTTGCACAAAAATGGTAAAAAAATCCATACATGTTGCATCTATATTTTTATGTATTTTTTATATAAATCAATACACTCACATATATATTCGTATATCCTTTTCCTTCTTCTCAGCTTAATCTCTAGGCAGGGTTGTTTTTTTTTAAATTAGTTTCTCGAGCTGTTTCTAACTCGATCAGTTCATTTCCTTGTTGGTTTTGGCATGTTTGTTACGCGAGAATGCCTTCCTAACTCCAGACCCCCATATTTATCTGGCCCCAGGACCGGCACTGAGTTGGGCTTTGTATATAGGCCGCTATATATATATATATATATATATATATATATATATATATATATATATATATATATATATATATATATATATATATATATATATATATATATATATCAAAATATGCCAGCAATAAACTACTGCTCGCTGATCTTCAGTCAGTCAGTGCCTTTTTACATTTGGTGTTAAGAGCGTGCATACACCTCCTCTACTAATTCATTCTCTTCTTCAATAGTTATTATATCTTATCACCTTCCAATCTCCCTTTCCGCATTCCTTTGCTTCGTGATTCATAAACAGCTGAGGTCTCCAGTCAGTCTCTCTTGAAGGCATTTCCAATCTGTCTTATTCTCCAGTTTGATTCAGGTTCTTACGTTCCAGTTTTCTTATTTAGAATTTATCCTTTGTATCTATATACAGGGAGATTCTTAGCGCACCTATACGTCTGGGACTGGGAACTGTATCTAAATTGCTTCTATCCGTTTATGTTGTAGAATTCAAGGAAAATCCGTTGGCTAAATACACTTAAGGCTAGCCACTTCCTTGCAGCGCACAGTTCTTAGCTGGCCAAGCCCAGCGACTCTTGCCGTTGCTCACTGGTTTCTCTAACCAAGGTCATCCACTATTATAGACGTCCAGAGCAGATGGTGAGAATGCAGAGCTCTCAGCGCAATAACACTCTCCGTCATTCCGCTGCCAATCATTCCTGGTGCTCCTCCTGAGAAAGGCCAAAGTTTGCGATTGCGGATCTAGCATTACCTACAGAGGTGTCAACCTACAGGGCCGCTGGTGCTTGTGCCCTTCAGGGTTCGGGGCCCTAATCTAGCTGAGCCAGCTGGAACTGGGGCCTCACTAGGAGGCAGGAAGGTAAGCCCCTGAAGGTGGGAAAGTCATATATACATACATATGTATCTATCTATCTATCTATCTATCTATCTATATATATATATATATATATATATATATATAATAAAAGTCACCAAGCAATTGAAATAAATAAACAGTTAAGAGCAAACGCATAACGCTCGTAAGCACGAAGTAAAGAAAAGAAACGATTCTATAAGGCGTCGCCCGCTATTTATGCCATTTCAGTTCCCTTCGGACGTTCGGGCATTTGGATAGCCTTCCCAGGCAGCCTACAAATTAAAAGGCAGGAATAAGTCGAAAAAATGTATAGATATCCCTACTTATCCTTGATCTGAGGTTAGGTAAGGTTTACGATAAGTAATACTCGTGAATGAAGTATTAACTCTTTGTGGGGAATTATTGAAAATATACAAATGAATCTTGATATCTTGTTGAATATTATACTACTACTACTATTCTTTTCGCTGTTAATAATGGTGATATTTTTTTGTGGAGAACTTTATCACATTATGATATGTGATATAAATGATGATAACAATAGTGGTACTACTGCTAAGATGAATACGAATAAGAGAGATTATATCTTAAGCGATCTCCCTTGCAGTGGTTGTCTTATAGGCGTTGCTCCCCAGATTTGTAGCATCTGATAATGAGCGATGAAGTTGCCAGCCTCCCGCCCAGCGTCAAGTGCTCCAAGGCTGTATGTATGAAGCATTCGCGGCATGATGTATTTGGTGGTCTAAAACGGTTACCCCTCCAGGCACATATCCCCGTAGGGGGTTAGTGTCATCTGTGCACCTCATGAGGTGCACTGTGGGCATTACTTAAGGTTCTTTGCAGCGTGCCTTCGGCCCCTAGCTGCAACCCCATACGTTCCTTTTACTGGACATCCTTTCATATTCTCTTTCTTCCATCTTACTTTCCACCCTCTCCCAACAATTGATTCATAGTGCAACTGCGAGGTTTTCTTCCTGTTACACCTTTCAAACCTTTTACTGTCAATTTCCGTTTCAGCGCTGGATGACCTCATAGGTCCTATAGTGCTTGGCCTTTGGCCCAAATTCTGTATTTAGTTCAATTCAAACCACACATCGCTCCTTAACCTCGCTGCTCTCAATTCATAGTTTTCCAACCATTCTGTTCTACCCTGAGTATCCTACGACAGTGGAGAAAGAAAAAAAAAACATATGCCGGAACAAGGACGCTTTATCGGTCGTTGCTTTTTTTTTTTTGTTGAATTCGTTTCTCTTCCTCTTTCAGTATGTCTTGTCGCTCCTATGTACGCAACATGACCTCACCAAACAGGAAGATGAACTAGGTAGTTATCTTGAATGAACTCTACTTCCCCAAAAACGAACAGACTTGCATACGCATACATGCAAACATACTGTACGCGCACTCCCACAGATGCGAACACGTACACACCCAAATAACTTGGTTAACTGAATTCTTTTACGCTATTCATTATGTAGTTTTTCTTTATAGATTTATGTCGACTATCTTATTAATTTGCGTAAAATGCTCAACAACAATTTAATGTTAGGCTGGAGAGCAAAATCTGCTCTGTCATTTTGAATCCGCCTTGTTGTTTGTTTAATTTTCATAGTGAATAAAGACTCGAGAACAAATCACTACTTAAAAAGAAACTCAATGAACGATGTGACAGTTCCCGGTTTGTATTTCATAAATACGCCCAGATTTATAACGACATTCTTTCCTGTTCATTACTTTTTCTTTTAGATTGTTATTCTAACGCAAAACCGCGGAACAAATCCTTACACAGAGTATCTAGTTGAAAAAGAAGTCAGTCAAATTGCGGAATCTCCTGATGGGGCTTCCCGACCATGTCTGTATCATCTCAGTTTCATAACTACGTATGTGTGCGCCGCGTATACTCAAACAGTCTGCATCAACTGTAGCGTATACTCAAACAGTCTGCATCAACAGTAGCGTATACTCAAACAGTCTGCATCAACAGTAAAACAAAAATAGCAGATATTTAAATGGTGGTTTCGTTAACAGGAAAAACAGTGGGTAGGCAAAAAAGTCTGACACCAAGATTTAAGGGAAACAGAAAACTGTAAGTGGTTGTGTAAGAATGAAGATATTTGTTGTCTAATATCAGTTTGCTTTCCAGATTTTATATTCTACAGCCTGATGAGTTTCAGGTAACAAATCATGCTCATAATATTGCACGATATATATATATATATATATATATATATATATATATATATATATATATATATATATATATATATATATATATATATATATATATATATATATATGTATGTATATATATATATATATATATATATATATATATATATATATATATATATATATATATATATATATATGTATGTATATGTATGTATGTATATATATATATATATATATATATATATATATATATATATATATATATATATATACTGTATATATATTTATCTCTCCATCTCTATAACTACCCATCTCTTTAGAACATTCAGAAGTATATTTCCTCGTAAATTAATATCTATTGAATCATAGAAATGAAAATCAATTATACTAAAATTTTATTAGCTGAGCTTCCCAAGTGTTTTATTTTCGTCTTATCGTCATCATGAGAATCATAACAATTTCCTGTGCTACTACTGCCACCTCTGTTATCATTACTATTACTATTATTCCTGATCTCAACCCAGTTCTGAACTATTCGGACAGCATTGCCTCTGCTTAAGCATACAGTTTTTAAACTCATGTGTGGATATGTTGCGTAATGGATGACTGTCATTTAGAAGACGTGAACTGTGCTTTACTGAGCTCATTAAGTCGCTGTTATCGAAGACTCGATGAGACTCGATGTTACCGGCATTGAGAGAAGAATTCACACACGTGGATAGGTAAACATTTCCTTCGCCGTCTGTAAATACTGGGGGAAAAAGAAAAACAAAAAAGGCGAGACAATGAATCTCGGTATACGGAGCAGCAAATTGAAATGAATAAGATACAGAAAACGAGAAAGGTTCCCTGGTCAAACAAGCTACGATAACTTTATCTTTTAACAAGGTAACCTATTAAAATGATCTACTTTCTAACGCATTTTTTTCTTGCTCTTTGTGTTCATCTTTATTTTGAGATTTTATGCGCCCTTCTTGTTGGTAAGATATGATGGTATGTGGGAACTAAGGAAAAAGTCCTCATATTGTTCCAAAAGCAAAGGATAGTGAGGCCTCCCTGCTTCACTGGTGAAGTCCCTTACTTATTCCAACTAATTCGTTCTTTTGAAATGTCAAAACACCCAAACACCGTCGTTCTTATAACATGTGCAACGATATTATGCTGAAGGTGTTACTAGTAACTGAAGGATGAAGCAACACCGAAAAACCACAGAGGAATCATCTTTGTTAAAATGTCTTAGCTTTGCAAGTAAATTTGTTTTAACCATACTAATAATAAGGTTTGATTGGTAGGTACCTGACATGGCGTGTTTTACATCTTTAACAGTCAAAGCAACATTATTGCTTTGCCTTGAATATCCTGTGATTCAGTCAAATATCTCAACCGGATTATTTATGTATCTGATTTATCATGTATGGATATAAGCGTTTCAAATAATCAGTTGTTTCAATTTTTAGTTTCATTAGCAGTGCTTTGAATATTTAGAGAAAGAAACACATCAGTAGTATAGAAATAGAAGACTCAGACTTGACGATTTTTAAGTTTTATACTAAAAATTCATGATGACCTGGTCTGAGATAAGGGGAAAGATAACGAGATCGTTTTTCCGTGTTCACAGGGGAAGCGGCCAGTGCAGTACCGTATCGGTAAAAGTTTATTTGTTGTTCATGGACAGGTCGACGAGTTGAATCATGTAAGGCAGCGAGGGCAGACAAGTAAGGACAAGAATTGTACTGTACTTACTCCTCCTAGGATTATCACTACTACCGGACACAATTTGGAATTCGATGTAGCCGAAAGCATTGCAAAATACTCTGGCACAGAGGATTATTACTGAGAAGTGTTTACAGTACAGTATGAATAACAATTCGGCTGTAAAAGAACTTCGTTGCTGGCAAAGAAAATGTGTCAACATAGTATCCCTTGCAAAGTATTTCTGTATTTAAGAAACAGAGGATTATGGTGGACTATATAACAACTTGATAATTTTTTTTATTTTTTTGCCTCTCCAGTTTTCTGGTAATTGACTAAACTTTTCTTATTGACTATTTTTTTTTAAAGTTTGTATGCTGTGTTATTTTTGATACTATATAGAACACTACTTTTTCCACATTTATTTGAGAATGAGGAGGGGACATGAAGGGCTCGAATTAAAGTTCGATTGCACAAGAGATATTCATCTTGAGCCTTAGTCTTGATTTTCTTTTGATCTTCGACGCATTATGTTTGTGCAATATTGCACAAAAATAATGGACAGATTCCTCTGGCACATTCACGATACGTTGTTGTCCAGGGTAGACTACCTGTTCATGAAGCGGTGGTGTTGTTTTTCAAGAAAATAGCCTGAAAAATCTTTGATTGTATTGTCTAAGGACCCGGAACCAACCCATTAAATTTTGAGAGTGACGTTTGCTCATAGCCAAATAAGAGGAAGCTATGGTACCTCTCTTGTCTGGGTTTTACATATCATTCATTTTAACATAGTGATATTCTGTTCAGGTGAAGTTTGGCACCCACATTTTGGCTTGTTCCACGTGAGTGACCTGAGGCTATCCCATGCCATTTTGGTGGCGATCTAAATACAGAAACAGCTTTTTTTTTTTTTTAGAGATGGTTTCTCTCCCAAAATTTACTGGCCATTTTATTATCAAATAAAAAGCAATAAACACCCTACAAGAATAGAATCTCCAACCAATCATACATACGTACATACATACATACATCATATATGCGTATGCATTCTAAAATATTAAGCAATAAAGCCTGCTCAATACCGAATTAAATTTAACTTGGGAACTGCATCTGCATCGGCCAGGAATCTAACCTATGCCCTTGTGTGTGTTACACAGGGAGACAGTTGACTTGTCCACTGTGCCCTCTCAATAGCATAGTATACAAGTGAAACGTCTACCTCTGATTTAAACTCTGAAGGCATATGTTCGAATCCTGGCGGGGGCAAATGCACTTATCATAAATAATTCCCTTTGGGTGTAAGTTATTTCCAAGATGAAGTGAATCAAATAATAATGGGTATTTGTGGCTTAATATTTGAGAGAATAAAAAAGTCACACGTGAATTAATGATAAAACAGTATGTGCATGAGTGATTATGGTTTGAAATGTATGAAAGGTTACTAAACTTTTGCTATCTTTTGAGCGAGCCAGCCTCCACCTGAAATAGCAGTCACTTTGTTTCATAGTGTGAGTTCGAAGGTACCAAATTCGTAGTACTTTATGAAGCGCGATGCTTGAATGCTGTAAAATTACATAATATAAGCCTTTAGTTATTGTTGTTGTGGTTGCTATTGCTGTTGTAGATATTGTGAAGCTTTTTGTATTTTGATATTAATAAAGCAAAAAGAGACACATCTTATTTCCCACTGACATAATTTTATCAAAGGAACCAAAAACCGGAGTCACAACTCCGTCAGCATTCTCCTGTAGAAGACTCGCATCCTTCGTCTCGTTGTCGGTCATCACCAGAGCTTGCTTGACAGGTGTTTGGACAAAAGTAATTTTTCAAGCGTAAACTAAATCTGTTTTGACATACTTGCTTGTAGATTCTATTTTCTTTTTTTATCGTTTATTTTGTTAGTTAAGTGAATGACACTATGATGAGTAAATAAGAGGATTTTCTTTTTAATATTTGGTGTTAATGGGAGCGTTCAAAGTGTCTGTTAATTTTCATAATTCTTAAAACATGAATTCTCATCTCATGCTGAGTTAACTTGTAACTGTTTCTTATACTGCACGGTTTTGCCAAGCTATTTGTCATATACAGTAGTTCAAAGCTAATGTCTGCCGTATACAACAAGAAAACGAGATTATTAAAAGCATTATAGCCGGCACTAGTATCTGAATGATTGCATCACCAGAAGTAATTAGGACATAGATTTATCCAACATTTATATATATATATATATATATATATATATATATATACACACACACACACACACACACATATATATATATATATATATATATATATATATATATATATATATATATATATATATATATATATATATATTTACACACGCACACACACACACACACACACATATATATATATATATATATATATATATATATATATATATATATATATATATATATATATGCATTAAATAAAATGTCCTTCAATATCCAATTCGCTCTATCTCGGAAATAACACATATTTTCATGTATGTTACCCTCGGGTAACTTATATGAAAATATATTATTTCCGGGTAGAGCGAATTGGATACTGAAGGACATTTGTAGCCTAATGCTTGTACAGTATACGAATCACGGCGATGTGATAAAATTCAAATACCCACACACACACGCACACACAACACACACACACAACACACACACACACACACATATATATATATATATATATATATATATATATATATATATATATATATATATATATATATATATATATATATTCTGAGTGTATTTGTGAGTTTTTGGCTTCCTGTCTGTGTGTATACAAGTGCGTTTGTGAGAGAGGTAAAGGTAAAGATTGAATACGTGTGCTTATGTATGCGTGTAATACAACAGCCTAAGATATAAAGAAAACCTGGAAAATGCGGTGTTCAGTAATTTCCATAGATATTTTTTTTTTTTTACCACAACCCTTGAATCATTTATTTCATTATCTTTTCTTAAGCTTTGTTCCACGCAGGAAGTAGAAGTGGTTTTAATTCTATAATGGTTGGAAGTAAGTAATAACCGGAAATTATTTAATGCGAGTCAACACAATCTTACCTTGTTTTTACTTCCGATCCGGTGCAAATGTTACCTCTGTTTTGGCTTGAACTGTCAGCTCATAACATGTAGATAGATAGGTAGATAGATAGATAGACATAAAGCCTTAAATATGGAATAACTTTCTCCTTCTCCTGATGGCATATAATTATTTTAAAACTTGCCACGTACCTTGGAGTATAAATGAATCAGTAACCACGTTCGCATACGTACGTGACCGAGTCGCAACAAAGTCCTTCAGCTCATTTCAGAAAACTTTCAGTTAACTTAGTCGTGAAAATACCTACTGCACATCCAGTGAATTAAAATTTGTGGAATAAACTTTAAAAAATGGATGAGGCAAATCACCTTTCAAAAACTGATGAGGCAAATATTTCCTGTTTTATTGAGCTAAATAAATAAATCGTGACTTGTACATCCAAAAGATGGATTTTATAAAAGAAACCTCGAGAGAGCAGACGACCCTGACAATTTCTTTGATAATTTGTACCCCATCACTTCCAAATACGCGGAGTTCTCTAATGGATAGCTCCCTTTATTCTCAGTAATGTTACCATGAAGTCAACACCTCTACTTCGGTTATATCCCTGTAGGTATTAATTCTTTTTCCTTCAGCTCCATCCTCCGTCTTGTTACCAATCATAGTACAATGTCACAGCAGCCAGTTTTTGTAAGTATTACAACTTTATCACAAAAGATAAAAAATATCGAAGAAAATTAAGGGTGCACTAAAATCCCTCTTCAGTTCCGCTCATGTGACAAAGTTGGGAAAACGTTTCTATTTCAGACTTTAATATTCAGAATGAAAAGCTTTATTTTTTGGTATCTTCTATATATATATATATATATATATATATATATATATATATATATATATATATATATATATATATATATATATATATATATATCTGAATCACAAAAATATGGAACGTCATGAATATATAAATAAAGACAACATCCACGAAGGAAAGAGAAACAATGGCGTGCTGCAAGGCCTTTCGACTATAAGTCGAAAGGCCTTACAGCACTCCGTTGTTTCTCTTTTTCCTTCGTGGATTTTGTCTTCATATATATATATATATACACACACATATATATATATATATATATATATATATATATATATATATATATATATATATATATATATATATACATACATACTGTATATATGTGTGTGTCTCTATACACACACACACATATATATATATATATATATATATATATATAAACTAAGACTGGAAAATGAAAACGTGGAAAAACTTTGAAAGCAACATAAAAATTTCATAAATATAAATAATATATAATGAGAGTAACCGAGAGAGAGAGAAATGAGAGAGAGAGAAGAAATGCAAAATTAAAAATTATCGATAAGAATTTATAAAGCGAAATGATAAAGTATTTCATGGAACATAAAATTTCGAAAAATGTGAAATCTGCGTCTTTTCTTGTTGGAAAAAGAGACAATTTTTTTTAAGCTAATTAGACGAAATAGAAAAGCTAAATGAATATAAAATTTAGGTACAATTTTACGTTAATTTTTAAAGCTTAAGACTCCCCTTTAGAGTAAACGAACATGATTACTTTCACAGACAGCATGGAGATTTTGGCATGAGAAGATCAGCCCTGTACTAGAATTACTGACCGAAATAAATACATTTTGAATCTCAGTAACAAGAGTGGATGCTATAGTGGTCGATGAAAGGGACACTTAGTAACCGAAAACAAAGGAACCAGAAGGACTAGATTTTACGAAATTCAAAAAATCTATTGAGAAAAAATGAGATGCGAAGGAATTAGAGACTGGCAATACTTTAAGCCTTCAAATTCTTATGGAAAAATGGAAAATTGTAGAAAATAACAGATGAACTGAGAAATGACAATAACAGTAATTTTATTATCGCAAAGATTTGAAATGGAATCCAGGATAGATGTACTTGAGCAGAATTAATATACAACAGAATACCTTAAAATTAAAATGGAACATACAGCTGAGGTTAAACAAACTAAAGATAGATTTGTAACGGAGAGAAACTTTCAGCTTCAATATGGGAAGACTAAACCGATTCACCTGAATATGAAAATGAAAAGAGTTTTAGGCCAACAAATCTACCCACCAACTGAAATCAAACTAGATTTCTGGTCTATAGACTAGGAACAACAACTTTTACTGTTTAGCAGTAATGCTGCCGTTATTCTTACTGCTGTCATTTGCCGATAGCGTGATAGATGACTGTAATGCGAATGAATTACTTGACCAAATGCTAACTACCGAAAGGCACTTTAATAACAAAGTTCAATGGCAATAATAACGAGAAAATTATGTTCAGCAATATTTTATGATTGATT
Organism: Macrobrachium rosenbergii; assembly: GCF_040412425.1. Lineage (NCBI taxonomy): Eukaryota > Metazoa > Arthropoda > Malacostraca > Decapoda > Palaemonidae > Macrobrachium > Macrobrachium rosenbergii. The sequence goes on along the minus strand of NC_089749.1, from coordinate 31,728,785 downwards.
ACTTAGCTGAGTAGTTATTCTTATCTATGAAAAGCGAAAATAATGATTACTTTAAACCTAGTTTATGAAAGCTATGCTAATCATTTTGACAATAATAAATACAAATGCAACTTTTGTTTAATGATAATTCAGTTTTTCATGGGTTACGTAACATTTAAACACTCACATTCGCACCAGTTTGACTTAACGGTCATCCATATACACGCGTATACTTCCATATACTTTCGATATCTAAGAAAAAAACTTTTTTTTTTTTAAATTCTGATTCACTTTCATAGGCAAACATTAAAACACACTCGCGCCATTTCCCTTTTGAGTAGAGGTCAACGGGACTGACGCCCTGACGTTTTTTCCCAGTCTAGATCAGAAGAAAACGAGAAAAACCGGGAAAACAAAAGCATGGAGAGATTTCCAAATCTAGTCAGCAGACATGGAGAAACATACATACATAATACATACATACGCACACACACACACACACACATATATATATATATATATATATATATATATATATATATATATATATATATATATATATATATATATATATATATATATATATATATATATATATATATATATATATGTATGTATATATATATATATATACATATATCATATATGCAGATATATGTATACATATATATACAGTATATATATATGCATATATTTCATATATATAAATACATATATATGTGTGTGTATATATGTATGTATTATGTATGTATGTAAGGTATGAACTTTTGTCAATTAAACAAACATGATTTTTTATATTCACAAACGTTAAGCCACAAATACCGTTTACTATCGAATTCACTATACCCTGGGAATAACTTATACCCGAGGGGAATTATGACTGATAAATGCTTCTGCACCGGCCATGATTCGAACCACGATCTGGTTCGAACCAGATCATGGTTCGAATCATGGCCGGTGCAGAAGCATTTGTCAGTCATAATTCCCCTCGGGTTTATGTTATTCTCCGAGTATAGTCATTTCGATAACAGACGGAATTTTTGGCTTAATAGTTGCGAATATGTATGGTATGAGTGCGTTTGTATGTCCATAAGCGGCGTATGAATAAACACCCTTTTTTTTCGTTGAGCTCCTAAGTGAAATTATTCGAATACTTGAAGTATTGTGATTCTTTGATTGTCATGACGTTAAGATGATTTTATTTTCTTTGTGATGTTCATCAAACAACAAAACATAAGCCTGTTCTTCTTGATTAATTTCAGAGTTCATTTCTAGTTTGTAATATCGCCGATCCAGTGTTATGCTCATGACCTAAACTGTTCGAGTTCCAGCTAAAATTTGAATTCAGTTGATTTTTCCAGAATCTTAAGCGATTTTTTTTTTTAAGATTAGCAGCAGTTATGACTTTCTCCTACCCTTGAAACTACTTCAGCTCTAAAATCATAATTTTATCGCAAGATTCGAATTTGAAATCTTCCAATAAAGCATTTCGTAGATTACCGGCTTTTTACCATTGTGCGAAGGTTTTTTCACTATTCAGCCTCGAATTCGAGACGACACGCCTTTTTTCTACATTCGCTGTTTATTGGAGTTATGTATTCCATTTGTGGATGTTGTGGAATAAAGTTTTTGTATGGTGTGGAGACTAAACAGCACGTTTCTTTTCCAGTTTCGGAACGAGAAACCATAAACTGAAATGAGGACTAGTAATAAGAGATACAGTACAGTGATAGACAGATAGACAGATAGTCAGATAGACTGATAAAACGACAGAGAAGACTGAAAGACGGAGAACTAAACAGACGAACAGTTACGCAACTAAGAAATACGTCACGGAAGGGAAGGCACACTAGAGGCAACGCTCTGCCAAGAACATTTATTATCGACCTACCTGTAAGCGGCATTCAGCAGGCAAAGTCGAGCCAGCGACCTGGGGTCAGGTTGAGGGAGCGATGCCACAGGTTCCATCTTGGGCATCAAGACCGGCGGAGAAGGCGGTAACTCTTGCTTGGGGCTGGAGGATGAGCCGTCTTTTCCTTCTTCAGGAGTTTCGGTGTTGGAGTTCAAGATGGCGTCGCACATCCTGTTCCATTTTGAAAAGGAACAAAGTGCCGATAAGCGCTTCAATTTGCCGTTATACTTTTTCTACAGCAGTTATAGGTAAGCTTTGTTTATTGATGTTCACATTCGTTTTGTTAGTTCTGGTTTCGCAGAAACTAATCAGCGACTCAGGTAACTACTTTAGATGTTACAGGCCAGAAAGTGATACAAAAACCTTACCTTATTGTCACTGATTCTCTCAGGTCAAGATGAAAATGATGATTCCTTAGATAACGTCAGTTTTCCAACATTGCCATCGAAACTGCGGTCTTTCCCATGTAGATAAAACGCTCTGAATGGGGATGTAAACAGTTTCCTTGTCCGGCAATCGTCGAAAGACGGTTTAAGAAACACGCAGACCAAAGGTGAAAAAGCTGTCCCCCAGGGCGTTAACCTGTCACCATTCTCTGAATCCACTTATTGTGACTAGGGTCAGAAGAGGGAATTTGGACGCTGAAAAGAAGACCGACAGAAGGGCCGACGAAGAAGGACAATGGCTTCACGCTGGGGCGGTCAGTAGATGTGGCTCTGCTGACAATCTGGCAGTAGTGGGTGCAGAGTGCCCGGGTGTCAGGAAAGGAACCCAGGCGGCTACTGGCACCGAGCATCGGAGGACACTTACTGGCTAAAGGGACGGAAACACATATCCAACAAATACTGTCCACAGCTATGCCCCCTCCCCATCGCCTCTCTCTCTCTCTCTCTCTCTCTCTCTCTCAAGCAAGGCAAGCTTATAAGCCGCTTTTTGCCCAGACGACATTTGAAATGGATTGCTATTAGTATGGATTTTCATTAAGGCAGCACAAAAGAAGAATATTATATTATGCGTATAGTTAATTACAGTAAACTTAAATGCTAGTTAGACATCAAAATAATGCTCTCTCTCTCTCAAGCAAGGTAAGCTTATAAGCCGCTTTTTGACCAGACGACATTTGAAATTGATTGCTATTAGTATGGATTTTCCTTAAGGCAGCACAAAAGAAGAATATTGTATTATGCGTACAGTTAGTTACAGTAAACTTAAATGCTAGTTAGACATCAAAATAATGCTCTCTCTCTCTCTCTCTCTCTCTCTCTCTCTCTCTCTCTCTCTCTCTCTCTCTCCTACGAATAACACAGCGTTGCATAGTTCTATATGACTCAAATAGTAATCTTTATAACAAATAATCGATTATGTGATGAAATATGCAAGAGAATATTGGGAATATATTAAATGGTCAATATACATAGTTGAACAAACACGCATTCAAGTCTTCTCACTGTACTGCACCATTCCGATACAACCAAGAAGTACCAAAGACTACAACGGCTTTACGCTCTCTTACATCAGGAAATGTCTTGTTTCAGATCCTGAGAAGGAATATTCTGTACATACTGGATTTCCTTCGGCTAATTTGTGTATTAAAATCTCATTTAAGCAATTAACTTTTCCAGGCTTTGCTACCTCTGGAGTTTTAACTATTTGCATGTGTCCAAAAGTTGAAATACCGCATATCATTATTATTATTATTTATATTACAACTCGGCTTATGAAATTATATATATTAATTTAGGCATAAAAGTGAAAGAATTGCATGGATCTTAGTTCACCTCTCGGAAAAGTTCTTATTTCGCTAAGTGCAAGGCAGGAGAATTTTTCAGAATACTCTTATTCAAATTCTTGATTTTCCAAGAAATTCCAGATTGCAATTTAAGCCGAGATTTGGTATACGTATTGCTGTTAAGTATGAAATATTGTCCAGAGTATCCCGTTTTTTATCTATGAGTCATTCAACTAGATTTTAAGTTACAGTGACTTCGTGTGAGATTTGGTCTCTTCACCGGTTCGTCATCAGGGCGATTTCACAAGGACAATTTTGAGGGTAATCTGAGAAAACTAACTTGCGTGGCAGCACGAGCTTTTGAGCCTTCGAACATCCCGTTGGGAATGTCTGAGGGATCAAAAGCCTTCTACTAGCAACGAGAATACGCTGAAGGTGCTGTCATTCGGGCTATTTTCTTTTGCATGCTGCAATGCTGCACCGACAACAATAATTTTCCGTACTTTGTGGAGCAGTCGAATATGCATTTAACCAAATAATGTACAGTACCTAACAGGCCTGCTATCCATTTCGTTAAAAAAAGGTTCATATAATAAAACGTTTTGCCTAAAGGAAAACTGCCACTTTTCCTTATATTGGCTTACACGCCAAGGGCCAAGCGTAAGCTTAACCTGATAACCGTTAGTTCACGACAAGTAATTCAAAGAACAAATGTATCTTAGAATTCATTATGCAGACAATTCCATCAGTTACGTATGATTATGTTTTACGAATTTCAATTATGCTGTCGTTGATTGGAAACGTATTAGATAGGCTATTTGTTTCGTGAAAAAAAATGTTCCCATCTTTGGGAGCAAGTTGACCAACATAAGAACGTCCTCTGTTTTGCTGCAATACTGACTACTGGCAACATTCAAAGAGATGCCAGAACAAGCGCCAGTGTGAAAATGTCTCTATTTATCCATAATTCTGCCAGAAACCACTAACGTTTTAACCATGTTTTCCTCACAGGTCACACCCTGAAATCTTGATTCGGTTCAAGTCCCCTTGTATGTTATTCAGGCGGTGTCTGTTATGGCGACGTATGGACTTTCATACCTCTGATTTTCGCGAGTTATTTTCCCTTGTGACGTGATTCTCAAGTAATGGCCTTCAGCTGTCCAAATTACCTTTAAATATTCCTAACACCTCAAAAGTCGTAAAAGATTAAGAATCACAAAATCACTTTGCCCAACATATCTCCGTCACCCATCTGGAAGTCAAAATGAAATATCAAAAAGAAATTTGCCCTGCTTTAATAGAATTTTTTGTTTGACTTCTATCAGATGAAATCTCTGGATCCAGGCGCTGTAAAGGCTTCTCCAGATGCCCTGAAAACTATTGACAGGAAAAATATTTTGTTTTCAATCTTCTTTGGTGTAGGGGGTGCAGCGGTGACATTAGGGCCACCTGGGTATCTTAATTCTCTCATCATGATCCCAGTGATCTTCAAATTTTTATACTCTTCTTTTTCGAAGCTGTCAAAGTTATACAAGGTCAAATTTTGGAACAGAATAGGAAGGAGAAAAATAAGAGTTATAAAAATGTAATCAGGTAGGGAATGTGTAATACCAATAATAATAACATTCTCGTGACCAAATAACCAGCGCAATGATTTTCGGAAAGAGGTTTAGCCACAAAACGACGGTCGCTTCCTGGAGCATCCACCCTTTAAGTAGAATAAAAATAAATAAATAAATAAATAAATAAAAAATTTTTAAAACACGCTTTCATTAAAATGCACTAAAAAGTACGAAATGTTTTGATACACACCAGGATTTTCTTACAATTAATCATACCTACAAATAAAAGCGTGGGCGCCAAACATGGAAGGAAATGCTGCAAGAAATAAAAAAAAACTAAATTTCTTTTCTTGTAGCATTATTTCCTTCCGTGTTTGGCGCCGACGCTTTTATTTCTGTAGACATGATTGATTGTAAGAAAATCCTGGTGTGTATCAAAAAATTATTTCGTACTTTCTAGTGCATTTTAATGAAAGCGTGTTTTAAAAAATGTTTTTTTTATATTTCTCTATTTTATACTTTTTAGTTTCGACAGAAATTGTCCAGACAATGAAGGTTTGAAAAATTCGCAGAGTTATTAACTTATTTTATTTAGTCAAAGAAGATGTGAAAAATCCGAAGAGTTTCATACAAATCCTGAGATTCTGGGAGAGGTCACTGTACGGTTACTAGAGGTCACTGGTGACCTACTCATCATGTAAGATTGTATTGTCACAGGGACTGGGGAACCATGCAAAATTTCAAGTACATCAAACGAACGGAACAGGTCGAAAAATGAGTTACAAGTTTTGACCCAAACAGACAGACGCAGAAGTAAGGTTGAATAAAAACATGTAAAAATGAACGTTGAAGATGATATTGGTAGTGATAATACCAGTTACTTTAACTGCACCTTAATGGAGTGGGAGAAGCCACCGTTATCCGTACACCCAGCACAAGTGGGGAAAAAAATTATGCCTCGCTGTGCGTCCAGTGGAGAGGATACTCGTTTTTTACACTCTTCTGAGGTGGTTCTCGTCCACAGGCTTCACATCCATGCCCTAGATTCGTGTGTTTCGGGAAAGACAGTGAAAAAGATGCGACTATTTATCGGGACAAATTAAGTGTACAGATGTAAAACCAAACTATCGATGTTCATAAAATATTGAAGAAAACGAGCTTAGTATTTTTTTCCCCTCATAAATTATTGAGCTACATAGCTTTTCAATGAGTCACTCTGTACAAGAAGAAAATTATGTCTGACAAAACTGAAAATGAAAATTCAGGGTTTTGGCTTAATTAGTGTCATGTTCTGCCACCTTCATATGATAAGTTAACAGGGCAACAAGGTACTCTTCCTGATAGGAGAAACAAAGAGAGAGAGAGAGAGAGAGAGAGAGAGAGAGAGAGAGAGAGAGAGAGAGAGAGAGATGCAATGACATTCCACGACGTGTACTCATCGTATGCACTACAAATATCAGCTGTAAAATTAATTGTCAACTGTGGTGGCAGTTGACTCTTTATCGATTATTTATCTTTAGTTCTTTCTGTAAGTAGATTTAGGTTTTCTATCCATTTCTCTGTTAATGTCTCTTTCACAGGACGTTTCATTTACTTTAGTTCGGGGCCTGGCAGTCCTTATAAAATGAGATTTCATTAACAGGAGGCTTACAGTCTTTGTAAGAAGAATAGATCGGTTTCGATCTGTGGCTCAGAGATTTTATGTTCGCCGAAAACCGATAAACTTTGATCATAAAAGAAGCCATTTCTTGTAAAACATTTGGTGTAGGCTCGACACTTCTTTTGCTTTAACCAGGTGCCCGTCATTTACTGTCCAGAGGAAAAGGCAGCTCTTTTGGCCGATGTGTTGGACAGCAAAAGGAGCAATGAGAAACTCAGCATTACGTATTCCTGTTTTTCTGTAGTTCTACTGACCAGTTTAGCTTTTTGTTTTAGCGAAATTAAGAATTTTTATTCAACCTTGACGCTAATGGAGATATAGACCCAAATGGCATTTTCCAATTATTTATTTATTTATTTTTGTGAAAATAATTACTTAGCTCTTGAGGTTTCCGTAATTTTTCGTAAGTTAATGAGAAATGGTTATTTTTTTAACTTGTTTTAGAGTCTACTCCATTCGATAAATGTGGCTGAGGGAGGCGGTTCTAGCCCTGCTGGATGCCACCCAGTTTTTGAACGTCTGTTGGCCAAACTACCCGAATGCTTCTGCTGAAAGTTATCATCTAGTATGCAGTTTGTCAAGGGCCTTGCTTCCTGTGGTGATATGGCATCAGTTTTCAGTAGTACAGAAATCCCAAGATTCTGGTCATGAAGTTCATATAATTGGTCTTGACTTCAGTGCTGTTCCTGGTGTGTTAATCAAACTTAGACTGACAGGGAATTGGTGAACCATTATTATTGAATTTTTAGATAACAGACGGCAAAGAGCAGTTGTTAACGGGCTGTGTAGTGATAACGCCTATAATTTCTGGTGTTCTCCAAGATAATGTTATTTGCCCATTACCCTTTATACCATATAAGCACGATATGAAGTTTGCCCTTGAAAACAGACATTTGCCTGAGCAGCTGATGCTACTGTCTCTCCATCGACCCCATCTTCTGAGTATGGACCTAATTGAAGCTAATTGAAGCTCTTAACAGAATTTAGCTAAAATTAGTGCATGATGCAAATCATTTCGGATGGAGCTGACCCCTAACAAACTCAAAGTATGATTGTCAGCAGGTCTGGGGCATTCGATCCCGCAACCAAGATCATTTCATTGACAGTGTTTCTTTAGCTACAAGTAGTGCGTTTCATATTCTATTAGTCATTCGTGTGGTTAAATGAATTTTTGAGATATATGCTTGGTCTGTCTTTTCTTCAAGTAAAAAAAAAAATCGGTTACCACGAAAGTCTTTCAGGATTTTGAGAGACCTGTCTGCCCTGAAATGTTTTCATTCTTTTATTTTTCATTGTTTTGCACAATTGTTACCCCATTTGGTCGTCAGCAGATGGCTCGCATCTGAAATTGTTGGAACAAAATTAGAGTTCTTTTAAATTTCTTTTCCAAGATCTTGTTATCAATCTCTGGCAGCATTGTTCAATTAGTTCAATGTTTATGCCGTTTAAGATATTTCAGAATTCTGACCATCCTTTGCATTCAGATCTTCGCAGAACTTGATATATATAGTAGTTGACTATCAAAGTCAAAAGCCTTCTCTTCTGTGTGATTCAGTACCACACAATTTTCTTAGGTTTTGTTGGGGCTATAATGAGACTGTGGAAGGATTTCACTGATCCTGTAGTTGAACCGTTAGAACTTCAGAAGTTCAGACTTGGTGCACATGCTTTTTTGTATAGCAGGCTCACATGAGTCTCACTTCATAGAGAATGTTATTTGTTTTTTATTTTATACATACATAACTAAACACACATTATATATATATATATATGTATATGTATATATATAATTTATATATATGTATATATATATATATCATATTAACTTTATCACATACACAATTGTTCTGTGCATTAGTAGAATTACTAACAGCATCTCATTCAGACTGGATGGTATCTAGTGGAGATATTTATTCAGAGAAAGTTGCAAGCTTTCTTGGACAAACTGTCCCCATTATCAAGTATCCGGACACTTGATAATGAGGACTGTTTGTCCAAGAAAGCTTGTAACTTTCTCTGAATAAATATCTCCACTAGATGCCATCCAGTTTAAATGAGGTCCTGTTGGTAATATATATATATATATATATATATATATATATATATATATATATATATATATATATATATATATATATATATATATATATATATATATATATACAGTATATATATATATACATATACATATATATGCACGTGTGTGTGGGTGTGCATGTGTGTATATGTGTGTATATGCATATATATACATACAAATATGCATACACGCACACATACACAGCCACGTATATATATGTGTGTGTATGCATATATGGATATATATATATATATATATATATATATATATATATATATATATATATATATATATATGTATATTAAATATATATATATGTGTGTGTGTATTTATGTGAGTGTATATATGTTTGCACGTGGAAATGCGTACAGGGAAAGAAATACGGAACCGCGATTTGCTTCAATACAGAGGACCCCATGGGAATAGGGTAGTAACAAATCATCTTGAAATATTCTCGGTCATAAAAGTTTATAAAAATAAAGTAAGAGTCACTGAAGTGTTCAGCAGGCCTTGGAAGGCTAGTTTTAGCGGAAACGGTTCACATTGAGACACGAGATCCCGAGAGAGTGAACGACGTTGTTGAATTGAATTGAACTGAATATAGAAGTTAGGTCATTCAGCGCTGAAAAAGTCTGAAAGGTGTAACAGGAGTGAAACCTCGCAGTTGCACTATGAGTCAATTGTTACGTGAGGGTGGAAAGTAAGATAGGAGAAAGAGAATATGAAAGGAGGTACAGTAAAAGAAACGAAAGGGGTTGTAGCTAGGGTGCGAAGGCACGCTGCAAAGAACCTTCAGTAATCCCTACGGTGCACCGCACGAGCTTCACTGACGGCGCTATCCCCCCTGCGGAGTGAACGATGTTGTTGTTGACTGAGCTGGCTTTATGCCAGCACGAGCTCTTGCTCATAGAGCAGCCCGTAAAGTGAACGGTTGTTTAAAGGTCCTTTATTATAAACGACTATGAAATTCTGTCAGATCACAATACTAAAACAATATTTCAATTTCATGAATTATAACTTGTCCAAATTAGGTGAGCAGATTGTTTCAATAGGCAGTGAAATGAACCTTGTAGGTTACACGTCATTCATGCAAAACCGAATTTCAAGGACTTTTAATTAGCAATCCCAGAAATATCTGTGACATTCTACCGCTCATGTCCTTTATATTCAACAAAATCTCTTCCAATTAGTTTAGGATCAAATTCTCCTGGTGTCCACAAGAGCCCGGCTGACATTATCACGTGCTATTCTTCCCGGGGTTGTGCGGAGGACATGACCAAACCACCTCCATCTCCCTTTTATCATTATCTCATCCACACATGGAACCAATATGCTTCGTAAGGTTTATTTTCAAATCAACCAAATCTTTTAGGTATACAGTAGTTTCATTGCTGTACCATAGTTCATGTCCTTATAACTATACATATGATACTAGACTTATGTATAATCTTACTTTCGCATGCAGCTTCAGTCTATTTGATGATTCAGTTTTATTCAACCTGCCCATTGTTTATATTGTCTTCTTTAGTCTTCCACTAAAATCAGATTAAGTGAACGTGTATAAGATATTACTGTCCCTAAATTTTTGCAAGACTCAGCCTCTTTAATGCTTTCTCCATCTAGTATTATTTCATTCCTTTGAGCATAAGCTGTCCTCATTATTTTTGTTTTTCTAATGTCCAACTTAAGCTCTATCTCTATATATATGAAGCATTCTGTTAAGGAAGTTCCTATCGTTACTCCATTTGATATCTTCTCTACCATCCCTAACCACTTTTTTTATTATGAAGTCCATGAGAAAGTCAAATAACACAGATGAAATAACATTCTCCCTAACGGAAATCCGTTTGACGAGACATCAGCAATAAGTTCCATCTGCTTCGTTCACCGATACTTTCAGTTATCTTTAAGTATTTAACAGGTCCTCTTCCCGATAGGAGAAACAGAGAGAGAGAGAGAGAGAGAGAGAGAGAGAGAGAGAGAGAGAGAGAGAGAGAGAGAGAGAGAGAAGGAGGGGGAGGATTTTAAACTCCGCACACAGTTGTACAACGTCTTATCACAAGTATTTGACCTGCACATCCCTTGCCTTATCCAGAACCAGCATGCTTGCTTTTCTTTAAGCATTTTATTTATTACTTTTTCCAGCAAACTGAAAATGAAAATGCTTAATGTTTTCATCACTACCGACGTAGATGGAATGCCTCCGCATTTAGTAGTAAACTTCCTCAAGTCACCTGCCGTTGGTATCATTGATATGACTTCCAGGCCTAAAAATTAGGTTTTGTTTATCAATTTTGTGTTATGAAAGAGTCTGGTTAATATAAGAGGTTTAATTAAAAGCTAAATGACACTTGCAGTTACTCCATCGCAAACTGGTGTTTTCTGTATCCTAAGCTTCTCTAAGACTGATTCTCATAAAAAAAAAACGCGGCTTTATTTATCAATACATCCAGGTCATCCTCAGCTTCTGTTATGTCAAGCCAATGATCTCCCTCTTATCTCCTATTCTTGACCTCGCAAAAATGTTCCTCCCACTTTGTTTTCTTCCTCTACGGAGGTTATTCTTGCCCCATCGGTCTTTTTGACCGGTATTTTACTCTTTCTTTTCATCCGTAGATAATTATGCAGGCTACCATTACCCTAACACCAATGCCCCTCCTGATTACATGGCTTTGCAGCCTATTTTATCAGATATTCTCTCATTTCTTTTTGAGCATCGTTCATCTTCACTGCCTATTCCCGAGTACATAGCACGCTCTACTTTATGTTCTTTATCCCCTCCCTGAAAGTTTTACACAACCTATTCTTTATTGTATCCCATGACTTAACCGATATCTAAGGTTTCCGTTTTGTTGTTCCATATCCCAACAATTCTTCTCCAAGATATACATTTAAGATGTCAGTCCAGTCTTCGTTGAATGTCTGCACCTCCGTATACGGTTTCTAAAACTGCCAGACTATTTCGACTTGCAATGGCTAAAGCCTCTCGCCGTTCATTTTACACTTTACGCAGTTTTACCATAATAAGCCTATGTTACTATGAGAACTAACATTTGTGAACGACAATGTCATCTTTTTTATGACAATGTATGGATTTCCAGGGTAATCTAAGAAAAACTGAAGTGAATTTTCAGTCCCGTTTAGAGACTATTCAGATATGCGAGGAATATCATTCGCAACAAAAGAAACGTAAAACTGTGCGAATTTCAAATAGCATGCAGTCCAAAATCTTATTGTTAGTAATTTTTGAGTCTTGATAAACAGGGACAAGATCGCAATTTATTTATGTTTCAAAGATCGAACTCAGAGACGCTCCCTGTAGATGCCGGTTTCATCGCCTGACATTTGAGCTTTTTTTACTGGTGCGTTACGCTATTTAATTAGGTATTTAAGAGAGAGAGAGAGAGAGAGAGAGAGAGAGAGAGAGAGAGAGAGAGAGAGAGAAGACTAGGACTAAAATGAATTGCAAATTGAAAAGAGACAGAGTTAGAATCATAAATCGCCAGACAGAAGTAAAGCAAATGCAAAAAAAAAAAAAAAAAGAATGACAGAACATTTCCCAAATATCACCGAGAAACAGAAACAGCACAGAAGGAACACCCAGAAACGCTAGAAAGGCAACTGCGGAGCAGGACGGGTGTGGAAACCGAGAGAGAGCATCTGACTCCGCGAAGGGGCGGGGAGATACGAGAGACATAATGATGAATGGAGTAATTACCAAGGATAAGCAAATGAGAGCGGTGTTTCCCTCGTTGTTTATTAAAACAAATGCCGATGCCATCAGCTGAGGGCAAAGAAATCGCGTAACAGCTTGTAGGTGTGATAGCGTATCGAAGGCCAGTGCAGAATCCGAAAAAGTTTCCCCGAGGTCGTAGAGCGTGTTCGGGTGGATAAGAGAGAGAGAGAGAGAGAGAGAGAGAGAGAGAGAGAGAGATAGCAGTTTCATTATTAGACTGAAAGAACCTTATGCCAGCAAAGGAGCTTGCTTTTCGTAGCAGACCATAGCAAGAGAGAAAAGGATATGAAATCAGACAAATGAGTGTGTTTGTATTCATGCGCATGCTGAATGTGAGATTGTAAGTACTTATGATAAACCATTTTCCTAGGTTATGAACCGGCTGGTAAATTATATTAGTTCTCTGCATGTAAAATACACCCTGTCTACGTGTGAAAATTTTACATGAATCAAAATTTTCTACCGTTTCATACTGTATATACTGTCTATGTCTGTCTATCTGGGAAAAAAACAAACAAACAGGGGAAACTTCAGGCAGTGTACTGCATTACTGTCAGTTTTTACTCATGTCAGTTTATTTTTCCAACCAAGGAATATTATCCTCGCTAGAAGTACGCTTGCTATATAAAAGTACATTCTAACTTCCGAAATCATGATTTTATAGTAAGATATATTTATAAATAACCAGCAAAAAAAAAAAAAAAAATAGAGACAGAGAAAGTATGAACGAGATAAAAGAACCAGATGAATTTGGTTTGCGAAAGGCGCTGTTGGGAGAATCCACGGGAGATATGACCAAAAATCCTTTGGGAAACGACTAAATTTTGTATTTGTTGCGCTCATTATTTCAAGGAAGTTCTCCCTCTTTCTCAAGATTTATCACATTTTTAAGCATATTACTTGATTGCCGCATGACATCACAAAAGGTCATTAATGATGTAGAAATATTGCCTGTTTTGTACTCGTTTGGGATTATTGATTTTTTAATTCGAATAGATGGAAATGTCCGTATTAGGGAATCGAACACGCCTTGTAGTTTTTTTCGGGAGAGTAATTGTTTCATCGATAAAAATTTTATTAGTCTTCCCTCGAAAAAAAAAAAAAAGTGAATGACGACAAAATTATGTTCGTGTTGCATACTAGTCTTTTTTAGGGTACGGAGGTAAGTATAGCCTCTTGTCTTGCATCACAGAAGTAAATGAGGCATGAGGAATTTTGCAAACTACTTCATGCTAACAACAGAAAATAATTATAAAATAAGCAGGGACTTTTAAAGCATACTTCAAATTATCATGGTTATAGCAGAGACCATTAATTTTGCACTCTGAGGGGCCCTTGTTTCAATGGCAAATACTATTGTTATTAATTTGTTTTATTAGGATTGAATAGTTTCCATCACTGATAGAAATGCAAAATTGGATGAAAACTCTAATAAAATGCAGTATTGCATGTGTTTAGGTGATGAATATAGTATTGCTTAATGCAAGTCGTTTTTTTTTATGGTTTTATGAAACACTTGTGCCGCCGAATTGTAATCATAGCTGAAAGTGGCAGTTACAAATGCTTCGTTGTACCTGCGCGCCAGAGGCTGCTCAGTAGTAAAGCAGGCTCCCTTGTATTTTGAAATACTCTCTTGCTTTCCTCTTTACGAGCAATTTCAGCAGACAGAATGTGACGTCTGCACATCATTCAACGTTCATGTGACCGTGTAGTTCAAAATAACATGAAAAATGCATAACCAAAACTCACCCAAATACACTTCAGTACAGGGCACTAATTCCAAAACAAACTTGCAACCCTAAGAGAACAAACTGTGAAACACAAGACTGGGACGTCCCAACAACCACAACCTATCTCTACCCATAACCGCCATGGACTCCTCTCCTCCCGACCACGCTTCCTTCACCTATACCAACCTCTCCCTCTTTACCTTTACAAATCCCGGATCTTTCCTAGATAGTGACTGCCAAGGGTTTTAACCCGGTATACATCCACCTTTGCGGCGTGTTTAGCACAAGGCCTTTGGGGATTACCGTTAAAAAATAAACAAAAGACTGTAAGTATCTTAAAGATAACGACCCCCAAGGGGACTTTCTAGGAAAGATCCCAAACCCCCACCCAATCCCCAAGACCACATGCCCCTATGATCTTAAGATCAAAAATTATTTTTTTTTTTACAATGACTCAACTACAATATCAATCAAACAAAAAACCAAGCAGACAACAACAATCTTTGTAAAGTACTATTAGCAGAAATCTACTCCAACTTAAAGTTCCTTCTCCAGGCACTCCAACTCATAGTCCCTCATCCAGGCAGGATCACGCCTTTTTCTCCCGGGATATCTCCTGTTATCATCATCCCTTTCTTCATTCACCTCCTCCTCACTAGACTCCCCTGAGGAACTCGGCAGCTCAATCCCATGCAAGTCTAACACATGACATGGCATACCATCCACAGACACATTATTTTTAGAATGAATTCCACTTACGATCCCCATCTTCCATTGAGTAGTGCGGCGTGTACAGGGAGGCTTGACCCACATTTCTTCTCCCACCTGAACAGGAGCAACGTCCTCAGTAGCAGTAACTGTCACTTTCGCCGGGTGTCTTCACTCATATTTGTAGATACCCTCTGAGAGAGGGTATCTCATCTAAACCTTTCCTGAGTGTCATATTATACCAGAACTCAGCTTCTAATGGACTTAGTGATAGTTCTGTGGTGCCTCTCCACAATACCGTTTCCACTTGCTCTATATATTCCATCCATCCAACATCATCTTTACTACTTCCGACATGAATCTCATCTACAGGACCCCGTTCCAGAAATATTATATTCAATATGTCTGCTACTTCCTCTGCACTCTCTCTCTCTCTCTTCAGACCTCTCCACTCTGCAGATCTGCTAGCACCACAGTCAATCATTGACAAATACAGTACATTCTTATAATGTGTGACATCTATGGCAAGTCTCTTCCAATCTCTGTCCATGCTCACACTACCTGCCTCTTGCATCACTGCAGGGCAAGACTGATGCCCTTTACTACAACTTCCAACCCAGCCACATTAATATGATTGCTGTCATGTTTCTTTCGCAAGTAAGCTGCGTCCTCAACCACAGTACCACCCATCTCCAACACAACTTCCAATGCTAAACTACTCAAATCGCACCAAAGAACCCCATCCTCAGACCGAAAAACATGCTACTGCCCTTGCACTGGATCATCTTCTTTTACCTTCTGGACTCCCAACCTTTTTAAACAGGAAGTCCGCCCACTTATAATTTACGAGTTGATGACACTACAGCTTCTTGGCCGCTCTAATTTGTAGATGTGTCGACTTCAAACCTACAGTTGCCAGTTACCTTGCATTCTGTGCCAATCCCTTAAGATCTCACCACATACATCAATATCATCATCCCCAGTATGACACTATAAACTTGTTCAACTCTCTAAAGTCCAGGACTGGTCTAACTTTATTTTTAGTTGGTTGCTCAACAGCCAA
This sequence comes from Macrobrachium rosenbergii, assembly GCF_040412425.1. Lineage (NCBI taxonomy): Eukaryota > Metazoa > Arthropoda > Malacostraca > Decapoda > Palaemonidae > Macrobrachium > Macrobrachium rosenbergii. The sequence continues at coordinate 31,712,629 of NC_089749.1, read as the reverse complement.
TAAAGGAAAGACCCCATCCTCAATCTCCTTGTCCCAGGGGAGCAAAATACCCCCTTCAAACCATCTATCTACTTCCTTCTCAAACTCCCTTCTCGTCCATTCATCCCATCCTTTATCATAACAACTAATCTTATCTGTCAACTCCACTTTGTTTCCCTCTTTGACGAACCACTCTACTGTCCACTGAGTCTCATCAAATCCTGCCACAAAATCTTTATCTTCAGTTGTAATAATACTGGAATTACCATATGTGTTGGCCATAGCACCACACTCTGAGTTATCACTTATCACTGAACATCTTACCATACCAAACATAACTTTGCCCTCAGCCACTGTAACACCTCCAAACACACTGATTGCATTCGTGCCCAAAATTTAAATCAATATTGTCAATTAGTTTCTAAGCCACTAAAGCAGTTACAGTAAGTGCAACATCACAAATTTCAATTTCACATTCGTTTCACCTTTACACAAGATCTCTCTCACATTAAAGGCAGTTATGATCCTTCCTCCAGTAACTTTATCCATTAAATGTGAACTAAGAACTGTAGCAGAACAACCTGTGTCCACCAAGCCCACCACAGAATACCCATTCACCTACAATTTAACAAGTGGTAACCTCGAATGGGACCCACTTACACCTCTGATGGGTAAGCTGTTGGTGCACCAGTCCCCCATTTCTCAAATCACATTTAGTTGAAATATGACCTATCTTATTACACCTGAAGCACACAACTGGTTTTCAGTCCTTAAGCAGCATATGTGGACATCCACACCCAGAACACTGACCCTTGAATTCACCAAAACTTCGCCTACTGAACTCATTTGCCTCCCATCAATTATTGCTTTACTCACAACAGACTTGGGCCTAGATGTACTAACAGCAGCAACATCAACATCACTGAATGTAAGAAAAGTCATTTATCTCGCTCTGTTAATAATTTCGCTCGTTGCCATTCCCTGAATTCCTGGTAGCTGCTGCAATCGTGCACCGACTTGACTAGGCATACCCTTCACGAATGATAACCTTACTAAGTGTTCCAACCCATCCCCCTTAAACCCAGCTAACCCTGCCAACCTTCTTAATTCATTTGCAAAAACGTCTACCTGCTCCCCCACCCACCTTGAATTAGTTAATTTCCCAGATGCTACAAAAACTCCATCTGGAAAGGCTTCTTTCAATAATTCTTCAATATCGTCACTATCACTTTGGTCATCTTTCATTTCCAAATACAAAGCCAATGCATCACCTCCCAAAAACAATGGAATAAATGCAGCCACATCATTCACTTTCTGAAGCCTAGCGACAAATTTTACCTTTTTTAAACAAGCAACTACATCTCCTTCGCCCTTAAAGGGCTTAACCATATCAGCTGAGATATTAGACTTCAGTACAGGGAACTTATTCCAAAACAAACTTACAACCCTAAGAGAAAAATCGACATGGACCCTCTCCTCCTGCCCACCCTTCCTTCACCTACGAGTATACCAAACCGTTCCCATCTTTACCTTTACAAACCCCAACCCAATCCCAAAGACCACAGACCGTTTGGAGTACTGAGTTAGGAGTGGTCGTTTCAGATTAATAATCTCGATACACTGAGATCTGTTCGTCCAACACAGATCTACGTCTGTTAGTGTACTTATGATTGGACGCTTTCCTCTCTTAGCAAGTTAAAATCACATGCAGTACTTTACGGAGATATACAACGTCCCGAGATATTGTCCAAGAAGAATATTGTCCCTTTTGTATTTTGGGATATCCTGAGCAGGGACATTCATGTCTAAGAACCAACCACCAACCAAGATACGTAACGGTGGTTCTGAAGGTGAATCATAATTAACATGGAAGGAAACGGGGCTGCACGTCCACGGAAATGGTGTGCAATTATTTTCAGAAAACGCAAGAGGAATGCTACACCTAAAAAAAACACACTTTTCATTTATAGATTAAAACTGACATTAAGCTCATCTGTTACTTATTATGTAGAGTGTCAAGATAGAATTGAGTGCACCTTGCTTAGCCGAAGATGTTTACGTAACTGAAACATTCTGGTACTTTATTCAGTTTAAGAAGCTCAACGCTGAATCCATGACTCGGTTTATTCCAAATCAAATGACGAGGGATTATCGTCAAGTGGCTTAGAAGAACTCGCCCACATGAACTAAGACCAACTGATGAATTATTCACTGAAGAGCAATCCTTATCTCGATAGCAGAACGATGACATTCGGCTGTTTGGACGCTTAACGTCGGTTTCCTGACCTCCATACACAACGAATCTGCAATGAGTAGTTTTTGTTTATTTCTCAGTACGTATTATTCCGGTATTATACATCAGTTCTCTGAGTGGAAGTTGAATGTTGTGATCCTGAATGCAATCGATAATACTGTATCACGAGACCTCAGTTATCTTAGGGTTTTGTTCCATTTAGTATTAATTTGACTCTCTCTCTCTCTCTCTCTCTCTCTCTCTCTCTCTCTCTCTCTCTCTAAGATACCTAATAGTATCACACCAAAAAAGAAAAAAATTATAAATACCTGGTGATAAAACTGGCATACCACAGGGGGCATCACTGTGTCCAGTCTTTTTACAAAAAAATAAACTTCGACTTTGTCCATATTTATTAACTTAACAATTATGGACAGCTAGGAGTTAGAAGTCTAAGACAACTGAAGCTATATGAAATTCGAACAGTTTTAAGTTTCTTTCGTTGAACCAAATTGAAAATTTCACTTTAATTATTCTTCGATTACCTTGAACATCCGTAATTTTATTGAAAAGACATTATTGTTCACAAATATTTTTTATCTGAATAACATAGGCTTTATACAGTAAAACTGTAAATAGACGTGTATTCCTGGGGAATCACTGCCTTATGCGTGCAAGAACTCCCGCATAGGAGGCACATCGCCACAATGGACTCGAAAGAAGATACAGCTGGTTTCGAACAGAGACCACATGAGCGACTGGCAGCATGGATGCAAGATTTTCCTCCTGTCACCTGGAAACGAAATGCTGCTTTTCCTCTCACATTGTTATAGCATCTATGAGAGCTAAGGACAAACTTTACCCGACGTGCCACGCGACTTAAATACCACCATTATGATTAGTGAATGTTCGTAGAAAATCGCCAAAGCAATCGAAAACTCGTTATCAGGTAGACTATACTGTATGTCCAGTCAGATCCTCTAGCGAGGAAATAGCCTCGCTCCGCGAGTCAAAAGGTCTTAAACAGTGAAACAAGATAAAAATTCTGGAGAAGACGAGACTTCTTTACCTTAACAACATAAATAATTTTTTCACACTATGGGAGGCCTTAAGTGTTTTTCACACTTCATTGTTTATACAACACTTTGTTTTAATTTCTATTACCATCATTGTTACTGTCATTATTTTCAGTTATTATGTCAGCTTTATTGTTTATCTCACTGTAAGGTCGGGGCTGCTGGACATAATTCTACTATTGCGTGGGATCCCGTCTTTTCCCTTGATCATTTGTACATCTTTCTTTGCTCGTATTATTATTATTATTATTATTATTATTATTATTATTATTATTATTATTATTATTATTATTATTATTATTATTCTCGTCAGTAGCACAATTTTTTATTCGCTTGCACGGGCTGTTACCATTAGTGCTATAGCTTCCTTACCGTGAATATTATTTAGCTGTAATGATATAAATGCAGCTGTTCATTTTTTTTCGATGTATGTTGTGCTAGCTCGGTTGTACCTTCATTCCTTACTTGCACATGGCCACGAGCTGAAATAAAATTTATTATTATTAATAACTGATACCCTACGGCGGTGCTAGGGTCCCCACTTTCTCCTTTGGTTTGTTTTACGAATGCTGCGCCTGAGGGCTGATGATTGATGGTAAATGACAAGGTCATTTTTCGCTGATAATTATCGCATCCTGACACTCTTCATTTGATGAGGTCACACGCAAATATCTTTTCGGCTTCTGTCGAGATAAAACTGGTCATTCCCGTAGGGAGGTAGTAGCGTCAGTGCACCTCATGCGGTGCACTGTAGGCTTTATTTAAGGTCCTTTGCAACGTGCCTTCGGCCCCTAGCTGTAACCCCTTTCGTTCCTTTTACTGTACTTCCTTTCATATTCTCTCTCTTCCATCTTACATTCCACCCTCTCCTAACAATTGTTTCATAGTGCAACTGCTTTGAGGTTTTCCTCCTGTTACACCTTTCAAACCATTTACTGCCAATTTTCGTTTCAGCGCTGAGTGACCTCATAGGTCCCAGTGCTTGGCCTTTGGTCTAAACTCTATTTTCAGTAAAACTGGTCATAACAAATGATGAGCTTTTCTTTCCCGCAGGGATTTTCAGATTGCGGACTACCCAAGATTTCGTCCACTTCCTTTCTTTCCACGCCCCTCTCGCTAATCTCATAGAGTTGACATGATTCATCACTCAGGAACGCCACGCTGGGACACTGGTAAAGATGAAATACAAATAACTGAATTTAAAACTGTCATTAACTTGAAACAAGTGAAAAATGCGCCGAAATTTCTTCGGCGCATTCGAGTTTTCTGTACAGCCACTACAGCGTATAATCCAGGCCACCGAAAATAGATCTATCTTTAGGCGGTCTCGGTATAATACTGTATGAGCTGCGGCCCACGATACTTTAATCACGGCCCGGTGGTGGCCTATCTTACATCGTTGCCAGAAGCACGGTTATGGCTAACTTTAACCTTAAATAATATAAAAACTACTGAGACTAGAGGGCTGCACTTCGGTATGTTTGATGCTTGGAGGTTGGAAGATCAACATACCAATTTGCAGCCCTCTAGCCTCAGTAGTTTTTAAGATTTGAGGGCGGACAGAAAAAAGTACGGACGGACAGACAAAGCCGGCACAATAGCCTTCCTTTACAGAAAACTAAAATTGTGCGGGGAAGAACTCAGAATGGAAAGTTCGCGAAGTATATTTCAAAATGCAGTTTGCCGTGAAGTCATCTGCTGCAGCTTCAAAACGAAGGTTTTTCTTCTTCTTTTTTTCACAGTTAAAATTTTTATCTTAGATTCAGGAGACTAACTTTGAGTTGTGAAACAACTTTTCTCGTTTTTCGCAGAATTTATCCTTACAAGGGGATACGGGTTTTTTTGCTATGAGAGAGAGAGAGAGAGAGAGAGAGAGAGAGAGAGAGAGAGAGAGAGAGATAACATCTAGATAAAATATTGCGTTAATTAGCTTCCTTAACTCCGAGCTGGCGCCCTGACCAAGTTATGAGACCCACAAAATTGGGGTTTCCCGTTCACCCTGTGTCCTGTGTTCTGAGAAGCTATAGAAATGAGATAACGCATATCTCAGGGCACTTGTCGTCCCGCCTTGTGTCATCGGCCGTGACTTTGTTTCCTACTGTTTCAGAGAAGATTCTGTTTAGTAAGCAACGTCATGGTAGGCAATTGTTTGTTTATATTTATCTATTTGTTTACTCTTCATACAAGCATGTGTTAATGCTGTTAATATTTGCCCGAATGCCGCTGTATGCCTGACTTTGAAATTCTATAAGAATTCCTATTTGCAGTTCTGGTTATATTATTATTATTATTATTATTATTATTATTATTATTATTATTATTATTATTTATTGCTGAAAAACAGTACATTCACCAGTACGGAATTAAGAAAATAGGTAATTATCTTGCTAAGCAAATCACCACCGAATCGATTGTCTACATGTGAAAGGGAAAATCGTATGAAATTAGACCAATAAATAAATGAATAGGATACACAGTCTTCAAAAAAGTTTTATTCTTGAGATTCCGCAGAAAATATTGATATTCTCAACGTATCACTGAGGCTTTATATGTGTCTGGGAGACTCCGGAGCGGAAGGGGGCGGCGCAAGGTTCATTTTTAAGCACTAGTAGTGTGAATGCCTCCATGGTCAAGCTTTGGCACAAATGAAGCTTAACGTTAACGATGGATAGAGCGTGAAAATTAGGTGTACACAGGTGCACTTGAAAGCCACACTTCTCCTGGTGGAGCAGCGTTTCATAGAATGTCAATAATGAACGAATATTTCGTAGTTAGGTCGATTTATCCAGCAGTAAATATTTTCTTATTCGAAAGGCAATCGCCCACACGGGATTTACGCGCCGACTAAACTGCAGTTAGCCATACTAGTGATCTCTGCATTGCAATAACAGGACATATACCATTTGTATAGTATATAAGGTTGATCAGGTGTATTTCATCTTTTTCGAGGTCTTAAGCTTCGAATAGATTTGATATACCTGAGTCTATACTCTGATCCTCGGGGTTATCTTAATAAAATTTTAGCCCATAATTGAAAACTGAATTGTGTTCGCATTGTTAATGCATGGATATGGTATCCTGGTACCATAATTTTTTTGCAGATACGATTGTTTGACAGTAGGGATCTCTGCTGAATAACTATTTTCATCTCTAACACGATGCTGACAAATCTTCAGGAGAAAATCAGTTTATTGAAGTGGCGGTGGTGCCCTTCATTCAGTTGCAGTCTTGAAATTTAAAGGGTTACAAAATCAGGTGCATGCGTGGGATTTCGGAAAATTTTGGATCTTGGCTCATGCAAACACATTAAGATTCATTTCAGAATACTTGCTTTTCAACATGCAAATCATGTGTGACTGAAAACCCTAACAGATAGTTTCGGAGATAATGCCATTACCATAGGTCTGGAAATAAACTAGTATAAGTAATTTGACACTAAGTGGAGGTGTGTAAAGTTATATAAGTTAGAAAAATGAAAGGACACAAGAAAAAGAGCAAATATATTAAGGCTTACGAGAGCAAATTCATAGAGAATGAAAGATGTGAGGACGAGGGATGAGGAAGAAAATTAACACTTATTGCAGCAATTTATCACAGCAAACGAAGGGATACAAATAATGCAAAGGGAGCAAAAAAAAAAAAAAAAACACACCGCAACTGTCAAAACTATCACCAATACCTTCCATACGTGTGAGGAGAAATGGCTCAGTTCGTCGAATACGCAGTACTGGTTTGAAAGCGCTTGGAAATTCGATTTGTATCCATTATTTCAATGATGGCGTTAACTTTCACAAGCAAATGGTAATAAGAACTAATACCGTAATGAGTCAATATGAGTTCAAGTAATATTAAAAGAATAAAAGAAGCGACTAAATAACGACTTAAATGTTATCCTTGTCCTTGCCTTCTAACCTATAAAAAAGTAGCGTTGCTAACTCCTGAAGATATATATATATATATATATATATATATATATATATATATATATATATATATATATATATATATATATATATATGTATGTATATATATATGTATGTATATATATACAAAAAGTGATAATAATCATATATGTATATATATATATATATATATATATATATATATATATATATATATATATATATATATATATATATATGAATGTCTTTTACTGTAATACAACCGTATAATATGATGATAAAAAGGCCCACAAAACGTTGTATGAACGTTTCAACCATATATTTCGAGCACTTTCTTCTCTGCCCCTGTTCACTGGTAAAATATGGACAAATGATAGACACAAGGGTATATATACAAAACATATGTAGGTGTGGCAGTAAGTCTCGTTGGCATGCCGGTGGCCATTGACCCTTCCTGGGTCAATGGCCACCTGCACGCCAGGATTCATCCTGTCAAAACAAAGCTGGCAGCTGTAAGGTAAGAATGGTAATCGACCGCAACTACACACCTGCCTCTTAAACAGATGTTTGCTATATAATTCTAGAAAGAACATAGAGGGAGGGAGAGAGTCGCGCAGTGTCTCTGTGGAAATTGCGGATGATAATGACGGTCAACATCAGCTGGAATGAAGAGTTTGCAAAGACTATACCCACCAAATGACGTGTATCTAAGTATGAGAGCCGACAACAGAAATCTTTCTAGCTGAAGAATTGTCAACATCTAAATGAATTCCAAAATGGAGTTGCTTCTTATCTTTCTTCGAGTCCCAAAATACTTTTCTCCTGGAAGAAGCAGTAGGCCATTTAGGCAATTACTATCCTTGACTTGCTCGCTAGAGTATAATTCTTGATCATCAAATATTCAAAGACTTTGAATTCCCCGAAACTGGAAATTTAGCCTCTGTTAGTAATCCACATATATCTGATACATTATTCTAATTTATGAGAAAATCTAGCTTTCTGATATTCTCATCCAACGTCGGTTGGGCGTTTAAGAGAGAGAGAGAGAGAGAGAGAAAGAGAGAGAGAGAGAGAGAGAGAGAGAGAGAGAGAGAGAGAGAGAGAGAAAGAGAGAGAGAGAATGCCTAATAAATGGCTTTAACCCTTCTCGGGAGAGGATTACCTATTCGAGGCCCTCCTGACTGTAGTTTCTCTTTCTTTCCATCTCATCTACGACCTATAACCATCGACTTACAATCAGGTATATTGCTCACTGCTTAGGTGAACAAAGACTTGATGGGTTTCTAGGAAAAGCTCCCATACCGTTCTTCTCTCCTTGTCCGGTTCGGGAATCGAACACTGGTCTGTTGTCAGCTGAACATACTATCACCAGCGCTTTGAGGCCAGCGCTGGAGAGAGAGAGAGAGAGAGAGAGAGAGAGAGAGAGAGAGAGAGAGAGAGAGAGAGAGAAGGGAAGGGGGGTGGGGGCTCAGGACAGTAGATAACAGCAAAGCAGACGAAAGTAGTCTTCTGAGCTTAAAGACTCCACAGGATGCGGATAAGAAACATCCTACTGATAACCCAGCAAAGAAGAGAACGAGGCTGAGAATTCGAATTTCACAACACTAATCCAAACGCTCTGCTCTGGACTCTCGAAACCTGTTCGTTCTCAAACGAAGACTTTCGAAGTGAAATGGAATGTATTCAGCGTATGATGTCTTACTTTTCTTCTGGCTTAAGCATTATTTAGGGCGGCGTAAATTTTACTTAAATGCAATGCCTTCAAATAATATGTAACACATATTATATGTGTATATAATAATATACACTTTTATATTACATACATAATTTTACACACGTATGCATATATATATATATATATATATATATATATATATATATATATATATATATATTGTATATATTTATGTATGTATAAACATACGTACATAAATACACAAACACACACACACACACACAAACACACACACACACACACACACACATATATATATATATATATATATATATATATATATATATATATATATATATATATATATATATATATATATATATATATATATATATATAATATCATTGGTGACGTAAGGTGTTATTGACGAGAAATATAATGGTAATAATAATGATAGCCAAAGCATTACCTCGGTAATACTGTAATAAGTTAATATGAAAAATAAATGGTAAGGTTTAAAGCAAAGTGATCTTGCTTTCTATGCCTATAATTTCACGCCTACTGTTTAAGCAATATTGCATCCACATTAGTGGGGTATTGTGTCTGTTAACAAGAACATTATAAACACAATTACGTAAGTTTGGAAACCAGTTCTCCCCAAACTAAGAGAAATAGAGTTCAAAATATATTATGGCTATATTAATCAAAGCACTCAGCTATGTATCTGGTTGTCAGTCCACTGTGATAGACCACAGTCGGGAAGAGGGAAGTACTTGAGACAGGCAACCTCATCCAATATTTCTAGTTGAAAACCAGAATGAAGCCACTCTCTCTTAGGAAAAACGCAAGCACGCACATGCAAAGAAACACATAACACACACACATATATATATATATATATATATATATATATATATATATATATATATATATATATATATATATATATATATATATATATATATATATATGTATGTGTGTGTGTACCCACATCAATACGGATGAGAGTACTGTGCTTCGTTCCTACAGTACATGGGAAGTTGTTGACCTCTGAACCGTTGTATGATTACGGAAGCCTGACCAATTAATTTGGCTTAAAAACTGACCATGAATAGCAGTGCATTATCATTATCCGGGACCATCAAGAGCTGAATAGTGATGGAAGATGTAAAATAAAACATAGTAATTGAATAAAAGTGGATATCTCTGAAGAGACGACGAAATAGCTGATGATGATCTACAGCGCTCTACAAAATCGGAACAGAGAGAGAGAGAGAGAGAGAGAGAGAGAGAGAGAGAGAGAGAGAGAGAGAGAGAGAGAGAGAGAAATAATCTGAAATGTGTTTGAGAAAAGAAATGAAAGTAAATGTTAGAAAAGTAATTCTAGGAAAAAAATAACACTGAGTGGATGATACACAGGCAAACGGTAGGTTTGCGAATGCAGAACATCCGGGGAACCTAACCAACAAACTTATCAGGATTCTAATGAAAAGCGCAGCATGGAAAATTTAGAAATTAAATAAATAGAAACTTACATCTATCTTGTCGACAGCTTGGATCCCTGGAAATATCAGCCTAACACGGAAAGGTTCGCACATTTTCTTGAATTCTGGTTCCTCCAGCAAGTTGCGACTTGTAACGGAAAAAAAAACGGCAGCAGAAAATGTTCTTATGGCAATTACTCGGCAACTCCGTAAAGAGAACGTTAGTTCCAGTATTTCTTGAAATAGGTACGATATCTTTTACTTTAAAGATAATTAGCTTATAAAAACCATGAGTTACGTTTCTCCAATCAATGCCCAGAAAAGGTTATTACCCACAGAAAACTTGTAACCATCTGGAGTAAGATTATCTCGTACATTTTATGCCATAATTATGCATTTAGACTGTATAACAAACATGTATACGTTACAATGCTACTCTGCTTCTGACGCCATTTAAAGCTAAAAAATTTTCACTATACGTAGAAACCACTCAAACAAAATTTGTATATTAATACTTAGAAGGTGTACTACTCTAAAAATCGCCAAAATCAAAATTACGATAACCCACATACTATGATCAAAGTCGTATTCTTAGAAAGATACCCCTTGATCTTTCAGCAATTCAGGTAAATGTTAAAGAAACCGCTGAACTTTAAAATAAAGCGACGAAGTTGTGTAATGTGAGCTCTTGTTAGGGAGGAAATGATTACATCATAGATCAGTTTTGCCTCTTATCAAGATCAGTTTTGCCTCTTATCATAATCAAAAAGACTCAACAGCTTCTACCTTACAGTAGCATGCTGTATTTAAAAATGTATATTGGTACATGCATTAACTGCGTGATGACCTTTTAAACATTTCAGGTGCTATATAGCAAATACGATCAAACGCCTGATTGCCATGGATAGCTTGGCGAACACTGACGTTCGTTACAGCATCGCATTCACTAAATTAATGGGTACCAACAATTGCATCCAACTCACATGATATCTTCACAACCTCATTATCTACGTTATTGCGTATTTCACATACTCAAAACCTTGTTGATGGATACCTCTGGAAACTCATGCCTTGATTATGGATAGCATCCCAAACTCACTGCCTGTGTTCATGAATAGTTCCACAACGCACTGTTCAAGGAAGCATCACAGTTCCCGCTTATGTTATGACCAGTCCCACAAAGCACTGCCCTTATTCAAGGATAGTGTGAATGTCTCAGTGCCTTGTGATCATAAACAGCATCATAATCATCGTGCCGATAGTACCATTTACTCATGGTCTGTGTTCACTGATAGCCTAACCCGCATTTGACAGAGTTCATGGAAAATAATTTCATTACCCACTATCATGGAAGGTATCGAAAATCTAATGCCAGTATTCGTGGGTAACATCACAAAAATATTGCCAGTGTTCATGAGTAACATTACAAACTCATTGCCAATATTCAAGAGTAACTTCCAAATTCATTGCTTGTGCATGAGTATCAAACCTATTGCCTGTGTTTATGAGTAGCAAATGCATTGCTTGTGTACACAGAGTAAAGCTCATTGCTTGCGTACATATAGTAACATTCATTGTGTTCATAGAGTAAAACTCATTGATAGTGTCCAAGAGTAAAACTCATTTTGTATTCATAAAAAAAAGTTAAGTATATCTTAGTTTAACCAGACCACTGAGCTGGTTAACAGCTCTCCTAGGGCTGGCCTATGCTCATAGAGTAACAAACTCATTGCCTGTGTCCATAGAGTAACAAACTATTGCCTGTATTCATAGAGTAACAAAATCATTACCTGTATTCATAGAGTAACAAACTCATTGCCTGTATTCATAGAGTAACAAACTCATTGCCTGTGTCCATAGAGTAACAAACTCATTGCGTGTATTTATAGAGTAACAAACTTATTGCCTGTATTCATAGAGTAACAAACTCATTGCCTGTATTCATAGAGTAACAAACTCATTGCCTGTGTCCATAGAGTAACAAACTCATTGCGTGTATTTATAGAGTAACAAACTCATTGCCTGTATTCATAGAGTAACAAACTCATTGCCTGTATTCATAGAGTAACAAACTTATTGCCTGTGTCCATAGAGTAACAAACTCATTGCCTGTATTTATAGAGTAACAAACTCATTGCCTGTATTCATAGAGTAACAAAATCATTGCCTGTATTTAGAGTTAGAAACTCATTGCCTGTATTCATAGAGTAACAAACTCATTGCCTGTGTCCATAGAGTAACAAACTCATTGCCTGTGTCCATAGAGTAACAAACTCATTGCCTGTGTCCATAGAGTAACAAACTCATTGCCTGTGTCCATAGAGTAACAAACTCATTGCCTGTGTCCATAGAGTAACAAACTCATTGCCTGTGTCCATAGAGTAACAAACTCATTGCCTGTGTCCATAGAGTAACAAACTTATTGCCTGTATTCATAGAGTAACAAACTCATTGCCTGTATTCATAGAGTAACAAACTCATTGCCTGTGTCCATAGAGTAACAAACTCATTGCCTGTGTCCATAGAGTAACAAACTCATTGCCTGTGTCCATAGAGTAACAAACTCATTGCCTGTGTCCATAGAGTAACAAACTTATTGCCTGTATTCATAGAGTAACAAACTCACTGCCAGTGTCCATAGAGTAACAAACTCATTACCTGTGTCCATAGAGTAACAAACTCATTGTCTGCATTTATAGAGTAACAATCTCATTGCCTGTATTCATAGAGTAACAAACTATTGCCTGTATTCATAGCGTAACAAACTATTGCCTGTATTCATAGAGTAACAAAATCATTACCTGTATTCATAGAGTAACAAACTCATTGTTTGTATTCATAGAGTAACAAACTCATTGCCTGTGTCCATAGAGTAACAAACTCACTGCCTGTGTCCATAGAGTAACAAACTCATTACCTGTGTCCATAGAGTAACAAACTCATTGCCTGTGTCCATAGAGTAACAAACTCACTGCCTGTGTCCATAGAGTAACAAACTCATTACCTGTGTCCATAGAGTAACAAACTCATTGCCTGTGTCCATAGAGTAACAAACTCATTGCCTGTGTCCATAGAGTAACAAACTCATTACCTGTGTCCATAGAGTAACAAACTCATTACCTGTGTCCATAGAGTAACAAACTCATTGTCTGCATTTATAGAGTAACAATCTCATTGCCTGTATTCATAGAGTAACAAACTATTGCCTGTATTCATAGCGTAACAAACTATTGCCTGTATTCATAGAGTAACAAAATCATTACCTGTATTCATAGAGTAACAAACTCATTGTCTGTATTCATAGAGTAACAAACTCATTGCCTGTGTCCACAGAGTAACAAACTCATTGTCTGTATTCACAGAACAAACCCATTGCCTGTGTTCATAGAGTAACAAACTCATTACCTATGTTCAAGAGTAACAAACTCATTGCCTGTGTTCATAAAGTAACAAACTCATTGCCTTTATTCATAGAGTAACAAACTCATTGCCTGTGTCCATAGAGTAACAAACTCATTGTCTGTATTCACAGAACAAACCCATTGCCTGTGTTCATAGAGTAACAAACTCATTACCTATGTTCAAGAGTAACAAACTCATTGCCTGTGTCCATAGAGTAACAAACTCATTGCCTTTATTCATAGAGTAACAAACTCATTGCCTGTATTCAGAGGGTAACAAACTCATTGCCTGTGTCCATAGAGTAACAAACTCATTGCCTGTTTTTATAGAGTAACAAACTCATTGCCTGTATTCATAAAGTAACAAACTCATTGCCTGGATTTATAGAGTAACAAACTCATCACCAGTGTCCAAAGAGTAACAAACTCACTGCCTTTATTCATAGAGTAACAAACTCATTGCCTGTATTTATAGTGTAACAAACTCATTGATTGTGTCCATAGAGTAACAAACTCATTGCCTGTATTTATAGAGTAACAAACTCATTGGCTGTATTTATAGAGTAACAAACCCATTGCCTGTATTCACAGAGTAACAAACTCATTGCCTGTATTTATAGAGTAACAAAGTCATTGCCTGTACGAGTATTCACAGAGTAACAAACTCATTACCTGTCTCCATAGAGTAACTAAACTTGGCGGAAAAAAGTACCTCCTACCTAGCAGTTGCTAAAGAGAGCAGCTTTATCATGCGTGAAGCTTTACCGTTAGAACAGGAAAACAAAGTTACACTCGTACCAAAAACATCCTAGAAAAGACAAAGCATCAGAGATGTGCGTAATTTATTCTAAATCTTGTAAATTTTGGGCTCCCACAGAAATAGTTATAATGACTGCCAAAGATTTGTATAAGACTAAACACGAAGCAAGATTCGAAAATCCCCAGAACAAATATACAGTATTAGCAATAATATAATAAAGTTTCAGTGTTACCTTACGTTTGCCTAAGTCCGGGTTTAATAGGTCAACGAAGTGAAAACAATCGCTGGAAAACTCAAGCGCCAGCTGTAGTCTAGTTGCGTGATAAACGGGTTTTTCGTAAAAACTTCACAATAGACCAATTTCGTTACCATAAATTAAGGAAGAATTGAATACACCACTCCTGAAAAAAAAAAAAAAATACTTAGCAAACTCCTGTTAAACGTCTACCGCCCAGAACGATGTCACAGTCGAAGGCTCAAATGTCCGAACTCAAATGGTGTTGTCATTTGCTAGACTCTCAAGTCTAGTAGTGTCTTGCTTCGTGGAACGTGACCGAATGCCATCTATGGATATCCTTGAAATCGCTAATTTTGCAAGTATTATTTTTATTTCCTACTCCCTTCTTTTACTTGTCTTTCACAGAAGTTTAAAATACAGCACACGATGAATAGATTTTCCTGAACGTAATTCGTAATTTCTTTTAGGGTTCACAAAATAATTTGTAGCATAAGCCTGTCGCATATTTCTTTTCATCACTTTGATGAAATAACTTTTAATTCGCGTGGATATTCTGCTATAACGATATATAATGAAATATTCTATATATAGCCTAAGTATACACATATATGTGTATACGTATATATAGAATATTTCATTATATATCGTTATGGCAGAGTATCCACGCGAATTAAAAGTTATTTCATCAAAGTGATGAAAAGAAATATGCTACAAATTATTTTGTGACCCCTAAAAGAAAATTACGAATTGCGTTCCGGAAAATCTATTCATCGTGTGCTGTATTTCAAACTTCTGTGAAAGACAAGTAAAAGAAGGGAGTAGGAAATAAAAATAATACTTGCAAAATTAGCGATTTCATGGATATCCATAGATGGCATTCGGTCATGTTCCATGAAGCAAGACACCACTAAGACTTAAGAATCTTAGTAGGATGAGTTCGGACATTTGAGGCTTCGGACCTTCGACTGTAACATAGTTCTGGACTGCAGACATTTAACAGGAGTTTGCTAAGTATCCTTTTTCTTCAGGAGTGGTGTATTAAATTCCTCCTTAATTTATCGTGGCGAAATTGGTTCTATTGTGAAGTTTCCACGAAAAAACCGGTTATCACGCGACTAGACTAAAGCTGACGCTTGATATTTCCATCGATTGTTGTCACTTCGTTGGTCTAGTTATAATAAACCGCGGACTTCTGCATATACACTGTGTGTGTCTATATATATATATATATATATATATATATATATATATATATATATATATATATATATATTTATATATATATATATATATATATATATATATATATATATATATATATATATATATATATATATATATATATATATATATATATCGCAGAATGAAGCGTTTGTACGTGAACAAAAGGAAAACGAAAGAATCAATGGAAATAATATTTTAAACAAATGCCCAAACGGGGATTTCCAATGCTTACTCTAAGGAGGCAGCTAACCTCCAAACTGAGATAACACAGCAGCCTGGATATTTCAGTACATGAAAAAAAAAGCTATATAAACATCCTGCATAACAACTCAGGTATCAGTTCCCAGCAGTAATGCAAGGGCTAAGTAAGTTTAATTATAGTAATATTCATTTGTATTTGGTTGCGAATCATATACCAGTGTAGCAAGTTTTATGGAATGTATCCAGTTACACGTCGCACACACACATATAAATATAAATATATATATATATATATATATATATATATTATATATATATATATATATGGGTGTGTGTGTGTGTGCATCGTATTACTG
This sequence comes from Macrobrachium rosenbergii, assembly GCF_040412425.1. Taxonomy (NCBI): domain Eukaryota; kingdom Metazoa; phylum Arthropoda; class Malacostraca; order Decapoda; family Palaemonidae; genus Macrobrachium; species Macrobrachium rosenbergii. The sequence continues at coordinate 31,696,100 of NC_089749.1, read as the reverse complement.
GATACATAGCATAAAACTTGTTACACTGGTATATGATTCGCAATCAAATACAAATGAATATTACTATTGTCGCGAATTTTCCCCCGACTGGGAAGGTTCTAAGTCCCTGATGGCACGGGACTGGGATTATCAGGCCTGAGGGGCTCTACCAGCGAACATGCAAGCGAAGGCCCAGCAAGGTCAAGCAGGGTTTTACAATTTTATTTTAAAAAAATAGACTAATTAAATTTAACATACATTAACACACAAGGACCATGCGGTCGGGTACAAGAGTATACTGAAAGCTATACAAAACCCCCTAAAACTAAAAAAAAAAAAAAAAAAAAAAGTCTCTAAAAGCTGCAATTTTGCACAAAACTCATTTCCATACAATCAGGCTACACTTTAAATGAATATTAACTATATCAAAGCCCGGATGGCAAAAATGTGAAGGGATTAATTTAGCATACTAAAGGAACCGGCTCTTGACTTTAAAATGAACGATTTGGCTGCGGAGGTGACGACGGGGAGGTGCGTACCTTACCTGAGAGCGATACCCTCGAGAAAGACCCACATCGCCTCTCTGCACGCTTCGTCGTCACCTCGGTCCCCTTTCAAAATTTATACGTAGCTTATTCTACTAAAGGAGGTACTCGAATTATATAAAAAGGAGCCTCTCCGACATTCCCGACACATACAACACAGGCAATTCGCCGGACACAAATAATAATCAGGCAAATTCACAAAAAAAAAAAAAAATGGAACCACGAACTCAGCCTCCTGCCTGTTACTCCCCCCCCCCCCGGCCCCTCACTTACCCTGAGCGTTGTGAAAAAAGTTAAGTATACCAGTGAGCTGATTAACAGCTCTCCTAGTGCTGGCCCGAAGGATTAGACTTATTTTACGTGGTTAAGAACCAGTTGGTTACCTAGCAACGGGACCTACAGCTTATTGTAGAATCCGAACCACATTATACCGAGAAATGAATTTCTATCACCAGAAATAAATTCCTCTAATTTTGGTGAAGGATTGTCGAGAAAAAACGGACCCAATTTTTTCACGACACCCGTTTTGGGTAGGCTATTTGTTTAAAATATTACCATTGATGTTTTCGTTTTCCTTTTGTTCACGTATAAACGTTTCATTCTTATATATATATTTATATATATATATATATATATATATATATATATATATATATATATATATACATATATATATATACTGCAGATATACATATACATATACAGTATATATATACATATTGAATACATATGCACACTTCAGCAAAAGCGCTACCAACAAGTCTCATCAATCATAAAATACTTAGCTGCTATCAGCTGAACCACTGTTATGCTGGACATCATTAAAAACATCTGTTATGCAAAAGGCGTGCAGCCTGCAACGCAAATCCCTAGGTCCTATCAAGTACTTGGATCCCACCTTCGTTTGTGACTTTTGTGAGATTCAGCTTGTAGTGTCTTTATCTTCTTCAGAGTTTTGTGTTCAGTCCCGATGCGAGGGAATATTTTAATTATAAGGTTGAGGCCTCTTTAATATATATATATATATATATATATATATATATATATATATATATATATATATATATATATATATATATATATGTATATATACAGTTGAGACTCTTTATATATATATATATATATATATATATATATATATATATATATATATATATATATATATATATATATATATATATATATATATATATAGTAAAGCTGAGCCACCAGGAGTAAACAAAAACCTCCATTTTGGTCCTTTATAACTCTGGAAATATTCAGCAGATCGGGATGAAACTTTGGCTTTATAGGTTTCCCCACTAATACGTTCCGGAGATCCAGATATAGTTTTTTGGCTTTCGGGGGATGTACGGGGTGGGTGGGTGACGGACCTAACATGTCTGTGGAGCAATAACGGTAAAAGTACAGCCGTGATACTTAGTTTTTCTGAAAGGTTGTATTCTAGAGGGGTGCCTTTCGGGGTTTGCTTTTTGAAACAATGAAATTTTAAAATTACAGTATGGCATTCAAATTAGCCACCAAAATTCAAATTTCCTGATGCTCAGGTACGGACTGTTCATTACATTACAAGAGATGCCGCTTTCTCAATGTGTATGAATAGCAAGTGGTGTTAGAAGAAGCTGCCTGACTTACGGTCAATTATCTTAATTAAAAACTACCACACACGTTGAAATTAGCTACGCGGTTTCGGTTTTCGCGATCGTTGACTTGTCCTATATAAAGAGCATCAAGTTAGAATGTTTTCACACACACACACACACACACACACACACACACACATATATATATATATATATATATATATATATATATATATATATATATATATATATATATATATATATATATATATATATATATATATATAGTATACTTATGCAGCAAACGAGCTGAGCTGACCATAGTCACAGGTCTAACAAAACTATGTTTGGCAACTTATAACCCCCATTCCTTTGTTACCACATTTTTCTCGATCTAGGGCGTTGCCATTGCAAATAAGAACTGAAATCACGGGCCAAAAAGTGATGAAATCACAAAAGGGGTGGTAAAGCCCACCCACAAGATACAGATATGAAGGCCAGCGGATACAGAGGAAAGGGTAGGTCGGAGGGCTTTACTCCGCAACCTGGTAAATTATGATGAAAGCAAGAAGTAGAAGTAGGAGTCTTTTCTCAGTCAGTATAGAAAGTGAGTGCCATTACAATACACATGTTGAATAGGCTTCGGTTTGGACGAACCACCCTTGATGATGTGAAAATTATGCAAGAGCGCCTGATTCCAGTACCACCCAGCACTGACCCGGCCAAGGTTTTTGTTGAACATTGCTCTAGTCTCCACAACAGCAACAATCAGAATGAGTTCGCCTGTATTATTCTCGACGACAAAGAAGAAAACAATGTTACCTACAAAGAAGCGTTTCGTTTATATGATCGTGCGCTTCTGTGTGGACACATTTGCTATATATCTTCAAACTGAAGAAGTGCCAGCGTCTATCTCTTCAGGTATGGTTAGCGTTGTGCATATTATAATAGCACTCGCTTTCTATACTGATTGAGAAGAGACTCCTACTTCTGCTTTTCGCTTTCATCATAATTTATCAGGTTGCAGAGTAAAGCCCTACGCCCTACCCCTTTATTTGTATTCCCTGACCACCATATCTGTCTCTTGTGTCTGGAATTATACCCCTTTTGTTATTTCATCACTTTTTTGCCCATGATATACTGTACTTCACACGTCAGCTAGATTCTTTGCATCAAGCCAAGCTGTTGGGCTCGACCTCTACGGGGGAAGTCTTTAAGGTCCTCAGCCATTGATTAAATTGTTACATTTTGTAAATTGTATTGTTGGATAGTTTTCCATCTGTTTAAACTTTCTCGTGTTCTGTCTGAAATCAGCGGAAGTTTAAACAGATGGAAAACTACCCAACAATACAATTTACAAAATGTAACAATATAATCAATGGCTGAGGACGTAAGACCTTCCCCATAGAGGCCGAGCCTAGACCGCGTTTGCAACCAAATCTCGTCAGTTTGACGCTGGTCTCTGCTTGAGGTTCCAAGCCTTGGTTATAAGTGTCTGGTACTCCTGCCTGGATGTTATCTGTTTTGTATTTTAAACCTATTTTATTTATCATATGTTGAGTTTTGATAGCTGAAGGATCGTAATGCTAAGTGTTATTGTATTTCCTAGTATTTGGTTTTTTGTGTGATAAACATACAAACATATGTTTAGTTTATATCTGGATCTGGGTTTTTTAATTTTCAGTAAAAGAAAACTGTCCGTCCGCACTTTTTCTGTCCGTACTTTTTCCTGTCCTCCCTCACATCTTAAAAACTACTGAGGCTAGAGGGCTGCAAATTAATATGTTGATCATCAGTCCTCCAACCATCAAACATACCAAATTGCAGCCCTCTAGCCTCAGTAGTTTTTATTCGATTTAAGGTTAAAATTATCCATAATCGTGCGTCTGGCACCGTAACAACACAGGCCACCACGGCCAGCTGAGCGTTTCATGGGCCGTGGCTGAGAGTTTCTTACAGTATTATATGTTTTACAGAAAACTCGATTGTGCCGAAGAAACTTCGGCGCATTTTCTACTTGTTTGTCTTTGTGTTAATGTCTTTAATTGAATAATGTTGCCAGAATCTAAATTCTTGCTATTTTACTTTGCCTTTCTTTATCATATTTGTGGTACGAAATGCAATGTACCTTTGGGCTGTCTCGGCTAGGCAACTAAGGACGCAACTATATATATATATATATATATATATATATATATATATATATATATATATATATATATATATATATATATATATATATATATATAAATACACACATATATGTATGTATATGTATATGTACTGTATATATAATACTGTTTTCTTTTGATTTAGATACTTATTTGGTATTTAATTCAGTTACTGGTTACTTGTTTAATTTTTTTTTTTCATACCTACTTATAAAATGATATTTATATATTTGTTTGCATGTAGAATTTATTTACCTGTTTGCATATGTATTCATTTGTTTCTGTCATATAATTGTATAGCTTAATTACTTACGTACCTTCTATTTTTTATTTATTCATTTGTTATATTTTTAATTTTTAAATTTACTTTTTAAAATATATACCCACTTTTATCTATCTATCTGTCTATCTATCTTTCTATCTGTCTATACATGTATATATTATATATATATATATATATATATATATATATATATATATATATATATATATATATATATATATATATATATATGACTATTTATCACATCACCGTGATTCATATACAATCAGAAAGCTACAAACGTCCTTTAATATCAATTCGCTCTACCTCGAAATAATATATTTTCATATATGTTACCGAAGGGGAATTTTTTAGTTGATAATAAGTCCACCGTCCCGTGGGGTCGAACCAGCGACGGACGAGGACTCAGGACTACAGGGACGCACTAACCAGTTGGCCACAAGAGAGGTATAAGTGAATATCGCCTCCCATCAACTCACCCGTCGAACTCAGGTGTTTTGCATTTGGAGACGATATCCACCCACCTCTGCCATGTTGACCGTGTAGTGCGTTTGTCGCGATATTCACTTATACCTCTCTTGTGGCCGACTGGGTTAGTGCGTCCCTGTAGTCCTGAGTCCTCGTCCGTCGCTGGTTCGATCCCACGGGACGGTGGACTTATTATCAACTAAAAATTCCCTTCGGTAACATATATGAAAATATATTATTTCCGAGGTAGAGCGAATTGGATATTAAAGGACGTTTGTAGCTTTCGATTATATATATATATATATATATATATATATATATATATATATATATATATATATATATATACATATACATACTGTTTATATATTCATTTTTCTACATATTTATTAATTTAGTTATTGACTGAATGATTAATATTTTATACATATGATTACACGTATTTATGAGTTTATTTAATTAGTTTTTTATTTATTCACATGTATTTCCCTAATACTCCTAATCAAATATACTGAGGCATTCATAGTCAGATATGTAGGGCTCTTATTTTACGCAAATATCGCTTCCAAGCCAAGTTTAAATGTTTTCAAGCATTCAGGCTTCCACACAGTTTCCCTACCACCGCAATTGTAATTGATAATCATTTCATTACTGCTAACGGTTTTAGTGATGATACTGGTAGTAGTGGCATGTTGATGAAGCGATGATGAAGAACACGAAAGATTCTAGGGCTTAGTGAAATACGTCAGACTTGACTGTCATGTCAGTAACATTATTAGGCGCTACTGGAGAGGGAAATGGTGGCCATATGGGCTTTCAACATCTGCATCACTACGTGTTGGTCATATCACTAACTGAAAAATTGTCAACAGACCCAACAATCTATGTACTGGATGTTTTTCATTCTATTGTCTATTTTTAACCTTTTGGAAATCCTTTAGTGACAAGGTTTACGCATTCAGATAAAATATACATAAAAAACTACGACTAATAACACTGAGTTCCCCATTAACTGAGTACATCGATGTTTCGATATCCCTCCTCAGCATAGCCGCATGGGAAGGATGACGGCACCGTCCTGGCCTTCCTAAGCGATCCTCAGACCTTGTTAGTCTAGAGTAGACCTTGGGTTATTGAGTGCACAACCTACGAACCCAAGGCCACATTTGAGCTAACTTACTCGATGCTAGATGACACCCGCTTAATTACTGGACTAACTTGGCTTCACTTTGGACAGTGTCATAGCTGCCAAGGTAAAATGGACCCCTTATTAGAACCCTCGTTCCCATAATCCCTCATGACAAGCTTCTTTTGTTATCATTACCTAGTAAGAGTTATACTTGCGATGCAGCTTGGACAGGGCAGACAACCTATTGTCTTTATCGTATCCAGTTCGAATGAAACAAGAGGAAAGGGAACAATCGAGAAGTCATATCTAGAAGTTAGTGAAGGACACACCTCCCTAAGGTTATATTATATGAGTTAGTGAAAGCGATGAAAAAGAGCAGTATTTTTCCCAAAGCGGGAGAGTAGTATAGCGTTAAAAGGAAAACTGCTGCTATTTGGGAGGGTGTGTTGTTGAAAGTACTAGACAGGAAATGGTGAAAACCACAAAGTGCCTGTATCAAGATGATGAGAGACCATTTAGTTCCAACACACTGTTTGATATCATCCAAAAAATACAAACTCATTCTTTTAGTAAAGATGTGCAGGAGTCAGGCATTGTGCATTCGGCTTCATTTTAGGGGAAAATTTACAATTCAATGAATTTTCGTATTATTCTCTGAAATACATTTCTCTCTGTCCCTTTCTGGAATTGTAACTTAGGTAATGTCAATCTATCTCACAAATGTGCCTGTTGACCAAAGCAATGAATTAGGTTCCCAGTTGTTAGGCGACTGCTATCAGTCACAGCTATGGTGGAGAGAAAGAGAGAACACAACTGGAGGTGAGTGTTTATTACCGCAAAAATGTATATCAAAACAGAGGGTCTCGATGAGGTGATCCCCATCCGACTGGGGTGAAAATATTCAAATGATATTCTCTCATTTCCTACATTAGCTGGACTGCATTGTTGTAAGGAAACATCTAATGTAGATCACCCCCTCTCCTCTCTCTCTCTCTCTCTCTCTCTCTCTCTCTCTCTCTCTCTCTCTCTCTCTCAAGAGTGTTTCCTTTATCTACCAATTTTCCCTGTGCCCTCCTGCCATAGATAATGGTTATCGAAATGCCCTCAACTAATGCAATTGCAATTTTGCTAATTAAAATAGTAGCTTCAGTGGTACCAAATGGTTGTATCTGCTTAATCCGGGAGACCATGGTGAACTGAACCAAAAGTATCTGAGAATTAAAACAGGACTTGCTTTGTTTTTTTTTCTTATTCCGGTCACAAAAATGATGTGCCGCAGATATTCAAGCTGCTCTGTAAGAGCTGTAGCGATCAAAACATACATACATACATGCATGCATACATACATGGCAGTGACGTTGTGCTCTTTTAACACCAGGCATCTATTTAGATACGAGTTCAAACCGGCTGAAGCTCATTCTCTCATCCAGTTACCAGTTACGTTATCATTCATGTATATATCAGGAGAAAATTGATTTACAATGCCATCTGTACTTGTGCGCAAGAGAACTTTTTAAGAAAGTGTACCTGATGCCTAGTTTGGGCAGCCACTTTAGTAACATTAATTTTCCAGCTTGGCTCTATATATATATATATATATATATATATATATATATATATATTTTTTTTTTTTTTTCCTCTCTCTTTTGTCGTGGCGTGGTCGGTAATGCTGTTTGCCTGAAACTACACGCAATTTAAATGCAAATGCTAACTGCCCGCGTGCAGAAACTTAGCCTTTCATTAAATTTTGGTCATGAACTCTTTCTAAAACTTACTAAAAGAATAAATTGTATTATAAAAATCACAATTTCGGCTCCTGAAAGCAAAATTTAAATCAGGATTAATAATCTGTGTACGCTTAGGTGCCGATTTTCTTCGTTTTCGTTCGTGCAACGAAGAGAAATTAAATAGCTTGATGAGCTAGTATACAGTATATATATATATATATATATATATATATATATATATATATATATATATATATATATATATGCATATGTATATATACATGAATGTTTGTACACTTGTTTATGATTTAAAAAAACGAGACGGTTGAATATCCAAAGAAAACTATGTCATCTAATAACCGCGTGGATAGCTGTGATCCTAATTTTCGGATCTTATAATATCTTTATGACCAAGAACCAATTATACACGTATTATACGCACACACAGACGCGCGCGCACACACACTCACATATAATATAAATGTAGATACACTGTGTGTCTTTGATGATTCTTCTTCCCCTTGACATTCCTCTTTCTGTTAATTTCACTGTCTTCGACGGTTACTTTTTTAAAACCTATAAGATCATATGAGGGTGTGTGAGTGTGTGCATGAATATGTGGGAATTATATTAGTTAACTATTGTAAGCTATACGTAAGCTTGCAACAATAAGCGTATCACTTAAAAGAATGTGTGTGTATATGTATGAATGATCATACTATAGTACAGTAAGCAACATGCAGCTCTATACTGATTTCATTTTCTTTTTAATGGTACGCTTGTTGTTGCAAGCTTAGGTATATCTAGCATAATAATTAACTAATATAATTCCCACATATTCCCGCACACACACACGCACAAGCAACACACACACACGCAGAAGCACACACACAGTCAAATGATTTTATTGGTTTTAAAAAAGTAACCATAGAAGACTGAGATTAACAGAAAGATAAATGGCAAGAAGAAGAACCAGCAAAGCCAAACAGTTTTTGCTCTGCACCTAAAAGGAAGACGGCCAAGGGATTATAGTCTGGCAGCAGTAGGTGACAACCTTGCAAAAATACCCCCCAAGCATGTTTTGATTGATTTTGGGAGAAAAAGTTCCATAGAATCAGAAACTGAATGATGCCCAGCTGGCATCTTTGGGCATTTTGAGAAATTCATTATTGCCAACCAAGTAGTCCACATTGCCAGACAAACCCAGAAAACGATCCATGTCATTTGTGACAATACGGATGTTTTTGTCCTGATCCACTTGCATCTGAAGGTCGCCGTTGCAAAATTTTCCTTGTTCCAACACGTCCCACGAGGAATACTATAAATACTGGCGCGACAGTCAACAAGCATGCAGAAATAGTCAAGTATTTACTTCCTCTCCACGCCCTGACTGGTTGTGATACCGTCAGTACACTGTATGGAATTGGAAAAGTCAAACCTTTAAAAATCCTCAAGCAAGGATAACATACTCCTTTGCTTGGAGACAATGAACAGTAAGAAGGTTTGGAAACACAAGCTGTTGCATTCATTGCCAAGTGCTATGGCAGCAAGGAAACTGGCACCATGTCGGAGCATTTAGTTTGCATGTCAAGAGAGCCCACCACCAAGCATGCCTATGGAGAGCAGCATTGCAATCTGATCCTCCAGCTTTGGCCTCCTCGGACTTCGGGTGGAAACCAAACCACGACAGTCAAATCCTTCTTCCAGTACCACTTCCACCTGACACATTGGCTGCTCCTGAGAGAGTGCTGAACCTGCTCTTCTGCAACTGCCAATCGTCAACAGATGGATGTTCCACAAGGAGGTGTTTGTGTCGCAAAAATTATATTGCATGCAGCACCTTTTGCAAGTGCAATATCGACTCCAGTCTCAACTGTTACAATCCTCTCAATGCAGCTTTCCAGGATTCTGAAGATGAAGCGGCTGACACTGACGACGAAAGGGACAACGAAAATGAAGACTTTCTCACTTGAAATCATTTATAAATGTTCTTTGGCATCATTTTCTGATATCAGTTTCTGATAAAGTGACCAAACATTCAGCATGTGTTTGTGTTCTTTCTTGATCACGATTTTTTTTTGCAACCAATGTACCATTTGTTTTATACTGAATATGAACAACTCAATAAGTTTTGAGTTTACACTTTATTTTCCATTAAAATTGGCTTCCTTGACCTCGAAAACCCTAGAATTGATGTATCATATTATAATATATGCCAAAAAATAAAAAAATGAGAGACGTTTAAGCTTTTGGGTTTACGCGGCAACCATCTTGGACGCCATGTTGAATTTCTCAAAATGCCTAAAGATGCCAGCTGGGCATCATTCAATTTCTGATTCTATGGAACTTTTTCTACCAAAATCAATCAAAACCTACTTGGGGGGTATTTTTGCAAGGCCTATTTGAAAATCAGGGTTTGGCTGCTAGACTATTATGATATATAGCCCACAAAAGTGAAAAAAGAACGGTTTGAGAAAATCAAAGGAAATAAGTAACAGAAAAAATAAAACAAAAACAAAGCAAAAAAAAAAAGATGTTTTGCTATAACATGCCTCACTCTCTTTTCCTCAAATTATCATTTCCTTCCGGAGCCCTTCCTCTATTAAAAAAAATGAAAAAGGCACTACATAACTCTAAAACTACCGTTTTTACCCACACCATTCCTATTCCTTTGATTGTTTTTGTATTACCGTACGATATAGTTCCCTTGCGGATATATTCAGCCTAGTGACGTTCCCCATATAGTAACATGTACAGTATATAAATATCCTAGCATTGACATGCAGTGTTGATAGCTCACATTCCCTATGGCTAGAATGACCTGTTTTGTTAATTATTTTATGCTAATCGTTTACAAAGCGCGGCACGATTTGAAACAATTACAAGTTTGCTTAAAAGAACGTTTCCAAATGCTCATGAGTAAAGGAAATTGATTTAACAATTTTATACCTGCATATAAAAGAAAATATTTATTGCTGATCAAAGTTGATTTGATGTAAAATGAATCAACATTTTAATCCAATGTACACATGATATCACACTTCCCCCAAAGACTGTTATCACCTTACCCAAAGAACGGACCCACCGGGGAACAAATTGCTGCTGGCCGGCGGTGTAATCGGTACGAATTTCAAACTCCCATTATAGGTAAATAGAACACAAACATTAACATGGCAGGTTCAACTGGTGGCGTTTCCCTTTCGCTGTCAAGAGTTCTCTCTGAGAAATATAACGGCAGAGCATTTAGGAAATATGCTCAGAATCAACTTTTGGACAAAGCGGATGACATGCTCATCGCCTGGAGCAAAGAGGACAGTTGCATTTTCGCGCAGCTCATTGACCCACCCGATTCCAAAGTCCAGGTAGGTTACTTGTTCTAAGTTAAATTGGCTTACTTATTCACTTTTTACACTTATAGGCTTCCGCGTAGACTTGGAAGTTCTTGCTGAGTGTTATTTTGTTCCCGGTATTGGACTTGGGCAGCCAGCTGGTGGCGCTTGTAAACTATCCCTTCCTTTTCTTGTCCCCTGTGGTGGGTAATACTGCAGGGTGATTGTGCAACAGCTCCAGTCTGCTTTTACGCAGGCAGGGATATGTGGAAAGGTAGAACTAAGTTATAGGTACACGGCGGGTATTTAGCGAGAAATGGCAGTTTCTCATTGTATTTTGGATGCTTATTAACAATTTAATGTTAATTTTTGGCGGTCGGCTGTAATTAACTTACAATTTACCTTTGAACTCTACCCTACAGTAAGGGGGAGCCTGATGGGAATCCGGGGTTTCCATACGCGATCTTCACGAGACAGAGCACCGGTACGTCTGTTTCGAACAGTTCATATCCCGTCTGGCAAGTGCAATACCTTGTTAACGTATGGGTAACCCCCCCCCTCCCCCGGGCCAGTACTAAACATGGGGAAGGGACATTCCATTTGGCCGACAACAAACAAAGGTAATTCTTTACAAAAGGTCCGCATCAATATTTGGTGTTTGACCTTACTAAAATAATACAAAACCCCTTAATATGTACAGTAACTTAACACAACCACCTAACCTAACCTAGGGCTCCGTGCCCCTACCTAGGCCTAGCGGGGGAGCTTCGCCCCCCCTGCGACCCCCCTTTAAGGGCACAACCTAACACATCAAACAAACACCAAATACTGATGCAGACCTTTTGTAAAGAATTACGCAAACAAATGCACCGCCAGTGTCAGAAGCCCTAAAACTGTTGAAAAAACCAGTTTCCAAGGTACTGCACTTGCCAGACGGGATATGAACCATTTGAAACAGACGTAGCCGTGCTCTGTCTTGTGAAGATCGCGTTAGGAAACCCCTTGTTGGATGGACTTCAGGGGACAATTACAGGTTAATTACAGCCGACCGCCAAAAAATAACGTTGAATTGTAAATAAGCAACCAAAATTCTATAAGAAACTGCCATTTCCTGCCAAATACCCGCAGTGCCTGTATTACTTAGAAATACCTGTGGAAATATTGTGCACAGGTCTTTTTTCTTTTTTTACTAACAGTTCTCCTAGTTTTTAGTCTATCAGTTTTTACCATTAATCCTCTAGGTAGAACTATATAGTAGCTCCACGGCAGCGACTGCCTTGTAACTTAACTTTTTCTACAGTTTTTTGGTTGCTAATTATGAATTTACCTTTAGTTTTTGGTACTCGAGTGTAATTAACCTGTAATTAACCCCTGAAGTCTATCCAACCAGGGGTTTCCATATGCTATCTTCACAAGACAGAGCACGGCTACTTCAGTTTCGAACGGTTCATATCCCGTCCGGCAAGTGCAATAACTTTTTAACGTATGGGTACCCAACCCTCCTGGGCCAGTACTAAACACGGCGAAGGAACATTCCATTTGGCCGACAACAAACAGATGCACCGCTAGTATCAGAACCCTTAAAAGTGTAGAAGAAACCAGTTGAAAAGGTAAAACCAGGCACGGAGCTAATATGTAGAATTACTGTCCTCTAAATTGCTCTTACCATAGTTTTTGAATGAGAGTAGCCTAGGGTAAATGATCGGGGTTGAGATACATGGGTGGCAGAATTTTCACTTTTCACTCAATATTTAGGCTAAATGGAGAAATAACAAAAAAATTAAACCTTTAGGAAAACTTTTCAAAATATTGAAGCTTCATTAACAAAATGAGCTATAGGAAACAGCCATACGAACTAAAATAAGCATGTGAAGTCTTCGTAAAATAGGCGTTGAAGGCAGTTTTGAATCCAGTATGGGGTCTTCCAAAAGATTGTGACAAAATGAATGGCAATAAGACACTTCCTTCTGAGCATTCATTTAACGGTGTTCTGACGCTAATTGCGTATATATGTAATGTTTATAGATATTACTCAAGATTTTAGTTGTAATCAGCACAACAACATTTTGTTGCCTATACTAGTGAAAATATGAGACAAGGAATTCCCGTCTTGTCATGTGGTTGAACTGAAATGCAGTTTTATCCTTACTGACATCACAACTGAAGCTACACAGTGCTTATTTGATTGTAATTATGCACATTTGATCTTAATTCACTCAAAATACCACTTAAAATACATGAGAATGTTTGTTTACAATGCTTTACTCCATCAAAGTGGCGAAACTGTCGTGGGAACAATTTTCCAGCCTTATTGTATATTGGCTGCCACAAACATCCAAGAGCGGATGACGCATTAGTGAATAGTTTGCGATAGAAATATAGTATTTTGTTGTTAGGACTTTTCATTTATTTAAGTCCATATTACTATGTATATTTCTGAGACATACAATGTGTACATATGAGTGTTACCACTTTGGCGAAAATGCAAGAAAGTTGAGTATGACAATTTATCTAGAACTAGTACGAGAGTTAAGATGCCATGATGTCAAAATACAGGACTGAAATAAAGGTTTTAAATCCAAAATTATTTCTTAAAACACCATTATATTTGACAAAACTTACACTATGTATGTGATATATATATTACACTGTATGTAATATATATTAATAAATAAAAAAAAATAGGAAAACACGAAAAATAGCTACATCGTAACGTTCACAGCAAAAGCATTGAAATTTGTCTCAGGAATCTGGTTTGCTCCAACAGCAAATATTTTCAAATGAATTATAATGAATAAGTAATACATTTACTCCATTTATAACCTTATTCTGGTGTTTAGCTACCTAGTTATTTAAATATCTAGGGCTCTGGCATCCCAAAAATTCGCTAGAGGTCCCGTCCAAGCCCCAAAACGAGCCAGCGTTTACCACTGATGTCAAGGAAACAGTGTCAGCGTCTATGGGTACAAATATTTTGCAGATTTAACACAGGAAATGGGCAGTTTGTTTACGTAAGTGACTTGGCAAATATCGAGATGGCGTCAGTCGTCCACTTTTAAAATGTTTTAAGTAAAAGTTCCGAGGGCATTAGGGCCGGTAAGTTAGCACCACGCACGGCTAAATCTTAACAAACCTCTGTTTAATCAGAAGTATGCCATTATTTCGTAACTTAGGAGGAAACTGTTACTTTGATAGGAATGTAGAGGGGGCACAAGTCTCTGATGCTGATGGGGGCGTGTTCGAATGCATTTTCTGGAAGTGTTCAAACAGCGGACGAATGTCAGTGTCTCACGCCCCAAGCGTTTACCCTAAGTGCTGTATTATGTTCTCATATTTAGGAGTTACATAGCTGAGGATGGAAAGGCAGTCCCTGCATTGAGTCATCAGTCTCCCTATATGAGTTTCGTGATTTTCCTTTTTGCTTTTTTATTAAAGCGATATATATAAAATTCTTTTTTCCAGTCCTTAGCATACATGACTCAAGAGGTATTTTGTGATTATATTTTCTGATTATTATACTGTACTCTTATTTCTTGTTTTTTGAGTCAGGTATAAAAAATGTGCTTTCTTTATTAGGTTTGCTGCAGCTGAGTAAAGTTTCTCCTGTCTGCTTTTTCTCTTTGCATACTTTGTGGACTCTTCTTCATGATGTCTTCTTTTGTGATTAAAGTGTAACTAAATACTGTAGCTTTAGCCTTGTACAGTATAGCATTACCTGTGCTGGCCTAGTAGGCCTATCATATGTTTTCATCTATATTTGCCCGCTACTACTGTATATTTCTTGGCAACTTTTGCAATTACTACTGCCATCTTTTACTATCCATATCCCTTTCCTCAAGACATTTCTTTCTTCTCCATCCTGTAGGCTTTCTTTTGTAGCCTATATATCTCTCTTAAATAATTTTGGCTAATGTCATACCTTAATCATCCATGTCCCATGTTCTGCATCTTTTAATACCTTCTTTTGTATTTCCTGGTGCTTCTAAGATTTTTATAGCTGTCCCATTTTCTCTTTCAAGTTTAATTTCTGCTTCTCTTACATTAAGTATTAACACCCTGCATAATGATGTCGGTAGTTATACACCCCTCCAGAATGTTTCCTATCCGAGTATTGTATGTGTCATACCTGCTTATTTTCCTGCCATCTCATATGTTTTTGTAGGTCTTATTATCCCTAATTATTCATATTTATTTTAAATGTTAACTAGTTTTATACCTTCTGTTGTCATTTGGACAAGCCTTAGCATAGTGAGCAATGGCTATTATTAGGAATGCGGTAACTATTTAAGCTGAAAAGTATTTTAAGAAATCTACACTGCTATCATTGTCCTCCAGATTTAGGCAAGCATGTTTCATGATTATTGGAAGGTAATGGTGATGAGTGACTGAGGTCAGCTGCAAACACTTGCTTAGTCACATCTAGAGACCACTTTAGGTTAGGTTATGATGTATCCTAGTAAGTACTAACTGCAATAGCTTATAGGCAAGGTGAAGGAGTTATCCAGGGAGAGGGGGTGTTTAGGCACCCCTTAGTCAAGAAGTTTGTATTTTATGTGTAGCATTTTGGAATGGTCACAGATACAGTAGATACAGGGGAAAAAAATAAGTGAATTATGACAGAATTTTACTGACAGATGGGAGCAGTAGATGTATGTGAAGATATATTTAAACAACTGTGATTCATCTATAAAGTTTACGTGTACAGTACCATATGTTGTGTTTAAGGAAAAATATATGAATGACAGTATGTACAAATTTCTTGGGAAAATGAGTGTAGTTTTACAAGGAGCCTTTATTAAAGAGGCCCTAATTACTCATAACCAAACTTGACATTGCCAGGTTTGGGTAAGGTAGCTTCTTAGTATCAATTTTGAGTTGGGATGAGATTCTGTGTGATGAGGGATATGGGCTAAAAATGAGGCTATGCTTTGTAAGCCCCTCTCTTGAAGATTACAGTTCTCCTAATTAACCTGTGTGCAAAAATTAGGGTAATGTTCTGATTTTTCTAACAAATGCTTCCTCAGTATGGTCATTTTATTTCAGTGTTACAGACAGGTATGCTGTAATCTTTGCTGGTATTCCCTTGGAGATTTTCTTTCATGCATATTTGATTAACTAGTTTCTCCTTTCTTCTCATTTCTGTTTTTTCCACAGCCATTCCAGTTTTTACAGACAGGTTTTGCATTTCTGTTAAAAACAGTTTTGATATCTTAGCTGTCACTTTCATGTCTTTTTACCCATTTCTCTTAGGATTAGCCTAGTAAGTGCATTTTATGCCTTAATACTTACATTAATGATATTTATTTAGAGTGTTTTTGTTTTTAAGATATTAAGTTATTGAATATGTTCATGAGGTTTAATATATTTCAGACTTTAGCTTTATCCAAGCCTCCAGTGTGGGAAGTTGAACGGATACTACTGAATCACAATGGGAGATGTGTGGCATTGATCGGCCGTCGTGGAGTTGCTGTTGTAGAGCTACCCAGCCGTCATGGTGAACTGTCTCTGTACGATGGTGGACGTGATGTTATTACATGCAGGTAAACAGTCACTTGAAGATGATGCAAGCCATAAATTTTCTAAGTACACTTTCTTCAGGGTGCATCCTTAATGATACATCAGTTGATACTAGATACTTTGAGCCTGTTAATGAGCTGTTTAAAATCTGAAAACATTTTGCTATAGGAACCATGATATACCATGTATAATATTTTTATATATGCTATGTTTTGTGCCTGAACTTCTTGTTAGTTTGAACAGGCAACATAAATGTAAGAGTTTCTTATAGTGTGTTGTTATTTATCAGTGATTGCCATGAGGTTGCTTCATTGCCTTTCTAGCCTTGGAATTTAGGGCAAAAAGCTATTTTGATGGCAGCTGTTCACTGATAGTTCTGCTTCATAAAGGGCTGGCACCTTTTGTGTGTTGTTTTTATATAAGTAACTTACCCAGTAATTACGTAGCTGTTAGTACCTTTTAACCGGCAGCTTAAAATTTTGAAATTGCGGGTCATGCTAGTTTGTTTTGGTTATGGCAACATGCCCTGCCCACTTCCAGGGGTGTAAGAGAAGGTACAACATAGCAGGGAGCTTCAACTTGTTTCTGCCAGCTGTGGTTGAAGGACTGTGGTCGGCAGCAACTTGAATTTTGAAATTTATAGTTTGCTGGATGTTTGCTCTATCTTCGATTGGTTAAGTATTCATTTTTGTAGACTTTCAGCATAATTAAGAGTGTTAGGTGAGTTTTTTGGACTTGTATTAGAATTTTCCAGGATGTCTGACACTTGTAGTTCTAGTATTAGGTATTGTAGCAAAGGCTGCAATACTAGACTGACTGAAGAATCTTACGACTCTCACACTGTTTGTGTTCAGTGTAGGGGACAAACATGTTCAGTGGATATATATTGTGAGGAGTGTAGCGACTGGGATTTAAAGAAGTGGAAGACTTTAGATTCACATCTTAAGAAACTAGCTAGAGATAGAAAGAGGAAAGCTATTTCTAGGGAATCTAGTATAGCTTTAGCTAGTCGGATGCAATTGTACCTGTAGTTTCTTCCGATCCCATTCCATCTCCTCAACCTGTGCAACCTTCTCCTTTACCTGGCTCTCTTGTCTCTGACCAACACCATCGCCAGTCTGGAGTCGAAAATCGACACTCGCTTCGAGTTGATTGTGCAATCAATCACTAAATTAGCGTCATCGGTAAAAGTGCTAGTGGATAAAAGTGAGTCAGAGCACCCCATGGTGCCCAGTGCAAGTGCATTGGTAGTGGAGGAGGTGGCTGTTTGGCCAGCTGATTCTCCTAGGCCAAGGTCCCTTACATACTCCCCAGCACCTGAGAGGAGTCAAACTGGCAGCCTAAGGGAAGTCGGTGGGGGTCTGGCCCTGAGCAGTCGCCCCCTCAGTTCAGTCTATTGATGAATCCCAGACTGCAACCAAAGGCCGTTGGAAAGGCCTTCAAGCGAGTGCTCATTGTATGTCCTCCAGCTCCAAAGATTTTAGTCCCAGACGTGCATCGCACTATGCGGACAAGCCACGCTTACTGAAAAAGCATGCAGTGGAGTTTGAGATTCCTTCCCCTGTTCCTTGTAAGAAGGGCAAGGATTCAGCGCGCCTATCGTGTAGTCATTGGGATAGCCGATAGCCGGGAACAATTCTCTTCTGCTTTTTCTGACAACGGTCGTAAATTGGCGCCAAAGCACCTTGTGGAGCGTAGACATTCTTCGTCGAATAAAGGAACTACTGCATCAGGAGTTGCACACCCAGCACCTTCATCTCTGCAGTCAGCGCCCGAGCGACCAGCAACTAGCATCAAAGCGCTCAAACTCCCGTTTGCGGTTGAGCGCCCACTGGCGCCCGTTCACCAACAGGTTTCGTCACTGGCTTCTGTCTCTACAGCGCCCCCCGAGTGCCCATTGGCGCCTGCTCCTCCACCGCTTCTTAGTAGTGTAGTCTCGGACATTGTTCCTCCTTCAGTTGACTCAGTTCAAAGCAAACTTGATAGTATTCTCAGTTTGCTTGAGAAGGCTCCTCCTACAGCTCAGACGACAGCGGACTTATCGCTTTCCCCTGTCTCTTCTGAGGAAGAGGTTGTTCCAGATCAAGATGCTCCTTCGTCGGCATAATCTGCGCTGTTGAGGTTCCTGCTAGTGACTTATCCAAGCTTTTTTTTGCCAGCTACTCCCTCCGTTCCTGCTTCGACTTTCTTTATGGAAGCCCCCTCATTCGGTTCTTCGAAATTACCGAAGTTAGTTCTTTCCTCTTCAGCAAAGAAGCACTGGATGAAATAGAAGGGTGGTTTTCTGAGAAGAAGGAATAAGGCAAAGCAGTTTTTTGTTTCCCACCTTCCAAGTTGTCCAGATCGAGCTACAGGTTTTATGCGACCGGAGAAGCTCCTTCCCTGGGAGTCTCTGCCGCCTCTCACGGAGACTTCTCTGGCCTTATCGACTCGACTAAGAGATCAGCATTCTCCTCGGCCAAAATTATGTTTTCAGCCTTGGAACTTGTGCATCTTCTCAAGAATATTTTTAAGGTGTTCGAAGTGATGAGCTTCCTAGACTGGGCGGTGTGCGCTCTGGCGCGCAAACTTAGAGAGCGCTCCTTGTTACTTTAAGAAATCTCGTCGGATCTCTTAGGAGTACTTTCCTGTGTTGACAGGGGTGTTCGCGAGGTACACAGGAGTTAGCTAGTCTGTACACCATGGGTGTGCTTAAGAAAAGAGAGCTCTTTGGTGTTCTTTTACTTCAAAAGGCGTTGCTCCATCTCAGAGATCGGCCCTCCTATTCTCCCCCTTGGACAAGACGTATCTTTTTCCACAGGCTATAGTACTGGACATCGCCTCTGACCTGCAGAAAAAGAACACTCAGGTCTTGCTCTCCCAATCTACGAGGTGCCCCAAGGATTCTTCAACTCTTCCTCCCAGATCTTCTCCGCTGCAACCTACTCCCTTTCGGAGCTCCCGTTATAGGTCCCAGACTAGAACAAGAAAATATACCCATTTTATAAGTTAGTCATTATTTTATTTTTACTTTCTGCATTAGTGAAATGATATGGGTGTTAAAAAATGTATAAAAAAGCACGGTTAATTTTATAAGACTTTTTATAGCAAAGCATTCTTTAAGTTTAAAAAGTATGTTCTTCTGATGTCATAGGAAGTGACGTCATAGGACGGAAATGGCAGGAGGGAGAAAGAATGTAAACAAACGCTGGCGGGAGTGTTGAACAAATGGTGGCAGGGTAGAGAGAGTTCTCTGAAGGTTATGTCGATGAAAGTTGGGTCGTAAGTCTGTTTTGTGGTTTTTGTTGGCGTAAGCTGGATTGCATAGTGAAAGAATAACAACATGAACAGGTGAGTGGATCATATAATTGAATGATTTTCGGACGGGTTAGGCTAGGAAAATTTTCAAGCAGAACCCTGGATAGTGTCTGTCCTGAAGGAGGGATACATTATCCCCTTTTTGAACAAACTTCCTCTAATCCGCAAGCCTGTCGAGTTGACAACTTACTCTCTAGGCTCAGAGAGATTTGCTGCTCTCTTGCCAGAGGTCGAGTCCCATGTTCAGAAAGAGGCTATAGAGCTAGTAGAGGACATTCATTCTCCGGGATTCTACAACCGTCTCTTTGTAGTACCCAATTCATCGGGGGGCTGGAGACCCGTTTTGGACGTAAGTGCTCTAGATGTCTTTGTCAAAAAGACAACATTCAAGATGGAAACAAACCAATCGGTTCTTGCATCCATTTGCCAGGGAGAATGGGTGGCGTCCATCGACATGCAGGACGCGTATTTTCACATTCCAGTGCATCCGACTTCGAGAAAGTACCCAAGGTTTTTGTTTCAGGATAAGGTGTTCCAATTTCGGGCTCTGTGCTTTGGTCTCTCAATGGCACCGCAAGTGTTCACTAGGGTATTGGTTCCCTTAGCGAAATGGCTTCATTTGATGGGGAGGGATAAAGATATCCCTATATCTAGACGACTGGCTACTACGTTCCCGCTCGAAAGCTCTGTATGGAGGACATTTGCACGACTCTTCTCTTGGCCCAAGAATTGGTCCTTCTCATCAATCGGGACAAGTCTCTCCTGACGCCTTCCCAGTAGATTCCATACTTACGAATGACAATCAACTCTCGGGATTTTCGGGCTTTTCCAGTCCCGAAGAGAAAAGAAAAGTGTCTCCAGACAGTGGAAGAATTTCTGGAACTAAACTTTTGCTCGGCCAATCAGTGGACGAGTCTTCTAGGCACCCTCTCATCCATGGAACAATTCGTCACTCTGGGAAGACTTCACCTGAGACCTCTCCAATTCTTCCTCGGAGCCAGCTGGAACAGGAAAAAGTTTCTGGACTCGTTTGTGTTCCCGATAATGGTGGGAATCAAGGAGGACCTTTGTTGGTGGGCTTCCAGGAAGAGACTCAGAAGGGAAATCTCTTCAACCTCTGAACCCCAGCCTAGAGTTCTTTTCAGATGTGTCGAACCTAAGTTGGGGAGCTCTTTTGGTGTTAAAAGAAATGTCAGGTACCAGGTCTCAGGAACAGCAAAACTGGCACATCAGTGTAAAAGAATTATAGGCAATATTTCTGGGCCTACAGTGCTTCGCTTCAGAAAGTCTGGGGAGGACAGTAGCTGTGCATTCAGACAGCATGATGGCACTGGCATATATCAAGAAACAAGGGGGAGCCCATTGTTTCTCCCTGTACAAAGCAGCAAGGGGTCTTCTTTGGTTACACCAGAACGACACTCAAGTGACAACTTGTTTTATCCAGGGGAGATTCAACGTTCTGGCGGACAAATTAAGCCGCCAAGGACAGATGCTTCCCACAGAATGGACATTAGACCCATTGGTTTGTCTGGATCTGTGGAAGCTGTGGGGGAAACCCATGATAGATTTGTTCACGTCCTCTTGGAATCACCAACTTCCTCTCTTCTGCTCACCAGTACCAGATCCCTTGGCATTGGCGACTGATGCAATGTTGCAGGATTGGTCGAACAAAGATTGTAGCAGAAATAGCGGACTTTCTTTTGTTCCTACACTCCACTAAAGGACTTTCCACTTCTACCATTAAAGGCTACAGAGCTATGCTTAGCTCAGTTTTCTGCCATAAAGGAATGGACTTGCTGTCTAACCAGGATTTGTCCGACCTTATGAAGTCCTTTGATACCCCAAAGCTTAAAGAAAAACCTTTGCTGTCCTGGGACTTAGACGTGGTACTTAAGTGGCTGTCCAGTTCAGGACTTAAACATGGTACTTAAGTGGCTGTCCAGTTCACGTTTTGAGCCCATGCAACCTATCTCTTTAAGGGATCTAACCAAGAAAACTCTTTTTCTGGTCGCCTTGGCCACTGCCAAGAGATCCAGTGAAATCCATGCTTCAGACAGAAACATAGGGTTTTCTCAGGGGAATGCAGTTTCCTCCTTTTCCTAGACTTTCTGGCTAAGAACAAATCGCCATCAAATCCATGGCCGCATTCTTTTACAATCAAGAGCTTGTCCGAGATAGTAGGGCCGTCTGAAGAAGAAAGAACTCTCTGTCCAGTAGGAGCCCTTAATTTCTATCTTCACAGAACGAAGGACATTTGTGGTACTTCAAGGAATCTTTTGTGTTCTGTGAAATATCCCTCTAGACCCTTGTCGAAGAATGCCCTGGCATTTTTTCTGAGGAACCTGATTTTGGAAGCATATTCTATGGTGAGTGAAGACTTGCTCTCCTCTTATAAGGTAAAACCCCATGAGATAAGAGCGGTCGCTACGTCTTTGGCATTTAAGCTCAATTTATCCCTCATGTCAATTGTGCAAGCAACGTTTTGGAAGTGCAAGTCGGTGTTTGCATCGCATTATTTAAGGGATATCGAGACTACTTACGATCAGTGCAGTACCTTGGGTCCGTTTTACACGGCTGGTGTGGTGTTGGGGGAGGAAATGTAGAAAGCAGTGTCCTTTCTTTAATCTCTTCGCCTTGCTTAGGGTGTTGAGTTTTTGGGGAGCCTGGAAGTACTATGTACTTGGAATACCCTCCTGTCTTTTGGTTTAATGGTTGGGTATTGGTGTTTTTAATTTGGTTTTTGGTGGTTATGGTGGCTATTTACTCTGGTTATTTTGTGTGGTACTGCACCCTGGGCAGGGGCATCTTGTTGTACTTTGCTAGCCCTTGGAAATTAGTCCATTGCTACAAAGCACCCACTGTAGCCCTCAAGGCTTTACCACCTCGCCTGTACTGGATAAGATGAGCGCCAACCATTGGCAGTATCTACCTGTAGCAGCCCTCTTATCAGGTAAGGTCATTTCCCAGCCTGAGAAGAACCCTAAAAGAGTTCAGAGGTCTGGTTAAACAAATCATTTATAACTAACTAAATCAACAACATTGATTCAATGTTAGCAAATTTATATTCTCAAACTCATTACTGTTAATAATGTTTTGGAGTAGTTATGTCCAACTTCCCACCTTCATTCAGTGTGGGAATCAGCCATGTAATTACTGGGTAAGTTACTTATATAAAAATGACATTTTTATAATAAAATAAAGTTTTATATATACTTACCCAGTAATTACATGATCGGAGCCCACCCACCTCCCCTCACTTGGACATAAGGGCATAAACAAATTGATGCTCTTTGCTATGTTGTACCTTCTCTTACACCCAAAAGTGGGCGGGGCATGTCGCCATAACCAAAACAAACTAGTGTGAGCTGCAATTTCAAAATTTTAAGCTGCTGGTTAAAAGAAACTAATAGCTATGTAATTACTGGATAAATATATATAAAATTTTATTTTATTATAAAAATGTCATCTTTGTGGGGTACTGCATACAGCTGCATTACTTTCTACTTTGGCTGTCATTGGTTTCCATTATAGTCTCAGCACCTTGTTGTCCAACCTCATTAGTTTTGTCATACTCCAGCCTTCTCATCTATTTAAGAAAAATTCTTTGTATGAGTCCTTTGAGAATCTAACATCCTTATGTTACTCACTTGATATTATTAAATAACTAGAACTATAATGATACAGCCAATGGTTCTGACTTTTTCAGTCATTATTCAGCATCATTACATTGCTGTTTATCTTGAATGATATGATTTTTTTTAATATGTAGTTGTTCAGGTATTGAACAATCTTTGTTTAGTATCATTGTCATTATGATGATATAATCTTTTGGAACAAGCTCATCGACTGTGGACTTGCATCATAAGCTTCTATTGCATATAAGATATAGTAAACAGATTTTACTGCATGCATGTAACATCAGATAATAATAAAAAGAATTGCATTAATTATTCAATGAAAATTAACAAAATGGTTTGATAAATAATAAAACCCTATGTAATTAGTAATAAGTAAACTTAAAAGCAGTAAACAGGTATGATTAAATAAAAATAAAAATTAACAAAATGATTTGATAAATAATAAAAGCCTGTGTAATCAGTAATAAGTAAACTTAAAAGCAGTAAACAGGTAATAGTAAATAAAGATTAAAAGGTGAATAAGGATAGGAAAATGAGTTTGAACACATTCTTCCACTAAGGAACTCAGCCTAAGACTATGGTAGGACGTAATTAAGCCCAGGCCCAGGATTGTGGAAGGACATAATTAAGAGGTTGTTATGCAGCCCTAAGGTTTTGAGAGCGATGCTGATGTGCTTTCGTACTACCTGGCACAAGACTGAAATATCTCACCCAAGATGACCCACCTGTTCCAAATGGCACTACATAAACTCCAATCAGAGATACAAAACAAATGAAGGAGGGGTTGAATGTTCAGTGCCCCCAACTACACTTAAAATATGCTTGTAGAATGTACTGAGTATGTAAAACATACCTTGAGCAAAGCGTTGTTATTTACATAATCCTGATACAGGAAGTTATACTGAAACTTAGAAAAATAATGAACCATAGATTCCACCTTGAGAAAAAACATATACAGGCAGTCCCTGGGTTATGACGGGCTCGGTTTATGACGTTATGAGCTTATGACGCTCTTCAAAAATGATTTCCCGGTTTACAATGCATGTTCCGGGGTTACGATGCCGATCCGACGGAAGAAATATGGCTCCAAAATGGCAGAATGGTCAAATTCCGAGTTTTTTTTTAAAAAAACTCAATAAAAATGTAGGTTGCTTCATTTTCAAGACACCCAGAGGCTTAAAAGTAAGGTTTTCTTAGGATTTTCGACGATTTTTCGGCTTATGACGATTTTTGGCTTACGATGCGGCATAAGAATGGAACCCCTGTCATAAACTGGGGACTGCCTGTACCAGCATTGGAAGAAGTAAACAAACGTGTCATCTGAGTATAGACACTAGCAATGTAAATGAAAGTTTTTTTATGTAAAACATTGCAAAATATATAAATATATGTAGCCTTTCTTTTAGAATATTTTATAAAGGGGTCTCATATTTCCTTAATTTGTTTAGAGTTTTCTTTCAAAATGTTGTGCTTTTGTCTATCTCTTCTAGTATGTTGATGTTCAAAATTTTGATGCTGCTCATGGTAATATTTTACTCTCGAAGACATGTAATGCTTTTTTGGCCTGATATTGATTGATGATTACTAGTTTGTAGCTAGTAAAGGATTGGCTTGTCATTTTATTTGGTGTATTAACATTTTTTGTAGCAAATGTGTAAAGAAGCATTGGGGGTAGTGGGGATGCTTATCATCCTTTCAATGATCTTTTGTACAATTAACTTGAGTATTTATGGTGTTACTTAATGCTAACTAGGCCATCTCAGATACTTTATACCAGGCAGTATCGTATAACCAGTGTTATCAAACCTGAGGCTCTACAAATGCATCTGCCTAGGTAATTTTTTAACTTTTACTCATGTTATTTGTTATATTAAGATTTTTACTCATGTTATTTGTTATATTAAGATTTATTATTTCTTACAGGCTAATACACTCTTTCATAGACACAACTTGCATGCTTATGTATGAACTATAACAATATTTCCATGTATTCCTAGAATTAAAAGAAGGGTTTTCTTGCTTGCATTTTGTCTTTTGTATATGTATATCACCCATGATTTGACATTTGATCTCATTTTTCATGCTTGTGAGAAGAGACATATCCATTCAGTTAAGGATGAGATAAAGGAAAGGGGAGATTCTTTTTTTGTGTGTATTTTTAGTACATTTTTGTGTGCACTAGTTAGTGTCATTTAATTGGGTCAATACTTAAAATTCTTAACTCCCTTGGGTCTGGCTTTCTCCACAAAGCCTAATGTTGGAATATGGAGTTCATATCAAAAGGAACGATACCCACATGCAATTTTGACTCGTCTTAGAATTGGTAACTTGTTTGACTCTTGGAGAGTTGATGAGCAGTTCACATGATCCAGTCCCTAAATGCACAGACTGTCGAGTAATAGTAACAGTGAAAAAAGTTTTATGATATCCACAATACAATGGACCATGAATATCAAGTTTAAGAAATTTTCTTAGAATTTCCATCATTTTCAGTAACATGTAGTCCAATTATGAAATTTTGAAAGAGCTATAGTTTATTAAATAAAATCAAAATTTTTTTAATAAGGACAAATCCTTCAAAACAGCCCTTTGAGAACTAAATTAATTATCTCTGTAACCCGGTTAAACTGCTTAATGGTAATGTTCTCCTCTGGTAAAATGTTTTGACTACAAATAGCATTAGCCATGTACTTAATGTCTTTATTATATGTCCCTTATTTATGTGAGTGGAACTTAAAACACCTGTCTAAACTTTTGATTCCTCCAATAAAATGCTGTGAAAGTGAGTAAAAGATGTCTGCAATATTGTCAGGATATGCTTTAGGACTTAATTTTTTGAACTGTGCTCATTTATGAGATTTTAGATATTTTCTTTACTTTTTTCTTTTAATTCCAGAGTTGAGTACATTGCAGAAAGATTCTTTCTCTGTCATCCAAAGTTGGAGGTGGTATCAGCTTCATGGCATCCAGGGTCACTAGATCATAATTACATTGCACTCCTGGCATCAGATAGCTATTTGAGGTTGGTGTCTAGTGAGAATCATTGTCTGAAGTAAGAAGTCTTGAAATGTGGTTTGATAAAGAGCATAATTAGAAATTTTTTGGTAAATATTAGTTGGGTAATAATGTTGGTTATTTAATTCCAGGGGGCTTTGCAAGAAATTGGTTGAGAATCCCTGGTCTGGATAAAGGCCGATTGATTTTTGCTCCTTTATTTTATATACAATGGTTTCAAATAATTTTGAGGGTTTATAAAAGCAAAGACCACAATGACAGGATTGATATTATTGTTTGAGCTGGTTGTTGTGTTGTATGTTAAAATTTTTTCTGTTGCCTAAACCAAGTTCTTATTAGCTTCTCAAGATTTAATTGTAGTTCAAATGTCAAAACGGAACAATCATCTTATACAGTAATATTAAAATATAAAATCTGTGCATCTTGTCTGCTACAAAAGGTATGTTACAATATTTTAGCCCCGATGAATCATCTGTTGTCTTGTGACTTCTCTGCTAAAAAGCACACTAACTGGTTTGGTATTGGTGTTAATTGATCAAGGCAAGTTTGTCTCAGAATTATGTTGGTCTTGGTTGCCTCCAATTGATTAGGAAGGCAATTTACCTGTTTTGCAATATACTAACAGATTTTTATTCCATATTTGAGGCAGTGCTGAGGCTCATTGGTATCATTGACCTTTGTGCTGCTGGAAGGGACGTCCAAATGAGTTGACATATTCACAGTGCAACTGTTGGAAAAATTGACTAGCTAAAATCATTGTTTTTTCCAGCGAGGATACAAAAAAACTCCTTTTATATAGAAATATTCAAGGTGTAAACTCATAAGTAACTTACCTAGTAATTACATAGCTATTAGTTTCTTTTAAGGGGAGTGCACGCTTACATAGAAATAATGCCCCAATTTTTATGAAATTTTTATGTTATACATATATATAAGGTGATGTTCCAGAAAAAATTTGAGTGATCGGATGATTATTTTGGGATTTTATTAAAAAATAAAAAAACAAAATTAAAATGATTCACCTCCTTCATTTTTAGAGCTATTACAATGCGGCTTCATACACAGAAAGTATATCATAGTATGAAAAAAAAATAATGGGAGGAGTTTTCTACTTTTCCGGTTTTTTTTTGGTGGGAGACGAGGGGATTTTCTCCCCAAATTTGTATAATTTGATTATCACGGGTTCCTCGTCAACCCTAAGAAAAAACCTAGCCCCTAACAAATATTCGTCTTTCTTTCCTCTTTCCAATGGTATATTTAACTTTAAAATTGACCTAAAAATAAAAAGTAGTTAGATTTGAAGTGCAAAAAAGTAAAAACTGAGAAAAATGACTGTAAAGTCAAACGTGTTTTTTTTTTTGGCACTGTGGGAAAAACTTATCTTAGAGCATAATTTTGGTTGATTTCTGGCTCAGGGTCACCCCCTTTATAAAAAGGGGTATTATTCGCCGAAGCAGGGTATCATCAAGTACCACCTATTCATTGTTGCCTGGTTTGAAACTAAGAAACTAAAAGTTTAGTAGCTACCAGGCTGATATTCTTGACTCATTTTCAGTCGTTATTTTCACTTGTTTGGTCTTTTTGGTCCTTGGAGTTTGATTTTCAAGCCTTTTGTCTCTCGAATGAAGAACTTCTTCTATACTTTCACTTGTGCCAAACAGATGTGTTAGTAAGTTGAATTTCTCATAGCCAAAGTTGTGTTGAATTTCCTCAATATTTATCTCACTCAATTGATGGTGCTGAGATTTTCCATTGCTAATTTGCTTTGCTGGGGCACTAACTGTAAACCTACACGATTGGCACTTCATTAAAATATCAGTATCCCATCTATTGGAAGAGACTTCGACCTGAACTTTACCCCTGCAATTTCCTACCTTGCACCTAATACCCGACGCTATTTTATCTAACTGAGATTTGATATAATGAACTTGTCATCGTATACTCCCTTTTCATCATCCTTTATTCATTTCATCAACTGTGAGCGTATTTTTGAAGGTGAAAGTATATAGACTGTATTTAGAGTTACTGGATGTAAAAAAACGGCAAAAACACCGCAAATAGCGAAAAAAATTGCTCAGCGTAAAGTTGCTCGCCACCCGCTTTCAACGTTTGGGGCAACCTGTCTCTACCACACACATTCACCAAGGAACAAGCCATTGTTGTTGCCAGACATAGGAGATAAGGTGATATAAAAATCAAAATAATTAATAAATAGGCTTAATAAAGGAAAAAATGACACAGTCATAAGGAGCCAAACGTCAGCCCTACTCACTGCGGTGGGGGGTGGCGGAGGCCCAAACCCATCAATTTTAATATTTCGAAAAAATGCTTTGGTCACATGATAATGAAGGTGTTGCTCATGTCTTACAGCCATTTAACCATTTTTTTTAAATTTCAAAAATATTCATAAAAAATCGAAGAGTGCGCTCCCCTTAAATATTATTAACAGCTTCCAAAAACTTGTATGTTTTGGAGAGTGACCACAAATCTTACTCTTCTGAATGAAGAGAGAGAGAGAGAGAGAGAGAGAGAGAGAGAGAGAGAGAGAGAGAGAGAGAGAGAGAGAGAGAGAGAGAGAGCAACCTAACTTTACCAGGTCTCTGTCTGAACTGATTAGTTTTACCAAAAATCGTCTATGAGGTTAAACCTGGGTTGCCAGTTAGTACTTTAGAAAGTGGTCGCCCTGGAAGAAACAGGAATAAACAGTTTCTCCTTCTCCAACAGGGATAAACAGAATTTCTTCTACATGCATACATAAATACATACATATATATACACATATATATAATATATATATTCAGAAATATTAAGTTGCAAAAATGTTTAATATCCTATTCACTATACCTTAGGAATAACTAATGCTCAAGGGGAATTATAATCATAATTCCCTTAGGTGTAGAGATTAATTGTATGGTAAACGATCTTTGTGGCTTAATATTTGTGAATGTAAAATAGTCAGTTGTTGATAAGTGACAGAAATTGATGTATATTATATATATATATATATATATATATATATATATATATATATATATATATATATATATATATATATATATATAATGTGTGTGTGTGTGTGTGTGTGTTTTATTTATATATATATATATATATATATATATATATATATATATATATATATATATATATATATATATATATATATATATATATATATTTATGTGTATATATATAATTTATATATATATATATATAATATATATGTGTGTGTGTATTATATATATGTATATATATATATATATATATATATATATATATATATATATATATGACTGTGAAATATTTTCCATCCAATAAAAAAGCCCATAAAAATGTCAAAATGTAATTTAGAAAGTTAATGCTATAAATTTTCGGAGAACAGCTGTTTCCCTCGACAGGCAAGCGTTGAATGAAATAAAATTACAGAAAAGTGGTATTTATACCAAGAGTTCCAGAGGTGAGCCGTTACATCACTCTAGTTGATAGCTTCTCAATCTTCTTAATCACTGGTTGGAAGAAGATTTTATCTATAATATCTGAGTCCCAAGCTTCTTTTGAGAGGTTCATCGTATTTGTTTAATCGGTGCTGATTCTACCCATTTGGCTTTTGAACCGACAATTGCTGCTATGAATTATATGCTGACAAATTCCAGTTTATTCTGTGATTATGGTTATTTATGTGGTTAAAAATAGCTGAGCTCTGTTGGCCATATTTTGCCGAACATTTATGTTGTATTAATCTCTGGGGAGTGAATTACCTGTAAAACTGATGTAGGATTGGTCACAGTCGAGGCGAGGGATTTCGTATACTCCCGTGTCCTTGGGGACTGGATTTTGTTGGACGTTAATCAGGGATTTGGCTAAGGTATTTGGGTAGGTAAAGGCAAAAGGGTTAGAGTTTCCAAGTGTTTTTGGGTCAGCGACTTAATACTGTCCAGGTGTGGGAATTCTCAATTGTATGGTCAGGGTACTTTCAAGGTGACAGCTGCTTACAGATTAGTTCAATTTCCTTTTCCAGGAAATCCGGGGAGCAAATTCATAAGGCTCTTAAGAATAAATTTCTGGCTACGCCAGTCTTTATAGAAATGTCATGGTAACTAAAATAGTGAATGTATGAAAGTGAAAATGTTGGTTTTCTGTATATGGTAAGTTTGTATTCTGTCGTGTCTCTAATTATTAAAACATCAAGAAAAGGAATTTTGTTGTCTGTTTCCCATTCAATTTTGAATTTGATGCTGGGCACTAATGTATTTGATTTTGAAAGAAATTCGTTGAAATTGCCCTACCTATCATCCCAAAGTGTTAGGGTGTCATCTGCATATCTCATCCACAGCATGTCTTTAGGTTTTATACATTTACTATTACAGTTTCAAAATATTCCAAGTATAGGTTGGTTAAAATAAAACAGGACTTAAAGGGCTGTCCATGCTGCACCGGAATTTTTGTTTATAGAATAACTTCCCGAATGAAAAAAGGTTGTTTGATACACATAATTCAACTAACTATATTATCTTATATCTGGGCTAGCGTGAAATGGTCTGAATAAGGCTAATTTTTATTTCAAAACTGTAGAACGTCCTGTACTGGTACTTTTGTGAATAGGGAATCTACATCTAAGCTTAAAAGTTTTATGTTGTGAAGTGGTATATGTGCCTCTTTGAATTTGTGACAGAAATCTTCAAAATGATTAATGTGACTGGGAGAAAATGTGCCTAAGAATGGGGAAAAGTGGCCGGCTAACCACTTAAAAATTGTATAATTGAAAGCTCCGGAACATGACATAACAGGTCTGAAAGGAAGATTATGAGTTTTGGGAAGGCTATAGAATCAAGGTAGTTTGTGTTAATAACTGTAAATTTCTCCAGTAGTTCAATGCTCTTTTTTTCTTGGCAATCAATCTTACTTTTCTAAAAAAAAATTCTGTGGGGGCGTTTCGGACGGGATTTTACGTTAATTTGTCCTGAGTGTTTGTGTCACTAAGGGGTTGATTGATTTTGCCGAGGTAAAATTCTTTGTCCGTGATCAGGATTTTGCCGTCTTTGTCGGATCTACTTATTACATCTATTTTTTGTTGCGAGCGGATGGCTCTCATGAATCTCAGGGGGACGGGGTATTTCTTGTTGAGGTCAGCTAATAATGTACTTTCTATCCGATTTGAATTTGTCAAAAGCAACTATAAAATCAGATTATTTTCCAGTCAGCATGAGGGGGCAAAGGATAAAACCAAGAGTTTTAAGACTTAAGTGTTGGTTTACGGTAAGGGGGTTGTTAGATAAATTTAAAACTTTATCTTGTTGCTCAAGATTGTTCCAAGCATTATTTATTAAGTTATTTAACTTTCAGGAAAGTCTGTTGGAATGAGTCCTTTATTATTTGGCGTTTTTATGGGGCTCATTTTATTTATATATATATAATATATATATATATATATATATATATATATATATATTATTATATATATATATATATATATATATATATATATATATATATATATATATATATATATATATCTTCTTCTTCGTTTAACGTTCTCTTTCCCATTTTTCATATGGGGTTAAGCATGATGCCTTTTTATATATATATATATATATATATATATATATATATATATATATATATATATATATATATATATATATATATATATATATATATATATATATATATATATATATATATAAACATTGGAATACTGATGTAATTGAATGACTGTATGAACACCCTTTAAGTTTGGAACTGTCGTTGTATATTTGCAGGTACTGAGGTCATTTAACGTTACGATAGCAATTGCTCATATTTTGTCTCTGTTGGCGTTTTAATCTTTGTACACGCCAGCCATACGTCAGTCTGAATCCAGGTACCTATAAATATAAAGACAGGGGAAAATAAATTGCGTGTTTTCATTTACATCGTTTAAAGACACCATAAGTCATGTAAGAACAAAAACATTCCCTCACAGACAAGGTTAAAGGAAAAAAACCTGCAAGTAGAACTTGATGTTTACCCCAAAGGACACCAGATGAAGACTATAGGGCTTAAGAGGTATTAAGCCAGCTCCTGTCCTACAGCTTTTTCATGTACAGAGCGAAATAAATGCAAGTATGATGTACTTCCTATCAAAGCTTACACGGGCTTATATTCGGCAAATTCTTTCATTGCAACTAAATGACCATCCCGTGAACACCGCCTCCTTCATGACTGAGACAGCGGTTTTAATCAACATCCT
This sequence comes from Macrobrachium rosenbergii, assembly GCF_040412425.1. Lineage (NCBI taxonomy): Eukaryota > Metazoa > Arthropoda > Malacostraca > Decapoda > Palaemonidae > Macrobrachium > Macrobrachium rosenbergii. The sequence goes on along the minus strand of NC_089749.1, from coordinate 31,663,193 downwards.
AAATGCTTGTTTCGTTTATTGTTTCTTTCCTTTCTAACTTCAGACTAGGGGTTTTTTTTATTCACTTGCATGCATGCACATATCCATTTCTGATTTTACCTGGGTAGATTCTCTTCCTCCTCCTACAAGCCTTTCTCTTTCCTAATTTCCCGCTGCATGTTCCTGAAAAATTCGCGATATCCTGTCTGTAATCTTTACATGGCTTCTATAAACATTTTTTCGTCCTCTTAGGCATAATCCTTTCCGTAGCTTTGTGACGTGTTATGCTCAGTTTTTCAAGCTTAATCTCAACGAGAATAATGCTAACACTAACTAATCTGTAGAAAGTGCTTCCTTTCCGGTTTTCAGAAAGGGTTTTGAGAGGAATTTTCATCCTCATTCATATATCCTCCCTGGGTGCGACCTGCAACAGCTAGATAACTGTCGTCCATATAATTTATTAATTAGATTGTAAGAGACACTTTGCATAAGGCAGAAAATTCTCCATTCACCCTGGAACCAAAACTTGCCCTTCCACGAATGAGGTAAGTATCATCATTATATATATATATATATATATATATATATATATATATATATATATATATATATATATATATATATATATATATATATATATCTTCTTCTTCTTCTTCTTTTAACGTGCTTTTATTCCCATTTTAGTATGGGGTAAGCACGATGCCTTCTTTGAAGGACTTTTTGATTTGGCTTTGGGGTAGACCTGTGGTCTCGATCGGCTGCCCTGCCTGACATCGCTTAGACCCCGGTACGTATGTTTCATGTATCATACCAGACCCAACGCCCTTTCTCCCCAGCAGCGAGAAGTTATTGCGCGGGTATGGCGAGTTCGAGACGTGTGAGATGTTTGTTATGTTTTTAGAAGGTGTTGTAGTGGCTTTTGTTTTTGTGTGTGTATTTAGTCTGTAACATCCATTTGCTTTTTAAACCAAACCTATCCGTTGATTACATATATAATCCGGGATGTCTACGGATAGCAAGTGTCTGCCTCTCTGATCAGCCGGCTTTGCGGATTGAACCAGCGCCACAGACCTCTCTAAGTCGAAAGCTGCTGCTGTAACCGACTGAGCCATCGAGGCTCTATATATATATATATATATATATATATATATATATATATATATATATATATATATATATATATATATATATATATATATATGTTATAATATATATACATACATATATGTATATATATAAACACATACATATATACTATACATATGTATATATGCAAACATACATATATGTATGTACCTGTATATGCATATATATATATATATATACACATATGAACATATATATTTTTATGCATATACATATGGTATATATACACTATATATGTGTATATTTATAAAATATATATATATATATATATATATATATATATATATATATATATATATATATATATATATATATATACACCCTTCCACAAATGAGAGCAAGTATCATCATTATATATATATATATATATATATATATATATATATATATATATATATATATATATATATATATATATATATATATATATACATATACATATACACATATGAAAACATTTAGGTGAATATGTTATATTTCCTTTTATAGCTAAGCAGTTTTCTCAGGTTATTTTGGGAAAAAGTAAATGGAAACAGTGCCTACATATTCAGCGAGTCACTGCTGATGAAGGCCTGGCGTCAGTCTAGCTCCTCATGGAGGCAAAGGGGCATTGTGCCCTGGCCGATGCGCTGGCTATGTCGCTGGAGGTTGTCAAGTTCCAGTCAGAGTGTTCGTTTGTTCGCTTGCATGGGTATGCCATAGACGGTGTGAATAATTCAATTTCAGTACAGGTTAGACATTTCAGGATTAGATCTCTCTCTGCTCAGATTCACTTTCCTAGAAGACTTTGTGACTACCTGTGAGGTGAGCAGAAACTTTATTTTCAAAAAACCTGAATGGGTTTTATTAACTTTGTTTAACATGTACTGATTCTTTGCACCAGTTACCATGCTGAATATCTTTTTCTCATTTATTTTTTATCTGCTATGTCTCTTTGATTTTTATTGATGTTTGATTTTACCATGTTTAATTTTGTGCTTTTATTTTGGGGTTGTAGCAGGAAAACATCCACATTTTATTTTTCTCTGTGCCTGTTTTTAAAGTTGTGTTTTCCCTTTGTTTCCTCAGATGTATTGAATAGAGGTCAGCATAACTGGAGGGAATGTGACTTATCATGACTACGGTCGTGTTTTACTTATTTGACTTTTTGTTGTAAAGACTCAACTGGTGGACGTTGATAGCCCTATGTTATATTTTTTAGTTGGTTAATTAGGTTAACAATTCTAGGATGCAGATATTCCCATTTTATTCCTATTTTGATTCCAATCTGTTTACCATGTTAGACTACTGAATAAACTGTATTTTTGTAGACATGTTTTGCTGTTCTTCCTTGGTTCAGTTAGTGGCTTGGGTAACGAGAAAGATAGAGAGAGAGAATGTGCTGACCCAGTGAGCAGGCGGCCATCGCTACCGTGATATCTTTGATATATAGGTCGATTATGACATTGATTTTAAAACAGACCTGGACGGAGGTTATGACCCTGTCTGGCCCTGTATAATAGGGTATAATAGTTGGTGGCAGCTTGACCTTACAACCTTTAACAGTTTCTGAAAGGACTGGTAACAGGGAAAATTAGGCCATAATAGGGCATCTTCCGATAATCTTTGAGACGTTAGGTTGGTAGTACTTTGATGACCTAGGTGTTTTTTTGTTCGGCCAAGTTAGCCAGATGATTCATGGTCAGTAGCTAATAGCCTATGCTGGTGTGGGTGGGTTTGTGTGTAGAGAGAGCGTCAGAGTGTATTTTTTTTCATGTTGGGGAATTGTTTCCAGGTATTTTTGATGACAGTTTAAGTGGGTCAGGCACGACCCTTCGAAATGGAGGGGGGTTACCCTGGTTGAACACCTGACAGCTATGTACACAAGCCTACCAGCTGGGTAAACATGAATCTTACAGAAAAATATATCTTGTCTCTAAAATCACACAGTTAGACTAACCCTTTTAAGATCTGACACTTGGTATTTCAATAAACAGTATCACTACACAACACATGACAAATATAAGAGAGAATACAACACATGACAAATATGAGAGGAATATATCAAAATTTACAGAAAACATAAGATATATCAGTATATTTAAAGCCATATATTGATAATATATATATATATATATATATATATATATATATATATATATATATATATATATATATATAACTGAACAAACGAAGAACAACAAAACATGTCTACAAAAATATAGTTTATTCAGTAGTCTAACATGGTAAACAGATTGGAATCAAAATAAAAATTAAATTAGTATATCTGCATCCAAGAATTGTTAACCTAATTAACCAAGTAAAAAATATAACATAGGGCTATCAACGTCCATCAGTTGAGTCTTTACAACAAGGAGTCAAATAAGTCAAACACGACTGTAGTCATGATAAGCCACATTCCCTTCCAGTTATTTGACCTCTATTCAATACATCTGAGGAAACAAAGGAAAAACACAACTTTTAAAAACAGGCACAGAGAAAAATAAATGTGGGATGTTTTCCCATGTTACTAACCCCAAAAATAAAGCACAAAATTAAACATGGTAAAATCAAAATTAAGAAAATCCAATAAAAATCAAAGAGACATAGAAAATAAAAATAAATGAAATAAAAGATATTCAGCATGGTAACTGGTGCAAAGAATCAGTACATGTTAAACAAAGTTAATAAAACCCATTCTGGTTTTTTGAAAACAAAGTTTCTGCTCACCTCACAGGCAGTCACAAAAGTCTTCCAGGGAAGCGGATCTGAGCACAAAGGGATCAAACCTGAATGTCTAACCTGTACTCAAATTGAATTATTCACACTGTCTATGACATGCCCATGGAAGCGAACAAACGAACGCTCTAACCAGAACTTGACGACTTGCGGTGACATAGCCAGCGCATCACCCAGGGCACGATGCCCCCTTGTCTTCATGAGAAGTTAGATTGACACCAGGCCTTCGCCAGCACTGACAGACTGAATAAGTAGTCACTTTTTCCATTTACAGTTCCCAGAATAACTCCAAGAAAAGTGCTTAGCTAAAAAAAAATGAAATATAATATATTCATTCTAAATGTTTTTCAGTAGCTCGGCCACTAATTGTGCCACCCTCGGCACAAGAGAAGCAACGAGTTTCTTCCCCTGACTCATGCACCAGCTGAAGAGCAACATATGGAGCTGGGTTCTCTTTGGCCGAGTGTTTATTTGCACATAGGTTCTTTGCGCATTGGACCCCCAACACTATGCACAGCATGAGAACTAAGACCACCATCAACAAGAAAATCAGTGAGAGAATGTAGTACTCTGGAACAAAGAAGTCATCTCCTGGCAGTGGGGGAAGTGGTGGAATCGTGGTTATGTCCCCCACTAGGAGAAGGCAAAGGGATAACGCCATGTTCCCCATGAAGGTGACGCATGAAGGTATTAGTGCTCGAGTTGTACACCATCCTGCTGACCACTTGGAATTTCGGTGTGACGATAAGACAAGCAGCATCGAAGAGGCGGGATCCCTTCAGCCAGAAGGTACCCAATGCATTATGGCATCGGGTGGAGATTTGGCAGCTTGCACAAAAAACTGCCGTGAGTGTCTTCGTAGAGGCCACTTGATACTCCCTTGGGAATGTTGTAGTCACAGTCTGAAGGTGACTGATTATGAACAAGTGACAGTTCACATCCTAACAAGTCGACGTTCCTAAGAGCAAAAATCCTACTGTCACAAACATATCTGTCGTGAACTAAAGTACACCCTGGCTTATAATCAATAGCAGAGGACTGATACTGATCACCCAAAATATACGTAGTCTCTATCCCATCCTATGTCACCATCGAACCCCCAAAACTGCTAGGAAAAGGCTGGATAATAAAACTCTGAAATGATTTCATATCACTAACAGGAACCTCCACAAGTAACCCTCTATCAGACAAGCGTACTTTCAAAATCCCATAATAATGATACAAATTCCCCCCAGTGAAAATTATTTGTGAACCATAAAGATATGCTGCATTTTTAAAAGTAGATTCCAGAGCCACCAATGATAAAATACCCCAAAAATACGCCCCTTACAAGCAGCTATAACTGCTTGAACCTGAGTTTTAATCACCTTTAATAAAGACTGTTTCTTTCTCAACTTTAAGTAAGGTAGTTTGACGAGGAAAAAGCAATCGAAACATCTAAGTCTCCCCAAACACTCAGCAGTAACCAGTAACTCATTCAAAGACGTCCTCAATTTCTCAAAACCCTCATGCAATTTATTATTACTGTCTCGTAATGCCATCAAAGATTTACCCTGTATAGCTAATTCCGCCGCCACTTGTTCAACTCTCACTAAGCTTGCAACCGACTTACTAGCTAACGTTCCTATAATTACAAAAAATCACCTTTGCTAAAAAACCAAATATATTATATAACCATCAAACCATTACAATGACTCTAACACCTCAAAAGATCAGAAAACCAAAAATACACCTGCGAAATTGAATCTCATAAAGTCACAAAATTATAAGTCACCAAAACCATATGTAAGATCATAACGCCCCTTATGAAAGAAGAAACCATAGCAAGCCATTTTGCTTTGGCATAGACAGGCACTCCAAAGGCTATGAGCAAACAGAACTTCATCATCTAATAAAAAAAAGAAAATATACCTATAAATAACCAGACCCCAATAAAAAAAAAAGATACGACTACAATCCAAATCACAGAACTCCACGGTATCCTTGAGCCTCGTTTAACACACATGACCTCAGATTTGCCGAAATCCCACAGCTACTTACGCCGAACCACCGCACTTGCGCAGAAAGAAAGAAAAAAAAAAAACCAATAACAACATAACAGACTGAAATCAGACAGCCAAAATCTATAAAACTGTACAGACAAGCATCCTCTCATGTTCAAAACCCCAAATTATGTTTCTGGGAAACCCGCAAATTAAAATAAAAAGTGAATAAAATTACTTTAAAAAAAAGAAAACGAAACAAAAAGAAATTAACTCATAAATTCCCCTTAAGCTGTCCTCTTGATCTTAGATATATGCGTCAACCTGGACAATCCCGTTTTCTCATCTCGAACAACAAACCTATTCCCTTTCTTTATTTCCACAACCCGAAATGGACCCTCAAACTTAGGCCCTAATTTATAATTCAACTGATTCCTGACATTTATCTTCACAAAAAAAATCCTGTCACTGCAGCAACTATCATTATCTGGCTTTGAATTACTCCTATCAGCCATTTCCAACATCTTCAACTCAAGATTCCTAGCAAGGTGTGTAATGAAAACCTCAATGCATCTTCAAAGGCTTTATTCAGCTAAGATCCCAACAGAGAGTTAACCAGTCAACCAGTAAGATACACTGGGACTGTCAATAGTAAACAAATACAACACGGACAGAGAAAGCCATTACTAACAACAGAATGCAGATAAACATTCAAACAGGTCATTAAGGCAAATGCCAATTTACCACAATTCAGCTTTAATAACATTGTTATACCTTATTAAATATAAATATTTTATATAAATATTTATAAGCGTCATCTTACAAAAATACATTTTTAATCCCATTTTTACAAGTACAATTAGTTTAGGTCAGACGATCTACAGGACACGTATGCGTTGAGAACGTCTAGGGGCAACAGACAACTTATCATCATTATTAGAATTTGTAACATCATCACAGATAACCGTTTCAAGATTCTGCGTTTTATTTAAGCATCTTCTTTATTACAGATTCAACCTCATTCAAGCTGTGTCTTGCTGGTCCCTGGTGGAGGTGGCACAGCGCGAGGACATCGAGCTAACCTCTGATAGCCACAGTATCCTCACGTCCGTCCTCAAATTAACATGTGCATATGAAGGGTTGGCTTCCGATGTATTTCTTCATTTAGAGGATCTTCCTTTCTACGCACGTGTCTTCTCAGAAGAACAGTTCCCGATTCGCACAACCAAATGGGAAGACTCATTCGGAGGAGGTCTTTCGCTGAAAGATGAACATTCTCTCATGAGGGGTTTCATTTAGTTAGTGAAAGCAGAGTGCAGATTTCAGATCCAATGCATCATCAAGAACCATTTCCCAATTTAGTTGGCGGTAAATCACGAGACTTCAAGGCAAGCATCACGGATTTCCATACGGTCCCAACAAAACGCTCACATTGGGCATTACCAGTTGGATGATAGGGTGTAGAACGACTTGTTGCGACGCCATGTTTAAGGAAGAACGATTTGAGTTCAGAGGACCTATGATGCTCCTCTATGTCACGTAGTTGGGCAGACCAAAAGTCGAGAACAGCTTTAGTGAGACATGAAATAATGGTAGCGGCCGTCATATCCTTAAAGGAAAGGCGAAAGGAAATCTACTGTATTCGTCAGCAATTATCAGTATGTAGCGATTGCCAGCAAGGATAGAAAACTTCTTCATTCAGTATCATGTTATAACGAAAGCAGCTTCCATAAACCTTCTAAGGTTTTCGTCAAATTTCTTCAATAGCCACAAACAACGACGTCGTCAAGATAAGCATAAACACCCTCTAGACCATTCGTTTAATGATATCATTAATAATCCTCTGAAAAGCTGCCACTCCGTTGGTGAGACCAAAACACAGCCTAGTAAACTGATAGAGGCCGCTGTCAGCTTCAAAGGCAGTATAAGTCGATCTTCCTCTATTTTGGGACCAGATGATAAGCACTCTTTAAATCCACAGAACTAAACACTTTGTACTTGGCTATTTCATTGACTAGGTCGTCTATGTTAGGAAGAGGATATGCATCCAGGTAGGTGAATTTATTAATAGTCTCCGAATAATCCAACCATACGTCTCTTATTCCTGTTGTGAACAACCACCACTTCAGCACGCCATGGCGATGTTTATGTTCAATTACACCCTCTTCAAGAAGACGATCGATTTCTGTCTTATAAACTCTGCATATTTAAGCACTATATCTTCTTGATTTCACAGCAATAGGATGGCAATCAGGAGAAAGATTACGGAATACTCTTGGGGCGTGATTGACAATTTATTTAGCTAATGCAGATAATTCAAGTTTAGGTCAGTTTTTATTTACACAGTCACACTAGAATGCATTTATTGAAAAGGGATTCCATTTATTTACATCCGCACAAAGTCCAGGTATTTAAGAAATTTGACACTGGAATACCGTCCATTGACTATTAATGTCAACATTGCAAAAGAGCCACTAATAGGCGACACATAATGAGAACACCATTGAGATAGTTCCTGAATAAAGTCCAGTAATTTCATATTTTTCAGAATATTATCACTTATGAAATTTTCTGAACTTCCAGTGTCAATTAGGGCATTTACTTTGGTTCCACGTCAAAAAAGTGGGGAAAACGGAATGATTCAGTGTAGATGGAACAAGCAAAGCAGCGGTGAACCGTGAAGAGGCGGCAAGTAGTTTTGATTTAAAAACAAGCAAAATGTCCAAGTTTGTTGCATTTTCGACAATTAACTTCCTTTAGGGCACTTTTTTTCTAGGATGACGCCTGTACCCGCAGAACAAAACATTTCTCTTGTAGAGTCAAAGCAACTAAATCATCATCTGGAGCATCGGACCTGTCGGCCTTTTTCTTAAACAGGGGCATGATCATATTCAGGCCTAGTTTTGACGGCGGCTGCGGGAATACATTCGTCGGAAGGAATTCCATAAGACTGCGAATTTTTGAAAGCGAGTTCCAGAGCTCTGGCTTGGTCACTGCAGCAGATATTTATTTTTATTAAGCGTTTTATTTTCAAGTAATCTCGTGCGAATATGTTGAGAGGAAAACAATAAAAGCATCACGAATACTTTTTCATCTCTATATACCTCTGAAGAAACGTCCTTGAAGTTGCAGTCAACGCTAAGTTTGTATTGCAGAGCACCTCGTCTGTTGTTTCTCCTGACATCTGTCGACGAGTGGCAAGACGATGTCGAGAAACAATTTCGTTCGCAAAAGAAAACTTTATTCACTTAGTTTTGCGATGGCGTCATCGTAAATTAAGCAATCAGATTAAGCTCAAAGTTCTCAGGCGATAATGCATTTTTGCAAGCATACCAAGATAAACGTCGTTAGTTCTTAGTAGCATTTTTGTATCGGGAAAAGATGAACAGCCATGTTTGAAAACTCGAGCAGCATCTGGGGACGTAGGTAGAATATTTTTATTTCTGGCCGAAGCGCGTTCCATTCTGCAGCCGAATATCAAGTTGTCTTAGCTGAATAAATTTAATGAAAAATTCAATGCATCTTCACAGGCTTTATTCAGCTAAGATCCCGCCACAATTACAGCAGTCAACAGAGTAAGATTTATGGGACTGTCAAAGTAAACAAATACAACACGGACAGAGAAAGCAGCCATTACTAACAACAGAATGCAGATAAACATTCAAACAGGTCATTAAGGCAAATGCCAATTTACCACAAGGTGCGCATATCTTTCTTTGGCAGTAAGGGACCAACGATCTAACTGTATCATCACAAAGAGACGGAATAGACAACAAATGAAAGCACCTTGCGCTGGATAACCAAAGACCACCTCAGCGGGAGACATTGCAATAGTATCGCTAACCATAGTATTAATGCTATGCTGAACCTGTGCGACATACCGATCCCAATTCACATCTTTACCCCCTACAGTGATTCTGAGAGCCTCATTTTACCTTCTTATTGGCCCTTTCACATAATATTGATTTCTGGTCTATACGGAATAATAGTTACTTTCCGAATTCCCATAAACTCTGGAGGACACTCTAATGTCTTATTCACAAATTCCCTCCCATAATCTTAATAAGTATCTCAGGAACCCCATAATGACAAATAAACCCTTCGAAAAACTTAACTGCTACCTCTTCCGTCTGTCTTATGCTTCAAAGGAAAATCTCTACAAACCTAGTTAATTCATCCACAATAACCAACAAATGTCTGTTCCCATAGCCAGACTCACAGAAATTGGAAAGTATGTGCATATGGACACGTTGAAAGGTCTGCTGGGGACAGGAGATGAAGCCAATTTACATGAAGTAACCCTATTTTTGGCTTGCATGCATTGCAAACTGAACATCTCCTTCACAAAATCCTCCACTGATGCGAGTATGTTCTTCCAAAATCTTTCCCTGTACATTTGTGATACGTCTTCTCAATACCCAAATGTGGACTACCAAATCTGCAATGAACAATATCCAAACCGTATTACTAGGCTCTTTGGGACAACTGTCTGTGTTGTATCTCCTTTATCCTCACTACTCCTCAGCTTATATTTAATTTTCATACCTAACAAATTACCCTCTAACTCTGGACCCACAGAAGGCAACCTATAACCCTTTCTAACTTATTTCCCTCTAAGAAGCGCCTTTGAGTCTGCCTATATTTCATCCTCATCCTGTTTAGCCTCCACTAAACTAATATCCCAGCCTATGCAATCCCCAGACACATAACAAACACAAGAACCATCTGAATAATAAAAACTCCTACTAAGAGAATCAGCTACAACATTACAGTGTCTACCTGCTGTATACCTAAGCTTGGTGTCAAAATCCCTAATTGTCAAACATCACCTAGCTTTCTTTGGAGAAAGATTTTTTATTAAAAGATCCAACATTTATTTTTTATGATCTGTAAGAACCTCAACTTTGTTGCCCGACAACAACATCTTAAAATGAACTAAACTAGACACTACAGCCAATACCTCTTTGTCTGCCGTGCACTTAGATATCTCATTACTCCCTTGCATCTTAAACTTCCTACTGTAGAGCGTGATAGGATGCAATTTACCCTTAAAATTTCTGTATAAGGCAAGCTCCTGTGCCCTCATGACTGGCATCTGTCACCAACATGAAAGGTTGCTCGAAATCTGGAAACTTCAGCACCGGGGGACTCATTGAAACCTCTTTAATTTTCTGAAAAGCCAACTGCTGCCTCTCACCACACACAAACTGCACATCATCCCTCAAGGCGTGTGCCAACAGAGACTATAGGGTGGAAAAACCTTTCACAAACCTCCGGAAAAATCCCGCCATGCCCAAGAAAGAACGAATCTGCTTCTTATTTTTAGGAGTATGAAAATCCACGAGTGCCCTAACCTTGTCCCTATTTACCCTGACACCTTCCTGAGAAATAACATGACTCAAATATATTATCTGCTTCTTCAAGAAATCACACTTGGCTAATTTAATTATCAAACCCGCTAACCTAAGTCGCCTAAGAACTTCCCTAAATACCTCTAAGTGTTCCTCTACAGAATCAGTAGTAATCAAGATGTCGTCCATATAGACATAAATGGATTTCCCTAACAACCCATGCAAAACTGTATTTACTAATCTCGTCAACGTCATAGGGCTACCCAACAAACCAAATGACATCCGCGTAAACTCATAATGTCCCTTCAGCAATAAAAACTTGCAGCTCTCCCCACTAAGAGAAACCTGCAAAAACCCCTGCATCAGGTCAGTTGAAGAGCAGTTATTTTTACCCCCGGTTTCTACAAACAAATCTGGCAAACACACCACAGGATAGCGGTCCAGGATCGACTTATCATTCAACTTACAAAAATCCACACACACACGTGTACTGATCCATCGTTCTTAGGCACCGCTAACAATGGAAAATTAAAGGATGGGAACTGGGCCTAATTATACTTCCCCTCTTCCACTTATTGACCTCTTGCTCTACCTGTTCCCCTAATCTTAAAAGGAATCCTATACGAAGGGACAAAAATAGGCTTAGTCTCATCCTCCAAGTGAACCTTGTGTTCTAATACATTAGTTAACCCCAACTTATCCCCTTTAAGAGCGACAATATCTGTGAACTCAGCCAAAACATTTTCCACCCCCTCTATATACACTTTATAATCAGCATTAGCTAAATGATCCCTAAAAACCTGTCTCCTAACCTGTAATTCTGCCTCTGAAATTTCATTGTTGTCCCCTACAATAGCAACTGAATTATTGTCATCAACCCAATCTTCAAAATCTGCCACATATGTATCCTTCTGATATCTCCGAACTGAATCATTACAGTTTAGTAATTCTACCAAGTAACCCCTGTATCAGACACATTACCTATAGAAACTGCACTCACTGCCCCCTTGAGCTTCTCACTGTTTCTCACTCACACTCACCTGTCTGGGCATTTTCACATCTTTCAATTGGACTTTCACCAAAGCAACTATATATACACACATTATATATATATATATATATATATATATATATATATATATATATATATATATATATATATATAAAATTACATATATACATATGTATGTGTATATATATATATATATATATATATATATATATATATATATATATATATATATATATATATATATATATATATATACATATACATATATATATATATATATATATATATATATATATATATATATATATATATATATATATATATATATATAGTAACAGGGAGACCTTTTAATAATCTAACTCAACCTTTAAACCATCTTTTAATGTAAAATATAGTATTGTTCATACTGATAACCAACTGAGGAAGGGCGTGAGAAAACCATCCCCTTCATAAATTCTCTCCATGATTCCCTTTTTGGTACATCTCTTAATGTTTCCTAGACCTGGTAACTGCTTTGAGAGACCTCCTTGCAGGTGAAGGCAAATGGGCACAAAAACCCTGGCTCACAGACGAACCAGCTTTGGGATGAAGCCTGGTAGAAAAGTTGAGTCCCCCATAGCAACCAGTGAACATGTGGTTGCGAGAGGTCACCAAGATTGGAAGGCTCACACGAGACCTTGACACAGAGAACAGAGGTCATGACACATGCGACTGGGCTGCCATCTTAACCCCCAAGGGCAGACTCCAGCAGTCCAAACGCCATCTGAGAGGAGAGGAAAAATAATCCTCCGAGGTCATACAACGCGGGGCACCAGCAGCCTCGCTCTCAGAAGCCCTCTTGGCAGCAGATCTAACACACTTGCCCCTTGCTTGCTCTTTCTTGAGCTTATCCCTCATAGCCACCTTTTGGCACCCCCCCCACCCCCATCGCTTACTTGTGCAATCCCATTAAAATCATCCCTCCATTCCTGGTGAAATTTGACGAGACCCTCCATCGCTCTGCCTAAGGTAAAGTCCTGATACGAGGTTCTTTCAACAGTTACATATCTTTGATCTTTTACTGAGTTTCATTTTATTTTCTTGAGTGCAATTTCTCACAAAGACCTGACTTAGTACAGTGTGTAAATTCAACGTAAGCATCTCGCACAAGAATAGAGTTATCTTGGCACCATATGTGAAACACTCGATTCGATTTGTCTGAAATCGCTACATTTCCCTACGTAACCACTTGCATTCTCAATTGCAGACTTTGTTGTTAACTGTGGAAACAACTGTTTGTCTTGTGCTCCTTACTCTGGCCTTGCCAATGCAAACAAATCTAGCGTCCCTTTCAAGAGGACTAACCCATAGATCATCAGTGTTTGAACATTGCTGTAATATTTGATCATGCAGCAGAACTTTGTTTTACCTGCCTATCATTCACCATTCTTCTGGTATAAGTGTTTTAATGTAAATATATTCCATTTAAAGTAACCCAAGTGTTTATCTGCAACAGTTCATTGTTGAAGTAAGACCTTCAGCCCAACTGTGTTTTCTTTATGAGTTTCTACCAGGTCTAGCAATTTCAGTCAGAACCTATAATTATTATGGTAAGTACCCTGTCTATCATCCAGACCCTAGAAATGGATCCCTGAGCCAGAAATAAAGTAAGTAGGTCAGAGTAAAAACCTAAAAGTGGCCGTAACCATGCAACCATGTCTACCCCATCAGCTCTCACTGCCAAAATGGAATGGCTCGGAGCCCGAGACCTGGCTCGACCAAGTAGAAGACATCTTCAAGAACTTCATGCCCAACCTGCAGAAATCTCTTTGCTCTTTGCAAAACACCTGCACTGTTCCGTTAACAGACCATTGAAGCCTTGCGGAGGTTAGAAAGGCTGTAATTAAGGCCCTGAGCTTACCCCCAAAAGATGGAGACAACGTTGGAGAGGACAGCCAAAGGAGGCGCGTCAAATATGGCCCTACTGGGCCTGCCATAAGTCCCGAGCTCTCAGGTGGTGGCTGGATTCACAATGCCACCTCTACAGAAGAGATAATAGAAAGTTTCCAGCTCGAGGACTTCCTACACTGTGCCCCAAGCTCTTGCCACCTATCTCTGCAATAAGAACCCTCTGACACTAGATGGGTGCTGCTGTTTGGCAGACCACTGGGACACACACTATTCTCACATCAGCTCTCCAGGTCAGAATCTGCCCCCATGCTATCACCTCTGGTTAACCCTTGCCCAGAATGGGCACCCTCAAAAAGAAGCCCGTATGTGGCCATTGCAAAAGATTAGGGGTACTCCACTGAACAGTGCTGCCCAAGGCTGAGAATCAGCCAGACACTCCCTTTCAGTCACCAAGTGGGACCATGCCCAAGCTGAGCCATGCCTGGCTCTGGGCTGAACAACAAATGGCCTGCTCCCTCCACTGTGACAGTGCTAAGCAAAGATTACAGCAAGAATTGTGCACCGCCTGTAAGGTTTATGGGCACTCCGCCCTCAAAAGGGCGCTTCGCCTAATAAAGCAAAATCACCCGTCATTGCTTTGGCAGTCACAAATCCTAAAACCCTAGGGCCTCAACCTAAAGGCCCCATATCTGTGGCACCTCCTCAAGGCAGCTACCCACGCCAGGTCACAGCATTCGATGAAACTGGCTCATAAATCTCCCTCATAGGGAAGATAAGTCCCCTATGGGGCCACCATAGTTGACATACATCAACTTATCAAATTGAGGGTACCCATCAGATGAAAATGATTCTCCCCCACCATCAAATTGAGGGTCACAAGACCTCACAGATCTAAAATCTGCACTCTTGCAGTAGCTACTTACCTTCCTGGAAGCTATGACCTCCTGGGACAGGATTTCAGTCCCCTCTAATTTACGAAAATTCAAGGGTCTAACCTCCAAAACTCAATCAAGCACTAAGAGTCCACTTGTGTGCCTGAGGAGTGCCAGGCTCCTACAGTTTCGAACATCAGCCCCTGACAAATCTAATTCCTGTGCCAGGCCTGCCCTAATGCCAGTGCCAGAGCACCACAGATTTTCCTTCTGGAGGTCCCAATTTTGCCCCAAGCCCACTGCCAGTGCCAGAGCACACCACAGATCTTCCCTCTGGAGAGTCCCAATTTTGCCTTACGCCCACTGCCAGTGCCACTTGCTTACCCTGAGCAGTGCTATGCTCTGTTCGTTCTGAATGTCAAGCCACCTCCAAATCTCATACCAGTGCCAGACCCTCCCCCAGTGCCAAGTCACACCCTGAATCTCCCTTCCAGAGATCCCAAACTTGACGTGGAAATCTCCCCATGCCACCTGAGTGTCCTGGACAGTGCCACGTTCCACCCATTTGCGGACGTCAAGAAACCCACAAATCAGTTCCTGTGCCTGGACCTGCCTTTAGTGCAAGTGCCAGAGCACACCACAGATCTTCCTCCAAGGGATCCCAGTCTGGATGATCTCTCTTCCCTCTGGCTTGGCACCACTACCAGTGCAGGTACGAGCCAATCCACAGTATGCTGGTCCCCTCCGGATTCCCTGACCGCAGTGGAAGCTCACCCAATGGTGCGGGCCTTGCAACCTGTGCCTGAGCTGGTCATGGTGACCCTGTGAGCCTCTCATCCCCACCATGACCTCTTTCTCTCTTGCCCAGTCCTCCACAGACATGAGTATGAGTAAGGATTCTGTCATAATTCAACTGGCTGATTAATCCTAA